>NC_139349.1:52696496-53239598 GCF_055883805.1 Amblyomma maculatum | reverse complement strand
GTGTGTGTGTGTGTGTGTGTGTGTGTGTGTGTGTGTGTGTGTGTGTGTGTGTGTGTGTGTGTGTGTGTGTGTGTGTGTGTGTGTGTGTGTGTGTGTGTGCGTGTGCGTGTGCGTGTGTGTGTGCGCGCGCGCGTGTGCGTGTGTGTGTGCGCGCGTGTGCGTGTGTGTGTGTGTGTGTGTGTGCGTGTGTGCGTGTGTGCGTGTGTGCGTGTGTGTGTGTGTGTGTGTGTGTGTGTGTGTGTGTGTGTGTGTGTGTGTGTGTGTGTGTGTGTGTGTGTGTGTGTGTGTGTGTGTGTGTGTGTGTGTGTGTGTGTGTGTGTGTGTGTGTGTGTGTGTGTGTGTGCGTGCGTGCGTGCGTGCGTGTGTGAGAGAGAGAGAGACCCGCGCGCTTCTTCCCGGCACACTGAAGGCGCTGCCGTGTTCTAATCAATCAATTAAAAAAGAAAACGAAGCACTACAAAATGCAATCAATGACCCTAGGTGAAGGAACTGCAAGCTTAACTTTGAATTCCATAGACTTCAGATCACTGAACTTTTTTTTTAACTTTAAACTTTATATCCGAATCTTACTGTCCCGCGTTCAATTCTATCTCTTTATTGTATTTCCCTGGATGCCTAGCCTGTGTTTTAGCTACCACACATTTGTTGCGCCTGGAATGGTTGTTTATTTGATGTATATTTCTATATTCCTATAGTCACAGTTTTTGTTCTCTATTTTTTTATCGTGATGTGCTCTCCAATTCTCACACCATGTATACAGGACATTCTACTCACTGATTTATTTCTCTTCGTGACTTTTTTCGTCTCAATTTCATTTCGTTTTTTCGTTTCTTCTTTTGTGTTCTGTGTTTGTAAAACTTGTGTGTGCATTTTTTTATTTGTGCTGCAGCACGAAGACCATGTGGTTGTTGCTGCGCACATTAAATAAAGATTATTATTATTATTATTATTATTATTATTATTATTATTATTATTATTATTATTATTATTATTATTATTATTATTATTATTATTATTATTATTATTATTATTATTATTATTATTATTATGATGATGTTCTGCTCTCAATCGAACATGTTATAACCCGTCATAGCAAACACAAACTTCTTATTTTAGGTGATTTTAATACTCCTGGTATCGACTGGAACTCACTTATTTCTTCTCACAACAATCATTACATATTAAGTAAGTGTAACGCTCTACTTGATTTCATAGCCTTTAACTCTTTGCAGCAACACAATTTCATTGAAAACTGTTGCGGTAATATTCTTGACATCTGTCTATCGAATTTTGAAAGTGTTCGAGTCTCGAGTTCGGACATACCGCTGACTCGCTGTGACAAATTTCACCCTCCGCTTCTAGTTACTACTGCTGTCTCTGCCTCACCTTCTACTAACTCAGATCGGGTGGGGAATTCGCCCCGTTTCGCGTATGCACGTGGTGATTATGTCGGTCTTTTCAATTTCTTCTCTTCCGTCGACTGGTCCCTTTTAAATTACATTAATGATTCAGATGGACAAGTCAGTCGCTTTACAGAAATAGTTCTTGATGGTATGCGTCGGTACATACCTTTGCATACTCCTACGCGTAGAAAGTTCCCTTCCTGGTTTTCAAGGGAACTAATAACGGCGTTAAAGCTCAAGGAACGGGCCCATCGTAAAGCGAAACGCCCTGGGTTTCACAATTGGGCAGATGAGTTTCGCCGTGTGCGTTCTCTTTGCAAACGCTTATACAAGCGGGACTACGACTCTTATCTTGAGTCTTTAGAGAGGTATGCCTCAAATCGTCCTAGTCAGTTCTGGCGTTACGTTCGCAAGCGTTCCATTAAATCAGATTTTAGTATCAGCTTAGTTGACTCTCAGGGTTCGGAAATTCGGGATGTTGCCGACAGTTTTGCACAACATTTTTCCTCCGTTTACAAACATCCACATTGTGATTCCGTTTGCCTCCCATCTGGTGCACTATCTAATTCCATTCTCTTTGATGAGGAGTTGATAACTGAGAGTCTTAAGCGTCTGAGACCATCTTTGTCTCCTGGACCTGATGGCATTCCAGCTGCCATAATAAAAGCCTTCAGTTATATCTTCGTACCAGTACTGACTGCCATATTTAATAACTGTTTAAAAAATGCTGCCTTTCCTCGCGTGTGGAAAATGGCACGCGTGTTTCCTGTCTTCAAGTCTGGAAACAAATCTGATGTTTCCAATTATCGTCCGATTTCTCTTCTATGTGCAACCTCTAAGCTTTTCGAATTAGCTTTGCACAGCGTACTTTCCTTCCATCTCAAACATATCATAGTACCGAATCAACATGGCTTCATGTCGGGTCGCTCTACTTCTACCAACCTAGTCACGTTTATGACGTATGCCTCTGCAGCAGTCCTTCAGAGGGGTCAGGTTGACACTGTGTACTGTGATATGAGCAAAGCTTTCGACGTTGTTACTCACTCACTACTTCTTGAAAAACTTCTACTCTCTGGCGTTGAAGTCTCTCTCGTAGCCCTCCTACGCAACTATCTCCTTGATCGCTTCTGCTTTGTCAGTGTCAATGGACAGACTTCTTTCGTTTACCCTGCAACGAGTGGAGTTCCTCAAGGTTCAGTACTAGGCCCGCTTCTCTTCTCCGTTTTTATTAATGATGTTTCCTCGGCGATAAAGAACTCCTCGTTTCTTCTTTATGCTGATGATATAAAAATATTCAAGGTAATACATTCTTTTCAAGATTGCGTGTTGTTGCAATCGGACATATCTGCTTTTTCTGATTGGTGTGCGATGAATCGACTTACCCTCAATTCTTCCAAAACTAGGGTTGTATCCTTTACTCGTAAAACACATAGCTTTCTCTACCATTATTCTGTCAATTCTGTGCTGTTGGATAGGGTTGATGAAATTAATGACCTTGGTGTACTTTTTGACCGCACCCTCAGCTTCTCCTCTCACACTAAACGCATTGCTCAGCGGGCTATGCGCACACTCGGATTCGTTTGCAGACTTTCGAGAGAGTTCCATACTCCACTTCCGTTCCTAAAACTGTACCTGTCCATATGCCTCCCGGTCTTGGAGTATGCGTCGGTTGTTTGGAATGGCACTTGCAAATCGAACTTGGACAAGGTTGACAGAGTACAAAAAAAATTTTTACGGATATTTCATTATCGCTTTCCTTTCGCAACTTCCCCCTCTCGCTCCACCAGGAGCGCCCAACTGAATCTTCCTTCCCTTCACTGCCGTCGTATCAGACTTGATATCATATTTCTGTACAAACTCCTTCATGGCCACATTATGTGCCCTCAGCTCTTAGAGTACATCCTACTGCGCGTTCCGCGAAAGAGCATGAGGGAATTCAGACCATTTCAGGTCTCTCCTCTTCATTCCCACTCCCCTCTGGACAGGATGCAGTGGTTATTTAACTCTTTTTGTCCTCACCTTGACATCTTCCAAAACTCGCTCTGTTCATTTACATTGGATGTTCGTAGCGTTGTATTCTAAATAGTACTTTATCACATATAACTCCCACTTTCTAGCCTTAAATTGTATTTACTTCACTTTTTGCTTTTTCTCCTGTTCAATGCTGTCTGTATCCTGAACTACTTTTTATCCGTTTCTTACTTATTTTTCAACTTTAAACTTTATATTCGAATCTTACTGTCCCTTGTTCAATTTTACTTCTTTATTGTATTATTCTGTATTTCTAGCCTGTGTTTTAAGTACCATGCACTTGTTGCGCCTGGAATGGTTGTTTATTTTATGTATATTTCTATATTACTATAATCAATGTCAGTTATCTGTTTTTTTTTTTCTCTTCTACCTACCGTTCTTTTTTTTTTTCTTTATTTCCTGGTGTGCTAAAAAATTCTCTCACTGTGTATATAAGTGATGCTACTCATTGTTTGCTTACTTTCCGTGATACTTTTCGTCTCAGTTTCATTTCATGTATTATTTATTTCTTTTTTTGTGTTCTCTCTGTGTGTGTAAACATGTTTGTGCTTTTTCATTTTTTTTTTGTGCTGCAGCACAAAGACCACATGGTTGTTCCTGCGCACATTAAATAAAGATTGATTGATTGATTGATTGATTGATTGATTGATTGATTATTATTATTATTATTATTATTTATTTTTTTTTCCAAGATGGCGCCCAGTAAGGACGCATGTGCGCTGTGCTCCCGCCCGTTTTTTGGCAAGCAGCAGTTTTTACGATGTGCCGACTGTGCGAAACGTGTTCACACGAAGTGCGTCACCTGGGCGGATGACGAGCTGCAACTTCTGAAGTCCGGCTCTCGGCCATTCTTGTGTAATTTGTGTGCGTCGTCGTCGTCTGACGGTGTTAGGCTTAGCGACGGTGGTGCTAGAGTCCCTGGTGCCCCGCTCCTGCCCAGCCACCCGACCGGTTTTCCCCCTTCAGCCGCGACCGACGAACATGGCGGTGAGTTTGCCTCGCTACGGGCTCTCCTCCTCGACGCGCTTGAGGGAAACTCTTTTCTGAGCGATGAGGTTGCCCAGCTACGGGAAGAGAACGAGCGCCTTCGTGTAGAGAACTCGCGGGCTTTCGTACAACAAGCCGAGGTTATCGCCTCTCTACGTGCCGATGTTCACGGCCTACGCCAGGAGCTTGTGCGGTGCGCTGCTTCGCAGTGTGAGCGTCCTCTCGTCGAGCGTCCTCTCGTTGTCTCCGTGGGCAATCCTACCCGTGAGGAGCAGCCATCGGTGGACTACTCCGCCGCTCTTCATCGAGGGATGACTCCTGGAGATATTACCTGTTCATCTTCTGCCTCTGCTCCTCGCCGTGCGGTTGACTTACCCAGTGCGATGAAGAAGCACCGAAGAACGTTGCCATTTACCAAAAGAAGCGTCCGAAGACTATTTTCGTCTCTAAACTCAGTCCCGATACTACATCGGTAGACCTTACCAACCATCTAAAATCAGTGAATATTACTCCCATTTCCTGCCGGCAGCTGAAAACAAGGTACGACTCCTACTCGTCCTTCCATATTGAAATTGATGAAGAATCCTACAGTAAGCTTGTTGAGCCTTCGATGTGGCCGATGGGCTGCATATACAAGGACTTTCGTGGGAAGCTTTACGACGATATGCTTCATCCCTCTGAACTGACGCAAAATTGCAGTGGCCCCTAATTTGGATATCTATTATCAAAACGCCCGAGGTCTTCGGACTAAGGGATCAGAATTTTTTTTTAGCGTCTTGTCCTCTTGTTATACCGCTGTTGTGGTTACCGAAACCTGGCTGTCAAGTGATATTCCTTCCAATGATTTCTTTCCAAATAATTACTCTGTTTTTCGTAGCGACCGCCCTGAAACAGGTCCCAAATCAAGAGGAGGTGGAGTGCTCATTGCTATTGACAGTTTTGTGAAGTGTGTTCGACGTTCCGATCTGGAAACTGTTGAAGAATGTGTGTGGCTCGAGCTCACTTTAAATCGATATGAAAAACTTTTACTTGCAGCTTTCTACATTCCTCCGAATCTACCTCCTTCAGCCTATGATGATGTTCTGCTCTCAATCGAACATGTTATAACCCGTCATAGCAAACACAAACTTCTTATTTTAGGTGATTTTAATACTCCTGGTATCAACTGGAACTCACTTATTTCTTCTCACAACAATCATTACATATTAAGTAAGTGTAACGCTCTACTTGATTTTATAGCCTTTAACTCTTTGCAGCAACACAATTTCATTGCAAACTGTTGCGGTAATATTCTTGACATCTGTCTATCGAATTTTGAAAGTGTTCGAGTCTCGAGTTCAGACATACCGCTGACTCGCTGTGACAAATTTCACCCTCCGCTTCTAGTTACTACTGCTCTCTCTGCCTCACTTTCTACTAATTCAGATCGGGTGGGGAATTCGCCCTGTTTCGCGTATGCACGTGGTGATTATGTCGGTATTTTCAATTTCTTCTCTTCCGTCGACTGGTCCCTTTTAAATGACATTAATGATTCAGATGGACAAGTCAGTCGCTTTACAGAAATAGTTCTTGATGGTATGCGTCGGTACATACCTTTGCATACTCCTACGCGTAGGAAGTTCCCTTCCTGGTTTTCAAGGGAACTAATAACGGCGTTAAAGCTCAAGGAACGGGCCCATCGTAAAGCGAAACGCCCTGGGTTTCACAATTGGGCAGATGAGTTTCGCCGTGTGCGTTCTCTTTGCAAACGCTTATACAAGCGGGACTACGACTCCTATCTTGAGTCTTTAGAGAGGAATGCCTCAAATCGTCCTAGTCAGTTCTGGCGTTACGTTCGCAATCGTTCCATTAAATCAGATTTAAGTATCAGCTTAGTTGACTCTCAGGGTTCGGAAATTCGGGATGTTGCCGACAGTTTTGCACAACATTTTTCCTCCGTTTACAAACATCCACATTGTGATTCCGTTTGCCTCCCATCTGGTGCACTATCTAATTCCATTCTCTTTGACGAGGAGTTGATAACTGAGAGTCTTAAGCGTCTGAGACCATCTTTGTCTCCTGGACCTGATGGCATTCCAGCTGCCATAATAAAACCTTCAGTTATATCTTCGTACCAGTACTGACTGCCATATATAATAACTGTTTAAAAAATGCTGCCTTTCCTCGCGTGTGGAAAATGGCACGCGTGTTTCCTGTCTTCAAGTCTGGAAACAAATCTGATGTTTCCAATTATCGTCCGATTTCTCTTCTATGTGCAACCTCTAAGCTTTTCGAATTAGCTTTGCACAGCGTACTTTCCTTCCATCTCAAACATATCATAGTACCGAATCAACATGGCTTCATGTCGGGTCGCTCTACTTCCACCAACCTAGTCACGTTTATGACGTATGCCTCTGCAGCAGTCCTTCAGAGGGGTCAGGTTGACACTGTGTACTGCGATATGAGCAAAGCTTTCGACGTTGTTACTCACTCACTACTTCTTGAAAAACTTCTACTCTCTGGCGTTGAAGTCTCACTCGTAGCCCTCCTACGCAACTATCTCCTTGATCGCTTCTGCTTTGTCAGTGTCAATGGACAGACTTCTTTCGTTTACCCTGCAACGAGTGGAGTTCCTCAAGGTTCAGTACTAGGCCCGCTTCTCTTCTCCGTTTTTATTAATGATGTTTCCTCGGCGATAAAGAACTCCTCGTTTCTTCTTTATGCTGATGATATAAAAATATTCAAGGTAATACATTCTTTTCAAGATTGCGTGTTGTTGCAATCGGACATATATCTGCTTTTTCTGATTGGTGTGCGATGAATCGACTTACCCTCAATTCTTCCAAAACTAGGGTTGTGTCCTTTACTCGTAAAACACATAGCTTTCTCTACCATTATTCTGTGAATTCTGTGCTGTTGGATAGGGTTGATGAAATTAATGACCTTGGTGTACTTTTTGACCGCACCCTCAGCTTCTCCTCTCACACTAACCGCATTGCTCAGCGGGCTATGCGCACACTCGGATTCGTTTGCAGACTTTCAAGGGAGTTCCACACTCCACTTCCGTTCCTAAAACTGTACCTGTCCATATGCCTGCCGGTCTTGGAGTATGCGTCGGTTGTTTGGAATGGCACTTGCAAATCGAATTTGGACAAGGTTGACAGAGTACAAAAAAAAAAATTTTTACGGATATTTCATTATCGCTTTTCTTGCGCAACTTCCCCCTCTCGCTCCACCAGGAGCGCCCAACTGAATCTTCCTTCCCTTCACTGCCGTCGTATCAGACTTGATATCATATTTCTGTACAAACTCCTTCATGGCCACATTATGTGCCCTCAGCTCTTAGAGTACATCCTACTGCGCGTTCCGCGAAAGAGCATGAGGGAATTCAGACCATTTCAGGTTTCTCCTCTTCATTCCCACTCCCCTCTGGACAGGATGCAGTGGTTGTTTAACACTTTTTGTCCTCACCTTGACATCTTCCAAAACTCGCTCTGTTCATTTACATTGGATGTTCGTAGCGTTGTAATCTAAATAGTACTTTATCACTTAAAACTCCCACTTTCTAGCCTTAAATTGTATTTACTTCACTTTTTGCTTTTTCTCCTGTTCAATGCTGTCTGTATCGTGAACTACTTTTTATCCGTTTCTTACTTATATTTCAACTTTAAACTTTATATTCGAATCTTACTGCCCCTTGTTCAATTTTACTTCTTTATTGTATTATTCTGTATTTCTAGCCTGTGTTTTAAGCACCATGCACTTGTTGCGCCTGGAAGGGTTGTTTATTTTATGTATATTTCTATATTACTATAATGAATGTCAGTTATTTGTTGTTTTTTTTCTCTTCTATCTACCGTTCTTTTTTTTTTCTTTATTTCCTGGTGTGCTAAAAAATTCTCTCACTGTGTATATAAGTGATGCTACTCATTGTTTGCTTACTTTCCGTGATACTTTTCGTCTGTTTCATTTCATGTATTATTTATTTATTTTTTTGTGTTCTCTCTGTGTGTGTAAACATGTTCGTGCTTTTTCATTTTTGTTTCTTTTTTTTTTTATTTGTGCTGCAGCACAAAGACCACATGGTTGTTCCTGCGCACATTAAATAAAGATTGATTATTATTATTATTATTATTATTATTATTATTATTATTATTATTATTATTATTATTATTATTATTATTATTATTATTATTATTATTATTATTATTATTATTATTATTATTATTATTATTATTATTATTATATATCGGGCTAATGTTCTGACTAAACAGCCGCAGGAAGTCATAGCCCTCTTTGTATATGCGACAACACACTTCGCTGTCTTTGTCTTCCTTTACGTTACAAAGTTTTATGGTACCAACCCGTCCAGTTATTCGTGCTCACGAATTCTACTTATCAGGAACCCTAATAGCAAAATCTAAAGTTAGGAATCAGTTCATTCACGCCTCCTATTTCAAATACAAGGCAATGACATGACACATAATAGATGTAACCACGCTCTGTCGTATTTTCCAGATTCAAATATCATGCTTACAACATTTTAAAATATCAATAGATGCATTGCGATTTGGCAGTATAAGTATCATTAGAAGGCAGGTGGAAGCGTATTTAGGGTAAATATAGGAACTGTCAGCGTTGTTCCAAAGCACTAATTTAAATAGGAAGAATATATATAGCACTGGGCATGTCATTTTTTGCAGACATGTATATGGTAAGGGCGTGCTGAACGCAGAGAAAATGTTGAAGAGCAGTGCCCGCATATTAGACTCCAAACAAACGTGGTGACTGCTTAGCACTAATATAACTCACATGACAAACGAATCAATGCATACATATGTACGCTAGTATCAATTAACACAGCGACGAACTTGTTCACGTTTTAACTAACGTAAGGGAAAATTTACTCACAGGTTCCGCATATTCCTGCACAACATACGGCAATAATATAGGAAGCTTGCATGAAGCGATGCATGCTGGGTAATATCCGCCATGATGATGTCGCTGGCAGCAGACGACGAAGCACGTCACTCACACTAGCCTCGTCTGCATGGTCGCGTAGTGCACGCAGACGATGCTGGCGCGATCAGACAGGCCGACTGCGGGTTCTTCACAATTCCAGAAATACGTATGCACGAGTGCGGGAAGGCAAAGGATCCCTCTAGCGTCGCTCGCACGGGCCAACACACGAAGATCGACGCCAATCCGGGAAAGTATTAAACTACTCGCCAGAACATGAAATCGTGAATGTTGGCGATGCCCGCGATGTCGACGGACGGCCACAGGTCCAGACGCATAGTACAGCCAGTCGCCTGTGCCTAGCGTGAACAGGTCCGCGCCGCACTGCTTTGCCTTTCTTCATAGCGCGCCCGATTTTTCGGGCAAAGCGTCGACGCGTACTCTCCTCACTGATATCTTGCAAGATCTTGCACGCACGTAAGGCCAGCGCACGAAAAGCCGCTTGTTTGCTCGGTGGACCGTCGAAAATGACAAGACACTCGCTCCATTCAGCTTGGTTGCGCTTCCCGCCGTCTGCTGCCAGCGAAAACATCATTGCGGATTACCCAGCATGCATCGCTTCATGCAAGTTCCCTATAGAATGCAGCGAACGAGTTAACACTGTAGGCGCTGTTGCATTTCGCCCCATGGCTGAAAAATATCCCTGGGCGGTAACGAAGCCACTAGTACTACACATAATGTACGATAGATGGTAGTGTACTCAACAAATTCACCCTTCGGTAATTCGTCGGCGCACTTGCATTTCGATTGCTCCGGAGCGTTACGCAGTCCCCGCCATCCGAAGCTGGCGGGCTAACACTGGAGCGGGTGGGCTGTTTCAGTTCACTATGAAATATTTATACCGCATGCATACTACTTACCTGAAAAGTGCCGTGCTTGTGTTCTCACCAGAGAGGTGGCGAGTGCACCACAGTACGCATCCATATCCGTTTGTTCGCTTTCGTAACCACTCACTTGCGCACAACACAACGCTCCTTCCCATCGGCGTGACTTAAGCCTAAAGCCCTATCACTTAATCACTTCATCACTTGTGAAATGCGAGCCGGAGTATCCAGAAAGGCGATCCATAAAAGTGCACTGGACCCTCATCCGTCGACTACAAGCGCAATTTCGGCAGACTAAGCATTTCAGCATAAAAAAAAAAAAAGCACTGATTAGGAGCGTATCTTTGCTAAACAACGCAAACTATTGCAAGCTATTGCAAACTTACAGCCTGACAGGATGCCCCGTGATCTTTGTTCCCTAGGTGATGCTCTATTTTTCTCGACAACCCCTGTAATCAACTGATACTGTCCAGGCGTTCCTTATCTAGGGGGCATAGGACCGATGCGCATCCTCGTTCTTTATTCCGATTGCCGTTTAGCTTCACTCCGGGAAGAAATCAATGTTCGAGTGATAATATTAAATATCAGAAAGGCTGTTCGTGATGAACAAAGGAGTGTGCTAATATTCAGGTAGCCCTTTCGTGGGCTAGTCGTGTATACCTAATTCCAGCAAAACTCCCAACTTTACCTCCTCATCCAACATCCAGCCAGCCCATGCATGCAACACTCCTTTTCTGATATTTCATTATTTTGCCCGTGTCTACCAGCTGTTCATCATCCACATTACATTTTTATTTTAAACTTATTGTGAATGTCATTCACTTGGCACGCCCATCATAATTGATTGTGGTTAAAGCGCTCGCTACAACCGTTTAAGTTCGCGGACTCCAATTCCAGCCACGGCAGTTACATCTAGCCGGAGGCGAAATGCAGAAACGGCAATGCGATGTTCGATGTGCATAGCATGCAAGGAGCCACAGCTATTTTCTTCTTTAAATTAATGCGAGCCAGATGCTTTCACAGGTGCCTGGAGTAAATTCAGTGAGGGGTTTAATTGAAAGACATACTTCATTTAACATCTCACATCTGTAACTCTGGGACCTTGAACCCTAGTTACCACGCCATACCGCGCCAAATTAAGCTTCGATTGAGGAAAGCGCAGAAAACTAGAAGGCCTTTCAGGTATGATCTGGATCAAATTCCATTAGAATATGCCGTGGAAGTGAGGAATCGATTTCAAGAATTAGATCTAGAAGACAGAGAGCCCGAAGAGATGTGGACTGATGTTCGTGATATATATTACAAGAAGTTGCTACTAAGGTAGTTCCAAAGCAAAAGAAATGCAAGAAAGCAAACTGGTTATCTGAAGAGGCTTTGCAAATAGCTAAGGAAAGGAGGATGGCAAATGTTATGGGGGAAAGAGAAAGATACAAGGTTCTCAATTCGGATTTTCAGAAAATAGCAAGGAGAGATAAGAATGCCTTCCTGAACATACAGTGCCAAGCAATTGAGGACAACAGCCAATTAAGAAACACAAGAGCTCTGTATAAGGCAATCAAAGATATCAAACGAAGCTTCTGTGCTAAGCTGGGCGTGGTAAAGGACAAACGAGGCAAGGACCTCACTGAAGCCTCAGAGATAAAGAAGAGGTGGCAGGAATACACAGAAAAACTGTACAAGAAGGACCCGAATGTGCAAACCCAACATAAGACGGTTGTGATTACTGATCTCGAGCCGGGCATCCTGAAGAGTGAAGTTGAATGGGCCTTAGCCAGCCTTGCTAAGAACAAAGCTAGCGGAATTGATGGCACTCCATCTGAGTTGCTTCAAAACCTCAACCATGACGCTGTTAACATTCTGCATACATTATGTCAGAAGATTTGGACAACCCTGCAGTGGCCACAGGATTGTAGGAGGTCAGTTTACATCCCCATTCCAAAGAAAGGCAGTGCCAAAGATTGTTCCAACTACCGCACGATGGCGCTTATTTCGCATGCTAGCAAGGTGATGTTGAAAATCCTCCAAGGTAGGCTGCAGCAGTATGTGGATCGGGATCTTCCGGATGTACAAGCTGGGTTTCGCAAGGGCAGAGGAACTAGAGACCAAATTGCCAACCTTCGCTGGATCATGGAAAAAGCAAGATAGTTCCAGAAACCCATCTTCTTCTGCTTTATTGATTATGCGAAGGCGTTTGACTGCGTAGATCACAGCAGATTGTGGCAAGCTCTCCAAGAGATGGGAGTTCCAATTCACCTCATCTGTCTCCTCAGGAACCTGTATGAAGGGCAAGAGGCCACAGTCAGAACTGGGCATGGTCTTACTGATTGGTTTCCGATTGAGAAAGGAGTGAGGCAAGGCTGCATACTGTCGCCCTGCCTATTTAACCTATATGCAGAGTGCATCATGAGGAAGGCCGGTCTGGACGAGTCTTCAGCTGGAGTGAAGATTGCTAGAAAACGTTTCAACAATCTTAGATATGCGGATGATACCACATTAATGGCAGAAAGTGAAGTGGAACTCAAGAGACTTCTGATGCGCGTACAAGAAGAGAGTGAGAAGTTTAGGCTTAAACTGAACATTAAAAAGACAAAGATCATGGCGTCTTGCCCTATCAAGTCCTGGAGCATCAATGGACAAGAAGTGGAAGCTGTGACAGATTTTCTGTTCTTGGGCTCCAAGATTACCTCGGAAGGAGACTGCAGCCATGAAATTAGGAGACGCCTGCTTCTGGGAAAGAGAGCAATGGTTAGCCTTGACCGCCTAGTAAAGAGCAGAGACATTAGTCTGCCAACCAAGATCCGTATAACTCGTGCTATGGTCTTTCCAGTTGTGATGTATAGATGCGAGAGTTGGACTGTGAAAAAGGCTGACCGCCGAAGAATTGACGCGTTTGAATTGTGGTGCTGGCGAAGACTCTTGAGAGTTCCTTGGACTGCCAGAAGATCAAATCAGTCGATATTGTCCACAATAAACCCTGACTGCTCATTGGAGGGTCAAATTCTAAAGTTAAAGCTCAGCTACTTTGGTCATCTGATGAGAAGAGAGGAGTCGCTGGAGAAAGATTTGATGTTGGGAAAGGTTGAGGGTCGCCGGAGAAGGGGCAGGCAGCGAACGCGATGGTTAGATGGCATCCTCGAGGCACTGCAGATGAAGTTATGTGATGTTAGGAAGATAGTGAGAGACCGGAAAGCGTGGCGTGACATGGTCCATAGGGTCACGAAGAGTCGGACACGACTGAACGACTGAACTGAACCGCGCCAACTCGTTTAGCATTGTTAAAGTGACGCTGAAGACAATTTCAGCCACCTTTTGTTTACAGTAAAAATAGATCCCGCGCAAAAGACACGTTTGTAACGCAGGAAAAATTGGGCTTCAAAATATTCCGTCACCTGACTCAGTCTCGCGACATCAAGCCTGAAAGACTCCTTGATCGCTGTTTGCACGTGAATAGAGGTGTGTAGACTGTAAGCTCCTTTCGTCCGCCAGGAGCCTCCACCGTCGGCGCTGCACTGCGGTGGCCACTTTTCCGTCCCGAGCTCCCCGGAAGCCGGAGTATACGTAGGCAAATCTCTATAAGACTTTTTATTATTCACAGCACACCTACGATGTCGTTCTTCCACGAAGTTAAGCCGAGCACATCCTGGAAAAGGTTGTGAAAATATAAAACATTATCTAATACACCGTGTATCTTTAGCATTTTTAAAACACCGCCATATGTGCACATGGGAGTCATCCTCAGCTGCCAGCAGTGGGCGGGAGTGCGACCTATAGAAACACATAGAAACGAATGTTTGCAAACAGTTTTCAATGTGAAAACATTATTTCTGCCGTTAACTAAAAACCGAATACTTTGCGCACCAATTTCGCTGATTTTTGTATCAAAATTTTGACACAACATTCTTAACGTACATGGCAATACGATTTTTTGTTGCCAATAACATGCATGTGCTAGTCAGGCTGGAGGCTAGCTTATTGAAACGGATTCGAACCAACGACATATGTGCCTGGCAGTCTGTGTGGAATACGCAAATAAGCAAACACACAATCAGAATACAACATCAGCCGAAAGAAATATATATCGAGAGAATTTCTCTGCAAAACATTTTACCCACTGGACTACAAAGCTTTCTAGGTGACACACGTAAGCAGTCTTGAGTGTCTGTGCCGAATTTTCTCTTTTCACCATGCACTCAAGTTAGCTGCGGTTCGTTCGTAGTGGACGTGTGCTTTGAAGAAGTCTGTTATTACCTACTCGTGTTTCTCCGAATCGACAAGCTTCTCCTGGAGTCTGACATACGTGCTGTTATTTTCGCAACGTTAGCTTCAGGAATCGCTAATTCTTTTTTTTTTTTAATTTGATAGCCTAGAGCGGTTTTCAAACGTCATAACAAGCGAACAAAAAAAAAATCTGTACACCGTTGCAAACGACAACGCCGACAATTCCGACGACTTCCGGCATGCGCGCCACCTCGCTATGTTTGTAAATACATCATTGTTTCATCTTATCTTGCAAGTTTATTTCGAGATTTAAAATCGACTAAAAGCTTTAAGCATTTTTAAATCCAGGCATGTCAACGAGGTGGGGGAAATTGCGACTGAAGATGGGAGCGGAGTAATGGGACCATCTTCATAGACAGATAACAAACGACACGCGGAAAAAAAAAAAAAGAAAAAGACAGTCCAGGTAGCGTATCGTCTTGTTTCTCTCTAAAAAACACACGTAACAAGACGGTAGCTTTTTACTGTTGTTTTGGGACAACGAAAAGCACACCCCTGATAAAAAAATAAGTTGTGCGAAAAGAATATAACAGCAGCCTATATACGACTATCGAGCGAGTTGAATTCATTCTTTCCACCGTCCTTGTTCTATTTTCTTGGTTTCCGGTAAATTGCGATAAATGCTGCTGCAGTGAATAGCACGAGAGTTAACGTTACTTTATGTGCCCATACGTGCCCTAAAGAAGCTCCGTGACGAACCGCATGAGTCGGCACTACCACGCCACGCTGCCGTGGCATTGCATGCTACAGCGCGCTAGAGTTAGTAACTCTATGACGCACGCCAAAATTCCGCCGCTTACCCACTCTAGAGATGAGCGCCGCCGTCAAGGGCGCGCAAGTCGCTTATAGAGATGCGCACGGAGCTTGTGGCCCGACAATCCGCGCGCAAAGGCTGTCTTGACGCATCGAAATGTTATCGGTAATTGGTAAGGTGGTGGCGCTACTTGCGCTTGTTCTGTTTTACTTTTATAAAAGCTCAATATCTGTTGCGGCAATAAATTCTTTATTAGAGCGCCGTAAATGTATACATGTGAACTTCAATTTGTCTTCCATGTTCCATAAGGACCATTTCTGAAGACATTACCAGCTCGCATATATATTCTACATTTCTTCCTGATATGATCAGGGCTGACGAGCTTTTAAATTCTAAACGCACGGAAATGACATTCACTGTGACGACCCAGGTGACTGGAGCAGTGGATATCGAACGCTGAGCTTCCGTTGCCTGCTGACGGCGTGGCTGCTTCTCGCGTTGGTGGCTTCCAACTCCTACAGCTGCCTGCTGCTCTCCTTCATGAGCGTGCCTGCTTTCTCTCCGCGTGTGGACACCCCGGAAAAACTACAGGAGGCGATCCTGGAAGGGCGCTACACGGCCGGCACGTCCAACGGCACCGCCCAATACATACTCATCATGGTAAGGGCGACGAACGTGGAGCCATTTTTTGCCCAATTCGCTCGCTATTCGCGTTTTTTGCTTCCTTTAAACCTTTCGAGATTGATGCGTTAAAAGCTGGTTGAAAGGTATATGTTCACAGCAGCCCACAGGCTAAAAGCTGTACAACTTAAAATAGCATGTCGCCTTCGAAAACAGGTAACAAGGAATAATGGACAACGTGGAGGAATTGCGCAGAGAATTCAAGCAAATAGTGTCACATAGTGGAAATTAAGTTAACACGATTTTACAAAGGGGAAGGGTGCTGCCATATTGGGGAGCTGGGCTGCTCTCGTAGCACAAGAAAGTGCTCACTACTCCCCCTCCCTAATAGCCCAGTCAAACCGGTTTCTCCAAGGGTCGTGAAGTGTTTTATACACTGCAGAATTCCGCACAAATTAAGGAGCCCTGTTCGTTTATATATATATAGTTGCCTGAAGCAGCTTCGTGGTAAGCTAGGAAGTACGGAATGGTTATACGCGGATAATATAAGTGGTGGCCATTGTGAGTGACATTTAGTGAGCGCCGATCGCAAGGAAAAGTTTGAAGCCCTAGAATGCTAGCCGCTGTGACACAGTGTTGTGTTTACAAGCACGAAACTGGGTCAGTAATTACAACTGCCGCGTACTGTCGGATAGACGGCGTACCGAGACGTTTTTCTTTGCGAGGAGCCCCAGGAGGCCGATGTAATTCAACATCAAGCACTTAGGGTCTTGAACATAGTTCGGCGCTGTAAATGTTAAAACTACCGAAATGCCAATAGAATGAAGCTGAAGTTCTGGTGCATTTTATTTAGATTCACTGATTTATTTTCCAAACAGACACTTTAACCACAGTTGTATCTAACACCCGCTGTTTCATGGAGCTAAGTAATCAATGACGCTACGGGCACATGAAGCAAGCCTCTTCGTCATCACAGTAATTTTCTCTTTACGCAGTATTACATGACTGCATGAAGTCATCATACCGGCAAAAAGACGCGATAAGACTTGCAAAGTGCAATGTATGGCACTGACTGGTCACAGGAAGCTCGTGAGGGGCCGACGGCAACAGTTCGGACTTCTATGCTTGGCCGTCCGGACCTGCTGGTTCCGAACAAACAGAGGGGGCTGGCCATGGCCCTACGCGAGAACTACGCCTACATCGACACCCGGAGAGGACTGAGATCCGCCTTGCACGACCTGCACGCCAAGAGCCTCGAGGTGTCTTCTGGTCACGTGGGCACCACCCTCATGTCGCTTGCTACGCACAAGACCTGCTTCTACAGGGGCGCCTTCAACACCATGTAAGGCCCGCAGAGAGCGTCGATCTGCAATTATCGAAGAATTTTAGCATTGCGCATACCGTCATGTGTCACCCGTAACGCTGCCGGGCCGCCAAGCGCCAAAGAGCATACGTAGATGACCGCTATGCGACAGAAGCAGTTCCGACGCCGTCTATCCGTCTGAAGGCCACAGTAAGCGGTAATAGTCGACCGCATACTCTGTGGTAAGGTTATTAAAGTTTCAAAAGCAGCGCCACGCAGTGACTCGAATATTGCAACCTTCTCCCCTCTCCCTCTCATGGGCAGAAGACAGCGCTAGCTGGCACATGAGGCGTCCAGCAATACGACACGGATACGATGTAGTAGATGTGGAACCCAGCAGCGGTTGCAGATTGAACAATTTCTACAAACAGCTGGGACGCGCGCACATTACCTTAATGTGACCAATTTTCTTACGATGCTCTCCGTTTTCGCGCAAAACCTCGATTCACGTGATCCATGCAACCACCCTAGCGGACCCTGTTTACCTGAAATTTTGCCTTCAAAAAAACGTATTTGTCACAACACAAAGCTGACAGCACCACACAGAACTAGAGGGTACCTCATACTAGATGAATGTTCTCAAGCAACTACAAATTACTTTTAAAAATGTATAACAATGTTTTTGCACCTCGCCCTAACCTGAAGATAATTTCAAAAGGCACGCTTGAGAATTGAGAGGTCAGAACACAGATATGTACGGGCGCCTAATTAGCAACGTGATATAAGAACTACCTAAGCGTTAGTAACGACATTTTGCTCAAAGGCTGAGAGAGAAACAGAGGAGGAGAGGGGAGGAGGAGGAGGACAGGAATGCTCCCTAAGGCTGTTATGCGTTTAAACGCATAACGCAGATGACGTCCATTGCTGTCCTTACAGTGCACGGACAAAAAAACAAATGCAGACATCACTGAACTTTAAAGTTCGGTGTGTTGATGCTTTCTAAATAGCTGCGTCCAACAATATCGCATCTATTTAAAAAATATGAAGCATTTGATCTGGCAAATATTTCCTAATTGGTTAGGAAAATTATCAGCAAGAAATTGAGCACTTCATCTGCCGCACAAAAGTAAGCGCTAATAGTTAATTATTTCTTGCTGCAAAATAATCTGAATTAGGCAACCTTTAGTTCAATACCCCGACTTATATCCGAATTGGCCGTCCGATATTTAATCTCTGAATCCTGAAACAAGTAAAACCCGAACACGAAACGCCGCATGGTCATAGTGCCTTCTGTTTCGAGTTAATTATACCAAGGCTTATATATAAAGAAAATATAAACGTTGCTACCACTGAGCACGGCGTTCTGAAAATGCGCCAGCTTCAGTCAAGTACTACCCCATCCCAGATTATCTTCCACTCTATGCTAACTTAAGAAACATATCATTTGAAACTGTATACATAGTCACCTTCACTAAAGAAAAAGAAATTCTCTCCGTTTAGCAAGAAATTTGGGAATGTCTTTCGACTATCACTCATTAGCCATTACTATTTACCGTCACCAGTAGCATATTCGCGTATGTATTATTCAATACAAAATGCTGTACGATTGAATAGAAACTTTAAAGATTCTCCTGTGGTGTAAGGATTGGCATGTACATAAAAGGAATTAAAAATTTGCGTTTCGTCAGGTAACAAATATGAAAGTCCCATTTTAAACTTTTCGCGAGATTAATGACGTTATTTTGCATTTTTTCTGAATTTAAATACCTCTTCGTTAGTACTTACTTGATAAAACACGCCGCATTAATAAAACTGATGCGTTGCTATTCGTATCACTGTGATTTGTCTGCCATCATTAATACCAACCAGTCCAACTCGCTTTAAATTATTTAGCTACATGATGAGGACTATGTTCGAATATCGGTCCGCAACCTGGAATCATTTGTCTTGCAAAAACAAATGTTAATTGACTGGAAATTGTGAAACAAAAAACTTTGTTTCATCTTCTGTCTTGAACGTTAACTAGATGGATAATCGTTGCTCATTACTGCTGACATATCGGCGTTAAAAAATCGCTCTTAACAAGCTTAGGTTCCTGCTCTCATTTCAAATACTAGATTCATGATGAGTGCACAAGTACTTATTCATACCTGCGTAGACCGGCAAACTCTACGCTCATTTACACAACTACTCACTATTTACTTCAACCGCAATAATATCTTCAAGACTCATTTTTCCCGTGTTCTACTGCCTGGTTTAATACATTCTTTATAGATTTTTCCGCAAGTGACGAACGAGCCTTCTAAATAGTTCTGGTTGCCCCTTCAATGGTTTTTCCTTCTTTTTCTGCATAGCATGTATTTGTATTTTTTTATTGTCTTCTGTGCAAATGAACTGCCGCTTTTTCATATGATTGTGTCGTAGTACATTAACTACAGCAAGTTGAAAGTAAACATTAGATATAAAGTCGCCGCGGGCTGCATCTGCTAGAGTAATGTGATCTCTGATGGTAATAGGTTTGACTAATAATACGTTAACACATTTCGCATCTGCAACACAGAAAGCATAACCTTTATAATGATTAAAACAAGTAAAAAAGTTTTTTTTTTTTTTTTCACGTGCGCGTTATCTGGGTAGCGGATATAGTGCTCCTGGGCTACGAAGTGGATTGTAGTTCCAACCCCAAACAATACTGAAACATAGCATTCTATGTCACGACTTTCAGAACAAATAACCGATACCCTCTACATTGCAATCGTTCTAATATAATTTCTGGCTGGCGTATCGAGCTAACCTGTCGCCTCATCTGTCACGATCTCTAGGTCCAGGCGGCTTGTCGAGTCTGGCCACTTCCTCAAGTGGGAGCGCGAAGACCAGCCCGCGCGACCCAAGCGGAAGCAGAGCCAATTCAAGGACCTTGAACTGTCGGACGTGTACAGCCACGGCACAATTCTTATAGCAGGTTACTGCCTGGCACTCCTTGCACTGGCTGGCGAATACGTACGTTCTCGATGTGAGTAACACTTTGGAGGCATACTGCAGAGCATGATCCTTCCGTGGTCCTGTACTTTCGAATTTTCCTCCGGTACATACTGTTGTTAACGAGGAGAAGAGGTTTAATTTCGGACTTGTAACTTTTGCACACTGTGCCAACTACTAATGTCATGAACTGTGTGACAGATCACAAAAGTAAAATCTCGTACCAGACCAAGGGCTAAGGCACCCTTCTCCGTAGCTTTTCTGGGCGAAATACCTATGTATTGAGATTTCGAATTCCGGTGTATACAAGCATTTCTTGAACGTTCGTTCAGTGAATACAAAAGCAGGCAGGAACTGTTTTCCCGCATAACAATTCACGTTATGTTCCTCCCCTTTTCTGCATGCTCTTAAATCCTCCTCTTGGCTATGATGTGACGGAAAAGCGACAGAGAGGGAACAGGAAAGGAAACCGTGACGATAACAGCAAGGAATGTTTTGCGTTAGATACGCCCCGAAACACTCTCTCGTGACGTCACAGCGTCATCTTTCAGCACAGTTGCGTAACGTCATCACAGCAAATGCCCCATCACAACACCCTCTTAAAATAGCTGGCTTCGCGCTTCCGAGGTGTGCACAACAGACGCTGATTCTCCATTCAGGCGTCGAGACAGGCATATCCACTGTGACGCCGTTGATTTACTGCCCGTAGCGGAAGCCAGATGAAAGCGACTGTAACTTACGTAGGTGTCACGACGTATGGAGACAGCCCCGTGACTAACAGGAAGGTGTACCTTTAAAACGCTTACTGAAACCGTTCCTACGATCTTTCTCAAACAGTCTTGTTTATGTAGCTAGCACAAGACATCTGAACGAATAATCGACTTGTTGCTTCTCTCAGTTGTCATTCAGAACATTAAGCAGACTTGGCCCTTACAAACGCCGCGGATGCTACAAAAGGCGTTAGTTAATGGCTATCTTGGACATTTTTTTACCTCACTGACACGAAATACAACAAAAAGAAATCTAGACTTTTCGCTCTGCTCGCCCCTTGCAACACATTACCTGGAAAGCTGTACACACCCAAACTTGGACGGCCCATGATTGCATAGGCTTTGCTACGAAGTCTTCGTTTTCGCACCACGGTGGAGATAATTTACAGCTGTATACGGGTTACGACATCAAAAAAAAAAAAAAAAATGTGGCCGCAACAGCTAGACATGATGGCGCCAAATCATGACTCTTGGTTTGATTCCTTGTCCCTCACCTCGCTCTCCTTACTCATCTCTCTTCTTACAAAAGACACCGCAAAGGCTACCACAAGGCACGGAAACCTCCAGGAAGCACACTGTCCCGTCGATAGCAGCACTCGGAAAGCAGCGAACTCCATGGACTGGCCGCGACTGAGCAGGAAGCCGCCGCAGACTCAGCAGCACCAGCAGCAACAGGAGCGTCGGCGTCGAGGCGGCAAGCGATCGGCAGTGGCCACGGCCCCCGCGCAGCCATCGCTGCCTCCCGTCAACTGGCCTCGGCGCTGGGAGACGCGGGTCGTGGGTCAGTCGGGTTTCAAGCGCGTCTCCATAAATCTCGGCTCGCACGCGTTTCCCAAGACAGGAGACCCGGCGGTGTTGGGCACCGGCCCTTCCGGAGGGCATCATGTGGTGGCGCATCGTGTGGGAACCAGACACGGCTGCCGGCTGCTACCGCGCCTCCCGCCCGTGAGCACATAGTGCGGGGAGGCACGGGGCGCTTCACGGATTCGTGACGCTCTCTCGCGGGATGTTGTGCGCGATGCGATTAAAGATGACCGGTATAGGGTCCACGTAATTGCTTTCAGTTGTCGAAGGGCAACGAGCCTACGGCCATCAAAACAGTAATAATAAAAGATACGTGTGTATTCCATGAACCCACATCTATGTGTACTTTATATTTCCTTTAGCCGTGCGGCACAGCACCAAGGCTAAATTTTCCCGCAAAAATCTGGAATATAGGCCAGTACTTCTATAGACGTATGGGTTCGGTTATTTGTTTCTTATTTGCTGCACGTTTGGTGAATCTTTTCGCACTTTTTATACGAACAGTATCGACGATGGAAAAATCGTCTTTTCTTTTGATGGTACATGGGGCATTCCTGCGCAGTTAATAGTCACAAATAATTTATGTAGACTTATTGATGTTCCAGCCACTAAAGCAGCGATGGCCGTGCATAAAACTATTGCTGTATTGATATCGCCGTAATAAAAAGCGACAGTGAAAGAGATAAGTTACCGAGTCAAAGGACAAAAGTGTAAGTAGAAATCTGTTCCTAGAAATTAGAATGTGTAAAACTCATAAAAGCAAGAAAAGGAAAACAAGCGGGAGCAACAACTGTGACAACACGGCTTGGTTGGCAAGAGAAACGAGTCCTTTCCCTCTAATCGCCTTCATGTTGTCGGGAACTCTTATCTGGTTGTGTTGTGTGTCTTCTTGGGATGCATTGCTCATGCCTACACTAATAAAGAAAAAAAGCTTTGAAAGCGGCAAATGCTTCGCAAAAACTACAGTTCGAATCGAAAAGAAAGAAAAAATAGTGAATGGCTGCAGTAGAATACTGATTGGAGCTAAAAGGCCTCGGATCAAGCAGGCCACGTGATAATGGCTGCGACGAAAATGTTGCTGAACTACCGCGGAAGCCGCAACACGAAGTTTCTTTTTCTTTTTTCAGAATGCATGTGTATGGTTTTTCGCTGACAGTGTCAAACGTTGGCAGTGTCCTTACATGACCTGAAAAGCCACCCGAGCCAAGTAACGGTTCCCGTAAAGTGATTAAGGTATAGGCAGAAGACGCTATGGAACTTCGACTATGCTGTTGAGGCCAGCGTGAGTTCACTGTCTATGTGGAGAAATGCATGAAATTTGAGTTCAAATTCAGTAGATCCCCTTGTCCCATCGCACTTCCTGGCCTCCACGCCTTGTTAATTATTTGACGAGACTGTAATTACCGATCATTACCCAGCAAACTGTGTCATACACTTCAAGGATACTTGCTGACCTTTAGCAGTTAAAGCTGACTTAACGCTCTGTTATTCAGTTCAAACCGAAAACAGCAGCCCGAGCTAGCAATATAGTGAGCTTAAGACACATTGTATCCGAACAGCGCGAAAGAATAAGATTTCGTGGATTGATTGATTGATTGATTGATTGATTGATTGATTGATTGATTGATTGATTGATTGATTGATTGATTTATTTATTTATTTATTTATTTATTTATTTATTTATTTATTTATTTATTTATTTATTTATTTATTTATTTATTGCCGATCATTTAATTCATTTCTGAGACGCGTTTGTTTAAAGCAATCGGTGCCGAGAGAGGATGGTGAAGAGACTTCAGTAACAGTGCCTACAATCTCAAAGCTGGTCTAAGCTGTAAATTTATTAACGTTGCTTGTTTTTCTTGTACGTTTCTTGCTCGTTTCTTGTTTGTCTCGATTTTTCAGTCCTGGTTTGACGTGGCAAGAGGCAATATGCGGTGTCTGATCCAAATCAAGCCATGACAGCATTTACTGTCTAATTTTTATTTATGTGCGCTGAGTGCGCTCTTCTCTTATGATCGTGTAAGTTCCTAACATCCTGTGTTCAATGCTGTTCGAGATGTGTGCGTAATTAGGCTGGCGTTAAATAAAAACAAAGTAACAATTTGTTATTTGTGTTTGGCGTATTACTCGACCTCTAAAAAGAGCGATATATATACATACCCGAGAATATGCGCAAAGTCCAGTTCGTGCACATTCGTTTTGTAAGGCTCAACAATCGCAACTCGTTTCGTCCCTGCAATTTGAAGTTACAATATAACATGGAAGATGTCAATGATTACCCAGCCTGTTGAAAATAATTCACAAAACGCAGCCGAACGCACTCCACGTGTACACTAATGAATCCTGATTTGACCGAATTGCCAGAAGATCAAATCAGTCGATATTGCCGACCATAAACCCTGACTGCTCATTGGAGGGTCAAATTCTAAAGTTAAAGCTCAACTGCTTTGGTCATCTGATGAGAAGAGAGGAGTCGCTGGAGAAAGATTTAATGTTGGGAAAGGTTGAGGGTCGCCGGAGAAGGGGTAGGCAGCGAACGCGATGGTTAGATGGCATCCTCGAGGCACTGCAGATGAAGTTATGTGATGTTAGGAAGATAGTGAGAGACCGGAAAGCGTGGCGTGACATGGTCCATAGGGTCACGAAGAGTCGGACACGACTGAACGACTGAACTGAACTGTACTAGTGTCAAAAAAAAAAAAAACTTGCATTTACACAAACGACGCAAAACTACAAGGCATCAAGACATTAGAGAAGACATCAATAAAGCGCTGCATAAAACAGTTTCACACTCATTGCTTAAAAAATCTAAACATATTTGAGCACAACTACAGAAGTGGAGCAGCCAACCTTCTGTCTTTTGTTAATCGGAAGCGAAATCAACATGGTTCCAATTGTGACGTGACGTTCGCATTAGCTAACTGAGGTACCTTATGTTAATTGTAGAACATATGTGTAGCGACAGTGTTATTATAAACATGAGTTGTTGTTTTTTTCGAATCTATTTCGTTGTTGCCATCCACCGCGCCAACTACCAGATGGGTACCGCAAATAAAGTTGAGGCGAGAGAAAGCTCGGCTGTCTCTAGCCTCAAAATGCGAGGAAGATCGTAATTTAAATAAAGTTTCATACCAACCGGCCATTCCGTACTCTCGCAAAAGCGGTTGAGGAAGTGCTTGAATATTTTTTATTACGCATTGCGAGCATCCTACCTCTTTTGTGCAAACATTAACAGCGCCGCTCTAACCGATATCCCAATTAACCACTTCTACCAGCTGCAAGGAGGGCCGTGCAAAGCATTCTTTAAAGTTTTCGTGTCAGCGATACATTAGGCGCCCCAGCAGCCTGCTTCTGCAGGCGATTTCATAGTTGTTTTCAGCTGCCACACCAAGTCGTGCAACAACCTCTATTCTACAGCGGTGAGCTTATGTCGTATATCCGTGTGCAAGGTCGCGGCCCGAGCGAGCGCGCGTGTGCGTGTGTTGGTATAGCGTGTGTGTGGGCCGCTTGGTCAAGCTTCGCGGTCATCCATTATAACACAATGAGTGGGAACACAGAGAAGGTCACCCGCCGCGCTCCCCTGGGCAAACGATGCGACAGCACGAGCTTGTTTTGACGGCGAAAATGTTTTCTTTCACTGTGATTTTCGCACGACGGTTCGGTGCCCTCCACCCGTACCGAGAAAGCGGTTGAAAATCAGCTGCGCAATGAAGCTTTGCGAAGCGTGACACATGGACTATGGCTTCGCTGCGAAGAATAATCGGAGATACTATAACCAGTCTAGTCTAAATCGAATGAAGAACAGATAATCAGCTCTGGTTAAAGCAAAGCAACGTCTTTATTGTTGAGGTCATCATTGCCCTAATATGTGACATGGTTCTATATTAAACTGCCTGCTTAATATTGACTTTCTTTGCGCCAAAGTAATATAAGCTGTGAAAAAAATTAACAAAAATGCAAAGTGGTGAATTCCCTCTTCTTTAATTATTACGCTTTCTGCCCAATAACACGCGCTCAGCCAGCAAGTTGTACGAAATCTTTATTTTGTGTACCCATCGGTTCTCTGAAGCATGCGCACGGATAAGTCCATAAAATATTCTCAATAAAAAGCAACTAGCATGCACCAATTTTTTTTTTTTTTAAATGTAGCTAAGCGAACTCAAATATGAAGTAATTGACTAATAGGCTAAGCAGGGTGCAAAGAAAAGCACACAAAAGCTTATAAAGTATTCTTTCTTTTTTTTTTTTTTTGCTTAAGAATGAGCTTTTCGTCGCAGTAGCGCGGAAAATAGTGGTCACTTTAATGCTGCACCATTCCAACTCAGAGATATGAACAGTAAATATAAATGTCCCTGCTCCTCTTTTATGCACTGCATTTAGAAATGAACAAAAGTTTTCTTCTGCGCTCTTTTCTTTCTCTTCGTGTGCAACCTGTTTAACGTAGTACCTTCGATAGTATCATGTTTTCAAGAAAATCCCTCATTAATGGTTTCAAGAGTTGGCTACATCTTTTTCCGTAAAGAAAAAATATAATGGGTGCATATTCCTTTTTTTTTTTTCGTGTCTCTGTACGCAGTATTTTGCCCAATTTTGTGCAAATACTTTTATTGAGAATGTTTTTGCGCATGTGCTGATGGCAAAAATTTCGTTTGGATGCCTGCCTATAAAATTTTGAACGCCGGTTCTGCCCACTGTATCTAGTGTGCACGTTCATGTCCAAAAAAAAAGTGCTGTTAGTAGAGCAATGCTACTAACAGCACTAACAGCAATCTATTGACAAAAACTTTTGCCCGCATGTATTTGTTAGAAAAACTCCTCGAAATATTTCTGTCCACCGAAGGAACTTCAATGAGGGATGGGTATATTGAAGCAGTTGCAAAGCCCTGGTCAGTGTACTGTACCATGAGTGACCACGTGGTCTCGGTGACTCTCGAGAGTGGGAGCACAGAAACTATGTTCACCTGTGAGATGTGCACCATTAAAAAACTAGGAGGGGTAAAGAATGTGCATTTGGGTGTCAGTAATTATGTGTGAATGCGCGCAAGCCTATGTGCAGTTCTTTTTTTATCCGCAGTGATTGCTTTACTTTTGGGTCTCAGCAGTGTGGACATGTGTGAGCAGTTATATGCCAGCATTCAACACGCATCATGCTTCTGCTCTTGCATATCAGACGTAGTTGGTGCCTCACTAAATGAACAGATCGACGACTTCGCGAAGGAAAGAGCGATAAAGAAAGAGATAAAGAAAAAGATGCACAGAGGGAGATTGATATCATCTGTGCAGATTAAAGGTATATTTAAATTAAGTGTCCCATCTGAAGCTTCACAACACAGCACGAACTGAGATGTACAGAACCCGTAGAAGGTTTATTTATTTAATTTCCTTTACTTGTTTCTTCCTGTGAAAAAAAAAAAAGAACAATAACAAAAAGGGTGAACGCCTGACGATCGCTCTTCTCTTTTACACAGTTTGGCACGAGAGAGATTGCACATATATACACAAAGAACACTCTTCTTTTTCACATTAGCAGCTTCCAGAAAAATGTATTTCCAGAAACGGCATTACAAGAGGATGCTGCACAGCACTCAGAAATAGATACCGACTCGAAAAACATAACGTCGGCACTACATAAGTACAGTCAGGTTACAATTATCACTTTGTTAGTAAGAAGCTTACCAACGGCATTACAATAATAAAATACAAACGCGATAGTGAAGACGCCAAAATGCAGATCAGAGATTTAAGCAAAAAAAACTATGTGAATTATATAAACGTTCTCTTGGCAATATTAACACTGAGATCGATTAATTATCGTTTTTGATTTATATCCCTATGTTCTTGATATTCAGTGTGTTGTCGCCCATTCTTATTTTCTGTGGCAAGGTGCCCGTATGCTGTGCGATGTCAGTGCATGTTAAAGAACGCCATGTGGTCGAAATTTCCAGAGTCCCCACTACGGCGTCTCTCATAGCCTGAGTCACTTTGGCGAAACGAAGAGGCGTCCGTGTGCTGTGCGATGTCAGCGCACGTTAAAGATAATAATAATAATAATACCCCTGGTGGTCGAAATTACTCCGTAGCCCTCCACTACGGCTCCCCTTTCTCTCCTTCCACTTTCACTCCCACCCTCCTCCCTTCCCTTACGGCGCGGTTCAGGTGTCCACAGAAACAGGTGTGACAGATACTGCGCCTTTCCCTTCCTTTGAACCAACCAACCAACGACGTTAAACCCCACAAAAATCAAAAACAACAAAAAAATTATTTTTTGTGTTCGGAGTTTTTCTTTGCGAAGTGAGTTCTAAGTATTTGCATTCGACCTTTGGCGTTGTAAATTTAGCCTTCTTTTATATGCTGTGCAATTTGAAATAATAAATATTATTGGCTTTTAGCATGTCATGTTTCGATAAGAGTGGCTTTGTTCGCAGTCATTCTAGTGAACCGTGAAAGTGCTAAAAAATTCGTAGTAACTTCTTGTGAAAGGTTTCTCTCTCTTTTTTTTTTTTTGTAGTTTTGGCTGAAAACAGTGCCCCGGACTAAGGCGGAGTAAGAAATATTGGAATAAAACACGGAATAATGCAGTGCGCTTTGCGATCACGAAGATGACAGACCTTTAAAACGGCGCAAAATAGTTCGATACGTCGATAACTCAATCATATAGAAACTGCAGTAGATAAACTTAGCTCTAACCTAGAATAATAAACTGCGCCCATGCTAGTGACTTGCTTCTTGTAATGGCATGCAGCCCCCAAGGGCATGCACAAGATCTCTAATCTTGTTACCAGCAGATTGTAAACAAAATATTATTATTAAAATTAGGGCACAGTTGGTTTTCTTTACGTCTTCGGTAGCATAGCGAGTGATGGACGCCAAACGAGAACCACAGCTACGCTTCAGATTGGTTGAGCTTCACCGCAATGCAGCGAGGTTGACTGGGAAATTAGTATACCAAACCGTATGCAACCGTACGTACACCTCACCTCACCGAGAGATTTTACAGAACTAGAGCTGCCAGCTGTTGTCCTGATTATAAAATGTAAAAATAAATCACCATAAATTTAAAAATATTGCAGTAATTTATTTCAACGTTTTGATTGGGAACCGACCTTTGTCAAATATATATATATATATATATATATATATATATATATATATATATAACCTAATTATCTTACTTTATTTTGCTGACAGTTCCGGACGTTGAACCGTCCTTTATTAAGGGTGAAAATGCGCATTTCTCATTTGTACCTTGATGAAGGACGGTATACCGTCAGAAACTATCGGTAAAATAAAATAAGATAATCGGGAAAGTTGTGTGGTATCCTTAGTAAATTTCCCTGAGCCATTAGTCAAAAGCAAACTATGGCTATATGGTTTAACGTCTCAAGGCGACTCAGACTATTAGAGACACCGTAGTGGAGGTCTCCGGAAATCTCAACCACCTGGGGTTCTCTAAAGTGCATTGACATCACACAGCATACGGACACCTAGCTTTCCGCCTCCATCGAAAAGGATTCTTGGGCTCAGAAATAGGTCGCCCGAACCACTGCAGCACCACGGCGGGGCATTATATATATCGTCGTCTGCGTACCTGGGTGGGGGAGTAGGGGAACCTCCTGTATCGGAGGCAATTAAGTTTCAAATAATAATAATAATAATAATAATAATAATAATAATAATAATAATAATAATAATAATAATAATAATAATAATAATAATAATAATAATAATAATAATAATAATAATAATAATAATAATAATAATAATAATCAGTTCAGGCGTTCAGTCGTGTCCGACTCTTCGTGACCCTATGGACCATGTCACGCCACGCTTTCCGGTCTCTCACTATCTTCTTAACATCACATAGCTTCATCTGCAATGCCTCGAGAATGCCATCTAACCATCGCGTTCGCTGCCTACCCCTTCTCCGTCGACCCTCAACCTTTCCCAACATCAAATCTTTCTCCAGCGACTCCTCTCTTCTCATCAGATGACCAAAGTAGCGGAGCTTTAACTTTAGAATTTGACCCTCCAATGAGCAGTCAGGGTTTATGGTCGACAATATCGACTGATTTGATCTTCTGGCAGTCCAAGGAACTCTTAAGAGTCTTCGCCAGCACCACAATTCAAACGCGTCAATTCTTCGGCGGTCAGCCTTTTTCACAGTCCAACTCTCTCATCTATACATCACAACTGGAAAGACCATAGCACGGGTTATACGGATCTTGGTTGGCAGACTACTGTCTCTGCTCTTTACTAGGCGGTCAAGGCTAACCATTGCTCTCTTTCCCAGAAGCAGGCGTCTCCTAATTTCATGGCTGCAGTCTCCTTCCGAGGTAATCTTGGCGCCCAAGAACAGAAAATCTGTCACAGCTTCCACTTCTTGTCCATTGATGCTCCAGGACTTGATAGGGCAAGACGCCATGATCTTCGTCTTATTATTATTATTATTATTATTATTATTATTATTATTATTATTATTATTATTATTATTATTATTATTATTATTATTATTATTATTATTATTATTATTATTATTATTATTATTATTATTATTATTATTATTGTTATTATTATTATTATTATTAACAATAATAATAATAATAATAATAATAATAATAATAATAATAATAATAATAATATCGTCGTCCTCTATAGAATGTTCCACCGAAAGCGAGTTCTATAAACGTGAAAAGTGCAGCGCTTAACACAGCTTGCAATTCCGTAAGATAGTGCATAGCGCTTGGGAGGAACAATAGCGCAATAAGACACTGGCAAGGCCGAGAAAGACACAGGGCACGAACTCATCACGCGAATGCTTACAGTCAGGGAACGATCAGCGTCTCGCTGAAATTGATAAGTATACGCGGTGCTGAAGAGAGATGACTGCTCTGTAGCTCACAGAATTTGATGCCTGTCTTTACACCACCAAAGGAAGGCGTAAATTCTCCTTTTAGTGCATTTATAATATGAAAATTCTGAGCTGGGAAAAAGCTGACAAAAAAGTTAAGGTAATGGCCACTGAAACTGAGAAAAGTTTTAAAAAACTGGGCCGCCGTAAAAAAAAAAAAAAAAAAAAAAAAAAAGAAAGAAAGAAAAAAAAAGGATTTTTTTTTTTCGCTGTAAGCACACTTGCAAAGACACAGCAGCCAACCACGAGCTACGATCAAATCTGCAACGACCGCATATTCCGTGAGTTCACAACTGAAGAGTATTGATTCTGGTCTGCCCTTGTAATCGCACGTGCAGTCATCGAATTCTTTTAAGCATAGGCGATGTGTGCTCCTTGCGTGGCGCGTATAACTTTTGGAGCAGATGTTTTTTTTTTTTTTTTTGCCTTTTTGTTGCCTAATTCGCACAGATACGTCCACGGACAGGTATAGTACAAGCAAGAACAACTGAAGAAATGCCGTACCCTGCTCAACGTATGATATCGCTCAACCAAGCATAAGCACGTGCTTGTTCCTGCACGCGCACACTCTCTATTATCCATAATTTTCGCTTAAAGTGAGCGCGTGCGCCCTCTCACGTAAGTTCAACTTAAAACACGTGCGCCTGCAAAATGAAAATACGTGCACGGTTCGCACACAAGGCGGCGTGATCTACAGTTACGGAGGCAAAGAGAAAAGGAGAGAGAGAGAGAGAAAGCTGCCAGAACACAGGAAGGGCTTTCTAGCGTACGTTCAAATTAATGGCGGTGTCACAGTTGCTTGCGTGTGGTCGCCAGGGTGGCCACACGCTGACCCGACGATGCAACTATAGGCTCCCCGCAGAGTGGCGAGATCTACGACAAATACTAATATCAAGAACAAAAAAGAAAAGAGATCTCGGCAGAGAAGAAGAAAGCAAGAGTGAGTTCTCTCATCGGTTCCTGTATCCTCGCTGCAAGCTGGCATCGGATAGCGTAAATTGTGCGTGATTTACGCACAGAACACCCAAAAGCGGCTGAAATCTTCTTTCAAGCTTGAAGTTGCTTCAGATCAGGGTTCTATTAGGGGTGAATAGGAGAAACATCTGTAGGTTTAAGAGGAAGAAATGTCTATGAGGTAAACGCTGCGAAAAAGAACATATCCCACAGCACGTCGTCACAGCAATTAGGCTCAGATTTCAGTACCCCCCCCCCCCCCCCCTTCACAAGAACACACTACTATTTCGAAATAAACGTCAGGCAGAGAATGGAAAAACAAATCAAATGCCCTGTGCGTAGAAGTCTGGGCGATTGCGAAGTTTTTTTTTTTTTTGAAACATTCGGCGGGCGTAAAACCAGTAGTGTATGGGTGCGCCATCTTTCCAGCATTTAAGCAATCTCTCCGTTTTGCGAGAGGAGGCAGCTGATTTAGGTGTGCGCATGGTGGTTTGCGCAAGAGCGCCGAAGGTTATACGCCTACTGAAAAACGAATAAAATAAAAAATGAGGCCTCAGGCATACTGCCTTTTTGATATGCGTGCGCGAAGTTCTCGGTGAAAACTTTTTTCAATAAATGCACAAGTCAAGTTCAGTTTCGTCTGGCTTCTTTCAAGAGCGCTCTTACGCGATGCATAACGATGAAAGCAAGTTTCCAGTTTCCCTCTAACATCCCAGGCAGATCTTCGCGGAAATTTTTTGTCGTTGAGTGTTTCAAACAATATTTCAGTATTCTGTATCTTGCCCTCTCCTCTCCCCTCCTTAACCCCCCCCCCCCCCTCCATCATCCACCAATCCACCTGCGCGTGTAACCTTGGATGCATCACACTCTCAAGGTTGCAATATTTTGTAAAATGAAATCATTTCTGCTCTGTCTCAGCCCATACATCTGAGGAGTGGAATCGCTTTCGTGCACCACTGATTCCTATTGATTTTCGTAGTCGTCGTTTATTCATTATGATGATTTAAACGCTGCGTGATCAGCAGTTTTATTGCACCCTTATGCACATTGCGTTTATTATTATTTTTTTTTTTTAATTTTATCTACTTCTCTTATATGTCTGGCCGTGTGGGGTGTTTTTAAATAAACAAATACATGAGCGCATCCGTCAAAGTTGCCGTCTCGCCTGAGACAAAATTAGCCAAATCTTGAAGATCTTGCCGAATTAGCGAGTTCGGAATTGCTTGTCTATATCTATATTGTTTTTTTTTTTTTTTCCTGAAAAGCAACTCCATAATACGCCCCAAACCTGAGCTTTCTTACAAAGTGTTCACGTTGTCAAAATATTTATTTTCAAGAGCATAAGGCTTGATCACTGCAGTATGACGTGCTGATATTTTGCAACTGCGTCGTTAAAATGAGAACTCAAGATGGTTTGCTGGACTTTTCGAGGGAGAAAGTAATTAACGGTTACTGGAGAGTCAATCCCTTTCCAGTATCTTCTTTTTCAGGGCGAAAGAAGTCATATGATCTTAACACACGAGCAACAATCTTGGTTGTGCCTCGCTGGTTACCAGAGCAACTAGCCACCGATATGGCGAGTGGGACGAGGGCATGCGCCACAGATACCACTGTGGCAGGATCCCACCCCTATACCTCTTATGGCTCGCCAGTTGCTCATACGGCAACACTAACGGCGCTCAGCCCCGCCAGGAAACGTTTTTCTTTTTTTTTTTTTTATATATTGTATATGTACTAGAAAAGTTCTCGCTCGGCCAATTTCCTTTCTGGCTTCCTTGCGCAGAATGATACTAACGTGCAATTTGCGCTCAGCGTGGCTCCCACGCACGCCTGTTTCCATTGTTGACATTGTTGTTCTATGCAAACCAAAATTGTTCCGAACATACGTTGATGACATCCTTGCCTATTTTCATATTTAGTGGATGTCATCAACGTAAAACATCCTACTACGGCGTCGTGGTGGAATCCATTTTTATGGAAACGAGGTGGTCCGAAGTTAGGTTACAGAAAGAAAATGTAAATAGGACAGGAAGTGAGATGGAAGGGAAGGGGATGATCATCCACAGGAGAATAATTGGGGAGAAGGGGGGGGGGGGGGGGGGGGGGACTCCGCCCCCCTGCTCTCCCCCTTCCCTCGATGGCGTCGTCCCTGAATTTTGTATTACAAAATAGCATGACAGCAATAGGTAATCGAGATAGTAATCTGTCTCATCCTCTCAACTTAAACTACACTGCAGTTCATAAGCCTGAAATTTATGCCTAACTATTCCAAGATTTTAGCTGGAACAAATGTATTGTCATGATTGTGCCTCTGAACTATTAAGATAAGACAAATTTACTAAACATTTGTCTTTGTTTTCAAGCTTACAAGACCACTTTAATAGTTGCGAGATCATTTACACAATTCCATGAAGAGGTGATGGCGCGAGACTAACTGGCGTGTTTCCGTGTTTCAGCGAGCCCCGCAGCGAAAAGAAAACACTAGGATCCATTAACCGCAGTTCAACTTTAAATAGGAAAAAAAAAAGAAAGAAGGACGACCTGGTGCTACATGTACACACAAAAAAATAGGAGGTGTACGGAACGATTGCACCTTTCCATCGTGCTCTCGTTTTTTTTTTGTACATGTACACGTAACACCAGGTATTTTTTATTCTTTTTTTAATTAGAGAATGCAAAGCCAATTATTTTGGCAACATGTGTTACTGATACAGTACAGTTCGTAGCCATAAGACTAGATTTGCCTCCAGCACCGTCAAAATATGAATCATCTTACCCCAGTCGACCACTAGTGATTAGATGCACATATATATCCTGCCGAAACCAATCTCCTCATTTAAATTTCACCTCTGTATCATCTACTTGCATTCATTCTCTCGCACAAGCTGCCTATCCTCTTTTTTATCTAAATTCCTTTTATCCCCCCCCCCCTCCCGCATCCCCCCATTTTGGTTTCATTTCTATCTCTCGTTCCGCTGTCCCAATGTGATTTAAAGTTTTTCTTGTACGGAGCAAATTTCAGCCTGACAAGCGAGCTCATTCTTATGGGATGTATCAGTTATGACCTGAATCGTTTGATAAGCATTTGTAAACTGCTACTAGTCGCCAGTGTAGCACTAGGCTCCCGGGCCGGAGCACCGGGGAACGGAGGTGTGACGCACAAGTCGACGATCATTGATAAATCCTCATTTTATTCACAAGCACGATCTGCTATTTACTAGCGCCGGTTATGTAGCCAAACAAAGCACTCGCAAACTTACACATATAAAAAAGAAAGAGGGCACAATGGGACTCACCGCTCAAGGCGGATTTCGGCCCCCTGCGGAAAGATTTTTTTTTTTTTATCGGGGAAAGAGGAGTTCACCAGAGGCCCTTTCGCAAGCATTTCGCCCCAAAAGTGCCGAGGACCAGATAGGTGAAGACCTTGGACCTATTAGAAAACTGGTGGGTAACCGGCGGCACTGGGAAACGAGCCGAGTACCTTCCGAACCTGATGTGGACGCTTTGTGCATCTATATGTCTTATTACCCGAACCTGTAATCCATGCTTGGACTTCCCTCACAACACTCCCTATATATACGTCGGCACATATCGCACGCTGTTGGTTTCTCGACCAATCGTCCGAGATTACTTTGAACACGCTAGTTATCAGTCGTATCACATATTTCGTCTTATATTTTCTTGTCATTTGTTGCGAGCTATCGTCATAGTCACTCGGATTCAGTTATTTTAAACTTTGCTCAAGTACACCAACAGAAAAACAAAATTGCTGTTACATACGGGGTTACTCAGAAAATATATAATCGCCAGCTGCCAATAAATGTCTTTTTTTTTTTCGATAAGGTAATATCTCGTTTTGTCTACTAGTGCTTCTTCTTCACCTATTCTTTTGCGCCCAACCGGGATAACACAGGTAACCTGCCTTCTTTCCTAAGTGGAGGTCTACGTATGCAGTGCATGCTCATAAAAAACTTCTTTTCTGACCAATCTCTGATTTTGTTTACTAGTGCTTCTTCTTCACCTGTTCTTCTGAGCCCAACCGGGGTAACACAGGTAACCTGCCTTCTTTCCTAAGTGGAGGTCTACGTATGCAGTGCATGCTCATAAAAAACTTCTTTTCTGACCAATCTCTGATTTTGTTTACTAGTGCTTCTTCTACTTCACCTGTTCTTCTGAGCCCAACCGGGGTAACGCAGGTAACCTGCCTTCTTTCCTAAGTGGAGGTCTACGTATGCAGTGCATGCTCATAAAAAAACTTCTTTTCTGACCAATCTCTGATTTTGTTTACTAGTGCTTCTTCTTCTTCACCTGTTCTTCTGAGCCCAACCGGGGTAACACAGGTAACCTGCCTTCTTTCCTAAGTGGAGGTCTACGTATGCAGTGCATGCTCATAAAAAACTTCTTTTCTGACCAATCTCTGATTTTGTTTACTAGTGCTTCTTCTTCACCTGTTCTTCTGAGCCCAACCGGGGTAACACAGGTAACCTGCCTTCTTTCCTAAGTGGAGGTCTACGTATGCAGTGCATGCTCATAAAAAACTTCTTTTCTGACCAATCTCTGATTTTGTTTACTAGTGCTTCTTCTTCTTCACCTGTTCTTCTGAGCCCAACCGGGGTAACGCAGGTAACCTGCCTTCTTTCCTAAGTGGAGGTCTACGTATGCAGTGCATGCTCATAAGAAACTTCTTTTCTGACCAATCTCTGATTTTGTTTACTAGTGCTTCTTCTACTTCACCTGTTCTTCTGAGCCCAACCGGGGTAACACAAACAACCTGCTTTCCTTCGTAAGTGAAGATGTATGCAGTGTATGCTGATACAAAACAAAGGTCGTCTTTACAGTTACCCCGGTTGTCTTAAACGAAGCCACCTCTGCTCATCGCGCACTCAAAACTGGGCGAATATGAGGCGTGCAAAGCCTAAACATTATCTTCTCCCCCAGCGTGACGACCCGGGAGCGATAGTAGAAATGCCTATTTATCACGCTACTAGTGAACGCACCCACTCATCCAACCCCTGTCTCTATGAGCGAGACTAATCTTGATCACACGACACCACAGGCAGAGTTATCGAAGGCTCTCCCAGCCCAGCTGAGACAAACACAGCTTTAGTCTTTGAGCGCTTTCACGCAGGAATTTATTATTATAGTACTATGGCACCAGCGACGCATTTTATGCTGTAGAAACTCCTCCAAGATCTTCTCCAACTTGGGCGCCCCTATACTTCCCACTGGGCTGCAGTGGACTCTATAAGACAAACAAGTGCGGTCGAAATTGGCAGCTCTTGGGGGTCAAGTCAGGACAACTAACAATACGGCCACCCATTATAGAAATGTCTATATAGTTGTAACAGTAAGGCTGCTTTACATTCACCCCTGTACGTTCGCATTGTATTGCGGACTCAGTCCACTCCAGCAGCCTTTCGTAACCCATGACCTAGTCACAACTGAATAACTTTGAACTGGAAATGGCTGTTCAGATTATTCGGTTGTATGCATGCTTTTTCTGTTATGAAATCACACTGAATCGGACGGTGAAAAACGTAACAGCAAATTTTCTGTCATGTCAACAAAGTTCCTACAATGTTTTGACCCCGTACCTGCAATAACAAAATTATTTGAAGTTACTAAATATCAGTGGAATAATAAACCACAGAACTAGATTATAATGCCGCACATGTGCAAAAAGAGTCTGTTACGACAAAAAGTCATTCATTTTGTCGTATTTTTGGCATGGTTGAGCCGTTTTTTCCGACTGGACTGCTCCAAAAAAGACATGTGCAGTAACTTTCTAACATGCTAATCGCAAATAGAGTGCCGATTAATTCGCGCGAGCAGCTTATAGCAATCTGGTCATGAGAGAACGAAACTTTTTCATATAAAAGAGCTGAAAAATGCTTACAGTCAATGCACGACGGCAGGTGCGCTTATTATTGCAGATCAACCCTTCTAAAACAACATTCATGGTATTCAGCTCCAATCGCAAGGCTCCCGTACACATCCCATCACTTTCTTTTAATTCCCATTGCATTGGGCTTTCAGAAAATTGCACCTTTCTTGGCGTTACTCTGGAAGCTAACCTCGAATAATATAAGCCCATTTCTAACTTGAAACAAAAATAGGATTTTGACATCATAACACTACTAAAAGCGCGTCCCTTTTTCAACCGTGACACTTTAATAGCTCTTTACTACGCATTAATTCAATGTCATTTTATTCACTGCATCACTTCATGGGGAAACACTTACCCATCCCATTTATATCAACTTCAACATCTTCAAAATGAGGCTATTCGTACAATAACCTGCAGCTCATACCGCAGCGATGCGCTATCACTTCACGATCACAACATTTTAACGATCGCTTCACTGATTACCTCCAGTCTCGCACTCCTACTTTATAAAGCTGTGTACAACGCCATACCCTCAAATGTAATCAAAGGGAGATCCTCACCAATAATAATCAAACAAGATTTGCTAAGGACAACATTTTTTTATAACCAACCGTTCGAACAATTATGACAAGCACTCTTTTTGCTTCTTTACATATTTGGAATAACCTCCCTTCTCATTTCAAACAATCTACATCTCTGTCCGGTATTAAACAACAACTGTTATCCGTATTATCGCAATAGTATAACAACGTTCAAACATGTTTTGCACTATGTGTAACAGTTTATTCATATTTCATCCCTGAGTGGTTTCTTATGTGCGTCGGGAAGCTGTGTCAAATTGTATAAAATTTTCATCCAGTTCATTTTAACAATAACGGCCACACATGAATTTTTTTGAACTGGCATTGCATTCTTACTTTTTTCTTTTTACCATATTGTGTTCGCCGGTTTAGCCTCCTTTGACTGCGTCTGCTGTACCAGTAATATTGTTCATAGGTTTATACATTCATCTATACGAGATGCCAATACAGTCTTGAGCTCCGGGATCTCCTTCTGTATGATTTACGTAATACCTGCTTTTTATGAATAAACAAAGTTTCTTCTTCTTCTTCTTATTATTATTATTATTATTATTATTATTATTATTATTATTATTATTATTATTATTATTATTATTATTATTATTATTATTATTATTATTATTATTATTATTATTATTATTATTATTATTATTATTATTATTATTATTATTATTATTATTATCCACGTCGTTACATCGACAAGCGCAACTGCGTGCGTAGGCGAACGAAGTCGGCAAGTATCAGGGTGTGGCATATCAGTACTCCCCTGACAAAACATAATCGCTTCACACTTCATTTACTCTACACCTGCCCTCACTAATTGCTGCACAGATTAACAACGAATGAGGAAGAAGAGCGACTTACGCGTACGCCGCGGTCGCCGCGCGTAAAATTCGAGGACGGGGTATTAAAGCAAGCACGTAGCCCGCGGCGATGCTTCAACCATGTTAATGCCGATGTATGGCGTCGTGATTGGGCTGGCGTATCAGGACGTGCTCGACACATTGCGGATCTGTTCTGACAAGACAAAAGCAAAAGCAGCAAAAAAAAAAAAAAAACAGCCAAGGTAGCTGTCGTCCAACTCGAGCATTAGTGCAGACGTCAGCGGGAACCGATACGCGCTGTCCCCTTGCCTCAATCAAGGTTAGCCCATATCAGGTCCGTTTCGTATATGCACCAGACCTATGCACTGCACCTGTCCTCCCAACATTGGCGCGTTTATTCTACGAGACGGGGCTGAAGTCACCGCAGACACTTTCGCATTCGTTGCACAATGCAAACTGTTTCGTAACTGTATGACCTGTATGAGAAAACAGGGAAACGCCGTCCCCTTGCACACGAATGAATCCAATTAGGGGGGGTTTTACAAGCGGAGTCAATGCTGCAGCGTACGCGAAATTCCGCAGAAGAAATGCTCTGCAAGTTCGGCACGACCCCAATAAATGCGAAACAGTTCTCATCGAAATGCGGTAGCTGCGATCACCGGAAATCACTTGCACACATTACAGATGCAGCCCACTCCGACACTAAAGGGAAGGAAACGCTCGCATGCAGTCAACGGTCACTGCAAGTAGAAACCGGCCTTTCGGTGATTTTTAGAAAGATTTTACGAGGATGAATAACTCCTTGCGTTCAATTTGTTAAATCTGACAAAGCAGTAAGAATATATTTTACTCTTGAGCGCCCTCTAGCTGTTTCCTTTAGTATACTGTATTTAAGTGCATATTTGAAAGAAAAAAAAAAAGAAATTAAGGCGGGAAGATAGCCACGCGGGGCGATGGCAACCTCGCAGTCTTTTTTCCCAGTCAGCTTTGTGGCTCAGGCAAGTTTATCCGAAAGGTTGCTTTTCTGGCTACCTTGAGGTTTTTCAATACAGCTGCAATGAATACAAATTTATCTTCAAGCAGAAATAAGAACCTACAGGTTCCCGCCGGAGCTCTACGCAATCCTTGTCAGACAGAATGTCATCACTCGACCGAACTATTGTTGTGACTGCAATGAATGGAATCGGCATTATTCGCTGCTACGTAAGAGGAGTACCAATGTCGAGGTTCACATGTCCGAATCCCGCGTGCATCAGACGACCACGCGTGCGAATTCCTCCAGAGTAGCCCACTCCGCGGCCTGTTATAATATCCTCAACGGACAGTACTCGAACGCAGGGAATATCAATGTATGCGCGCAGTTTTCGGCTACAACACTATATGACACACATGCCGATGCTGCAGTAGTTTATGTAGGAGAAAACGTCGCATGCAGCTCCGGTTTCAAGACTAATGCAAAAAGGAAATAACGGTAACAATAAACAGTCGCGAATCCACCCGTGGTTATACGGATGGCTGGTACCGGATGCTGCACCCGGTGCTTTTGAGATTGTTGAATTTTCTTTTGATGTTGTTGCAATGCTAATGTTGCAACGTACCGAAGAATAGAGACCCGTCCACTCGCTCCAGCTGAAAGATATTTGAGAGAAAATATTGAGTGAAACACTCATGCTCTGCGTCAGCAACAATGCACCAGTGTAAAAATGTAGCGGTACACATTTTCATTAGTCTATATCGGGCATGTGCATACAGTCTCGTGGCTGACGCAAAACCTCTGCAACTCAACACACTGATATGACGATAAGTTGAGCTGCACAAAATTGTATGATCATATCAGTATCGACCCCATGAACCAAAACTCGGCCATGATTTCTGGCCACTTTCTGTGGGTTAACAGACAAAAAACTATTTAGTGGCGACATTTTTCTTTAAGCGAGTTCCTGTCTTGAGCAGCGAGCGTCATGATGTTCACCTAAATCCAACAGGTGACGCGACGATAAGTTTGTTACCGACGTTTGGAACAATATTTCAATCCATTTTGAGAGATTCGCAGTAGGTAACTTCAAATAGCGCCAAAAACTGGCGCTCACTAGGGGTGTAACTTTGAGACTTTTACTTGAGCTAACGCACATAACATCACTGTATTGTCCTCATTTTGAGGCCCAGGACTAGCCTTGGAACAAAGCCTCAGCCCTTACCATATTCGTACCTTATCCTACACGATTTAGATTCGTATTGATTTGTCTGTGTATAAATCGTTCTTGTGCTCGTGTGTTTCTGACTACTGCTGTATTGATCTGCTCTTGCATATTGGAACGCTCAAGCCATTATTGTGTCCTTATGTTAGACTACTTTTATATTCTTCTGTTGTTGCTTATTCCAACGCCTAAGACAGTAATATTGGTATTTGATTGTATATTCTGATGGTCTAATACTGTGTTAGCTGATTACTCATTCGCTAACATTATTTCTCCTGGCGCGTGTACTGTGTTTTCTGTATTGTGTACTTTGATGTTCTGTCGGTTTTGTCGAGCTGTCAGCGTCAGTGCAAGTAGCTTCTTTAAATTTATGTATACTAGTAGTCGGCGCAGATAGCAGGCATCAACGTTCTTCTATATGTCTATGTAAGCAAAATATTGTCTCATTCCGTCATAAAAAAATACTATCCTGGATAACCAGCGTAGCCTCGTCTACCGAACTAGAGAGATGGCTCGGGTCCATGGCTTTCTGAACTGAGGAGGCTGCCCACCTGGGCCGAATATTTCGCGCCTGGTCTCATTAAAAGTCTCTCACTCTCTCTCTCTCTCTCTCTCTCTCTCTCTCTCTCTCTCTCTCTCTCTCTCTCTCTCTCTCTCTCTGACGAGTCATAAGTGCCGAGACTGATCATTTTAAGCGTTATGAGGAGGGAACCAAAATAAACCTGAGCATTCTTTGTACTTCACACAATGTGAGAATAATGCAACATAAGAGGAAACGAAATCCATAAATAAATAAGCGCAGCATACGTTTATTTCTTATTTTTGTATAGCTAAAGTCACCAGCCTTTATCTATTATTGCCACTAGCTTTGCCTCTAGAATCCCCCGAGTGCAATTCGTTTGACAATAATCGATAAACAGTCCAATATGGGGCCGTCTGTATGCTCTAGTGATTCTTCAATATAATCCACTTATCTTGCCCTCCATCGTTGTTCATGTGACTGCACCACAGTGTTTTCTGGAGCATTGGTTCTGTTGGTGAAGTAGATAAAAAAAAAGTTTCCACGTACATATCTCTAGAGGTATTTGTGTCAGGAAGTTTAGGCAAATAAAGGTCCTTTGGTATTGTTTGATACTTCTCGTGCGCTTCAAGTCCATATTTTGGATCTCACTGTAAAGAGAAAAGCGCCGTTGAAGCGTACCCTAGGAAGTGGCTTCAATAATTCTGCAATCCTTCAAAGCTACGCCTTCAGGGCAAGCCCTTAGAAAAAAATTGCGATAAATATTCCACTTGCACATTTCGTTTCTCAGTTCGAGAAGTCCAGGTGCTGTCTTGCACAGGAAATATCAGTTTATGACATCACCTAAAGCGTGCGCATAGTAGGAGTGTACCCTTAGAGAACGGCAAAATCCGGTAGAATAGTTTTACATTATCACAGTCGCGCTACATACGCGATCGAAAAGCTAAATGGAGTTCCAACCTAACACAACAAAGGCGATTTAAACCCGAGATAAGTGAGCAACGAAACCTTGCTTCGGCAAGGTGACTCCGTCGACAGGGCTTCATCTTAATAAGAAAGTGTTCGGTGCCGAACCATTAATATCCAATGTCGCACGTAGCACGCCAGAACGATTAACCCGTTGACTTCGTGTCAGAGAGCATTTTTTAAAATGTATGCCCCGCGAACAGTGGAGGCAATAAAGTACGGACAAAAACTCACACCGTCTGTGTTTCAAGGCCAGACAAGAAGTGCGTGCCGAGGTTCACTATGGGGTGATTGTTAGCATGCTGTGACTGAGGTCAGAGATAGAGCACTTGCCGCCATTAACCCTCTCACATGGCTCAGGCACCCTGCCTCCGAGCAGCACCGTTGGCAAACTTTACTGAGTAGGTTTCTGGCAATTAACGATTATTACTATTATCATTACTATTCATACGCGCAGTAACAATGGTAGAGGTTAGCTTATACAAGGGCAAGGAGAAACACGAAAAAGTAGGTTAGGTTAGGAAGAACTTTTTTTTTTTTAAGCAATAACGACTCATCAAACAATCAGTGCTTGTGTTAGCATTGGCTTAGTACGCTCTCCCCTACATATGTAGCTTTGATGGCCGACGTTCCTTAGTACACTACGAGGGCTGCCCCAACCACTGCCCCCCTTCCCTTAATAATATTCACAGCACAGACAGCGCAAAATCCGCGCTGACATCAAAAAATAATGAGCTTGTTCTCAATGCTGCATGAGAACAACGATGTCGATGTCCTCAGTATATACGTAAGAAATTAGCAAGTTTTATATTAAGGTGGCCCAATCAGTTAGGATTATAATAGAACAGTGGGGCGCGAGTGCGAATGCTCAGAATGCTGCGCTGAAAGGGTGAAAGGTGTGGCTATAGGTGCGGTCTAAAACTGCATATTATGCTTGGTGCTAGTCTCCACATAAAACTTGCTGCCTAGGGAGTTTCGGTGCTGTACGCAGGAGAAGAGGGCGCTCGCAAATCTGCCGCTTTTTACCTTGGAACACGTCCCACGCAACACTTGCGGCATAAGAGGTGCGCGGTACAACAACCGCCGCACAGCAGTTGAGTTGGTAGAGCACTGCACGGAAGAAGAACATGTCGTGCGTTCGGCCCCTATTAGAGGTATGCGGTTGTCTCTTCATCTTCCTTCTGTAAAAAAAAATTGTTATCTAAAATGAGTGGTCATTTATTTTCTCGCCCATAGGGTAGATGACTATCGTGCCTCATAATAATAGAGTGTGGGGCTAGTTGGTACCCAGGAACAGCGGCGCAGCGCGATGGCAGCACACACATAGAGAGAGAGATAGACAACACAAGCGCATACTGCGAACTGTTAATATGAAAACAGAGTCAAACTAACTCTCTCCTTCGCACGCAAGCATATGAGCCACCGCGATCTCGCAAATCCCTCCTGTCACCAGTGCATTGGAGTAATCAATGAGGCAAGTTTTCTCTTTGAAGAATAAAAAATAGCAAACGTCTTAGCCAAAGAAATGTTCAACCAACGAATCCAAATGAGAGTCAAACACACGCAAAAAAGCAGTCAAACCCTAAGAGCAAAGTTAGTCACGCACCGAGACCAAAAACAGTCATAACCCCCCCCCCCCCCTATCTCTAAGAAAAAAGCAAAGCAAACAAAGCTGCCACACAACTCTCTGGAAAATTCACAAGAATGCTTCAAGAAAAGAATTTTCATGTCTGCAAATAGCACTGACACATTTTCTGCCTTTCTTTTTTATCAAAAAATTCTCTAAAATTCCACGTGCCACATGATTCCGACTCCTGCTTACAGGATCCTAATACAACTTAGCAATGGCTCACACTTGCATGGCAGTAGGTCATGTGCTTGGGTGTGAAGGAAGAGGTTTGGCTGCTTGTCCTCATATACTATTAACAGTTGGTAGTTAGCGCTTGTGTTGTCTCTCTCTGTGCTGCCGTCGTTACACCACTGTTCCTGAGACTATGGAACCTCCTTCTTTAATTCATTTTGTGTAGCGACCTGAACTGCTTTATGAAGAAAACTAATCTATTTATTATACTGAAACTGACACCGAAATGAAAACTACAAACACCACGTTCAGCGTTCCTTTCTGCCTAAAATTGTCGATCTAATATATAGGGCGAATTATAACGTACCCCGTTCGTCTCTATATGTCATACCGCTACACGTGATGCGCGAGTGAGCGGGAAAGCCAACCCATTGCAATTCATTTCCGTTAGAAAGCAACTGTGTCGGCGTTATTATTCGCAATGGTTAAGCATAATTTTTTTGTTAAACCAAATATACCATCGTAAATCTATAATGATGGAGTATCAAGTGCAGGCAGGGAAAGCGGTAGATCGAACCAGTCGGCTCAAATTACGTAACAAATCGCGATAAGGATTCTGTCTCACTGAACTCCATAGACTTGTGTTCGCCTCACGTTTAACCAATATAACTTGCACGATATTTCGCATCAGCCAGAGACGAGGCGACGAATGTTCCTTGCATATACAAAAACGAAAAACATATGTCAAGAACGGTCGCTGGCGAAATCTGCGTCATTTGCACTTTTCCGGGTGAAACGCAGGCACGTGACCGCTGCTAGTCTGACATCATATTTTGCAACGCAAATTCTAAGGTACAGATAAGCCCAGCTAACAAGATGGGGTAATAGCCCTACGGGGCTATTACTTTTCTTATTGCGTAAACATTTATTTTTGGGCAAAGTCGTACATTTGGGGGGCGGGTCGCCTCCTGTGTAGACTGCCTTTGTTGCTGTGCTATTATACATGGCGGAGACAAATAAATGTTCGTTTGTTGCTAAACCAAGACGGGACGTCCCATTCTTGAAACGCGCAAGCTGGCCCCACCAAAGAATATGACTGGGGCAGTATCGTACCCTCGTAATGACGTAAAATTTTATGGACATTGCTCGCCCATGTGCATCAGCAATGTTTTTACTTTAGTATTATGGGCATGATGCGACCTTTGTCTCACGATCTTGCCAGTTCTATATAGAACCTCTGACAGCGCTGGGAGCTGCTCCGAAATTTTCCGAGCGAGCGACCGGTTCTTAGCACCATAGAGTAAGGACTGATGCGCCAATCTCTTGCAAAATACTTATCATGATAGCACCATGTACGTTGTAATGTTCAGTGCATCGCCCCGTGTGTTGCCACCCAGTACCTCGCGTACCGGGATACAGCGCCTCGGTTGGAGAATACGTTACCACGGCCCTCTTCTGTTTTGTTCCAATTTTATCTGCGTAATAAATCAAGTCATTGCACCCCATTTTCGACGCGGTCAGAGTTCAAAGATCACTAAGTTAGTATCTCCATGACTTTCTCACACCTATTTAGCCACATAACTGCGCTCCGATTAGTCCGTCGGCGTTCAGTAACCTATTAAAATAAGCTACCCATAAACAGGGGGTGCAATTTAACGGACACTACCAACCGAGATCCGTGGCACAGTCGACTCTCATAACTGCCTAATAGCTAAAACGGTCCCTTGTATGGTTCCAAAGAAATCAGTGCGCACGCCAGATCATTTACGAGTAAACACACTTGCAGCTGCCGGTGATCGTCGAACACTGACCGCGTCGCAACCTGTCAGCTACTTCGGTCTCTTAGAAACACCAACCCCACCCCTCCCCCCTCCCCCCCCCTCCCTCCGTAACCCCCGATCATTACACGAGCCATTGAACATCCATCCGGCGCGCATTACAGGACGCCGTCGTCACTTTCAGACTGGGAGACAACAACAGGGTGCCGAACGGCGAAATAAGAGCCCATCTATCAGGCGCTTCAAAGTCAGAGGGCAATACACAGTGCTACAAAAGCCCCGCCACTACCTTTTTATTGTTTTTCTGTCGGCCAGTTGTGCGTGTTTAATGCTCAGGTGTGCAGTACTACTGCTGCTCTCGCGGTGTGGCCGCGCCGAGGCAAAATCGCGGGAGTCCCCTTCTCCTGGACGCAGGGTGCGCGCTTCGAAGCACAACGGCCATTAATCAAAGCTTTTGCGAAACCGCAAAAAAAAAAGAAGGAAGAGAGCGGCGAGCGAACCCCCGAGAGTGGTATCGAATTCAGCGCGTGAACTTGGCCAGGTGTCCTTCGGTGGCGCGTTATGTGTGCGTGTCTGCGTGCGCGCTTCGACGGGAACTGGACCGCTCGGGCGGTTTTCTCGGTTCTTCGGACTGAGCGACCGCTCTCGTAGCAGGTACTCTTTCGCTTGGCCATAATAGGTGCCGATGGAGCACGAGCCACGTAAAGGCACCGATGAGGCAGACGTTTAAGAAGGGAAATCTTTGTTTTCTGCATTCATGCAAAAAAAAAAAAAAGAAAAATGTTACGAAGTCAGAAGTAACAACGTCCCCTCTACTAAACTATTCTGCATGCAACGAAAACAGACACTAAATAAAGTTGCTGCCTCTCGCTCTTCTTATTTTTCCTGGAGCCAGTTGGTTCCAAATATCCAGAAAGCAATAAGAATACTCGCCTGTCCTGATCTTTTGGAAACGTTTCCTGTTTCGTACTGAACGTTTAATTCACGGGCAGCGGGTAAAAACGGGCCTACATTAGGATTACTCTGTCAGAAAGCCGAAAAGTTCACAAAGGAGCTAATTTTCAGCAGCTCACCATTCCAGAAAAGTGCAAGCCAAAAAATAAACTCGTTGCTAGATAATAAACTCGTGCCTATTACAACTCGCTAGTAAATGTGCCTCAGATTGAAATATTTCACGAACGTTAGCTGGTCACAGGTGGGAGGTGCATTAACGGCAGCTGCTGAAATTGAAGGCGCTATAGGGTCATCACAAACCGGCAACCTTCAAACACGCTCTCGCGACACCTCCCTCCCATCTCTGAGCTGATCTCTTACCCCTTGTCTTGATGTCCGTCGATTATAAGTAGCGGTGTCTTCAATAAACGACTTCCACCACCGTTTCAAGACAGACGGGCATGTCCAAGCACGCAGCTCGTGACAATCAGCGGACGCGATCGGCCGCCCAGGCGGAAAGAGCCGCCGTCGCATCTCTCTCTCTCTCTCTCTTCTCCCTCATCCTCTTTCCCTTGGGGTGCTGTCGGTTGAATTCGCAATGGGAGTATCCGGGGCTTCCACGCGCGGCGCGATGCGCCGGGGTAGTACCGCCTCTGCTGGGGCAATACTGATCGCTTCGTTTAGGATAAATTTCCCGCCAATTTAACATAGGATAACGTCTCGTGTACGTCTGAAATCGAAGCACGTACGAGCAGGTGAAGTCGCCATCGCTCGATACAATTGATGCGTACACCTTTTCTTTTTTTTCTCTTCCACAGCGGTTGCTTTCAGCGCGACCAGTGGAGTAAAAGAGACCGCTCAACGGTTGCTTGCTCTGGGTATGGAGCTGCTCTAGGTCATAGCTTTTCACCGAAAAATACCAACATTGTCGATGATTGATGGAGGGCATAGAATCCTGCAGAAAACAAAGACTGTTTATTATTTAATAACTTTCGAAGGGTATACTCTCAACGAAAGAATTGATTATGCCCCCTCAATCTCTCTCTGAAGGGAATCTTGAATGATTTGCGATGTGTTGTTGCCGCTAGCCGATTTTAAGCAACTGCAGAGCCAAAGATAGCCAAAAGAAGAAAAAAATATCCAGGAAAACTGCACTGAGCCTAGAACAATAAACGAACGACCTCAATAAAGGATTACGAAAATCAAAGAGGCATTTCATGCGAGCACCGGCGCTGAGGCCTTGTTCAAAATATTGTGCACCGTGTTCGTTGCAGTGAAGCAAAAATGTCGGCTTGATTCTATACTGGATACACTGGATCCTATACGTAGTAGCTTGAAAGATTTTACTATTATTCGACTGGTGACCTTTGAACTCTGTTGCGGTATAGATAGGGCTCTGTTTTAAGCGCCGCGACGAGCGCGTAAATGTTTATTTCTTCTTGATTTCTTCTTCTTGATTTCATGTCATTAACCTGGACTTGTTCCTTGGCCCATTCGGCACGCTTTTTGCCTCTTAATGTTACGCCTAGCCTTTCTCTTTCCATAGCTCTCTGATTAGTCTTCAGTTCAAGTCGAAATCTTTTCGTTAGCCGTCACGTTTCTGCTCAATAGATGAGTATCGGAAAGATACGGCTTTTATATACTTTCCTCTGAAGGATACTGGTAACCTACCGTTCATGATCTGGTAGTACTTGCCTTATGCGCTCCAACCAAACCTGATTCTTATAGTTAATTCTCTTTCATGATACGGATGCGCGGCCACTGCCTGTCCTAAGAAGATGTATTCCCTTACTACTTCTAGCGCCTTATACTACCTATACCAAACTGCTGTTCCTTTCCGATGATGTTGAACATTAGTCTTCTGCTTATTGAGTTTTAGGCCTGCTGTTATTATTTACCTAAGTCATTATCATCCTTTGCGATTCCCCATCTGAGCTACTCAGCGAGGCATGTCATTAGCAAATCTCAAATTACTTAGGTGTTATCCACTAACCCTTAAACATAATTATTTCCACCCCAGATTTCTGAACACTTCCTTTAAGCAAGCGGTGGCTGGTACTGGAGAAATTGTGTCCTGTTGCCTGACAACCTGCCCTAGTTAAATCCCGTTACTTTCATTATTAAGGACTATGGTTGCTGTGCAGCCACTGCAGATACCTTCCAGCAGTTTCATATGTGGTTAATTTACACCCTGAATTCGTAATGTTTTCATGTGGACTGTGATTTCTATTGAGTCAAATGCTTTCTCGTTATCAATGAATCCTATATATAGGGGCTGGTTATATACTCGGAGTATTTTTATATTACCTGCCTGGTTGGTTGTTTGGATATGACCGAAGGTCGTGTGCCTTTTCCGAAATCCTGTCTGATCTTTTTTTCAGAAAGGGCACTTAATTTTTGTTGGTGAAACAAAAATGGAAAACACCTCAGAACGCTCTTCAAAGTGGCAGCATGGCTCGATGGTAGCCATTTCATGCGACGAGAGCTGGCGTCCCACCAAAAACCAATTGGTAGGCTTTGTCGAAATCGCGCGGTCAGTTATTGGAAGCAAGAGCACAGATTTCAAGATAGTGATATTTACACAGACGCCTCATCGGCAGAAATTCAAACAACAAACAAGCAGCAATAGGACAATAATGAAATAGGAGAATAAATTTTTAAACTCGGGTATGTTTTCTGTGTGCTTTGTGCAATATTAAAAGTCTTCCTTTTAAACCAATGATAGCAAGATGAATTGATCGCGGAATGAGGGTAATCAAGTCTTGTCCTATTTTTATAAAAGCGAAGAAGACATCCCCTGGCTTTTTGTTTGACAACATTTGAAGATTGCAGCTAGAGATTGGAAGGCAATTTAATTTCAGGCCAGAAATGTGATAATTATTGCTGATTCAAGCGTAGTCCTTGATAAGGGTAATTTTTCCCCGTTCACCAGAAAATCTGGTGCCGGCGTCATTGTCGGTGTTGTGAATGAATAATCACGGGCATGGCGCTGACAGGTGGTAGCTGGCAGCTGACATGGCCACGCACTGACCGGACTTAGGGCTGCCTGACACTGCATTTGCCAGAAGCTGCCAACTTAGGCCTGACTCTCATTTCATATGGGAGGGTGAAATCAGAATCATCCTGCCAGTATCTTTGCATTCTGAGTCCTATACACATTACACTTAGGCCACGCAGACCCGTTCATATATGGCTTGTTTAAAACAAGGCTTTATATGTCGGATGGTAGCCCCCACTATCGCGTGATAGTCTGAACAAAAAATGATGTATTATTCTTAACTACAGTGCAGTAATCGATATATTCGTGAAATAGTATTTATTTCTTTGGCCTTAATCAATTACTTTTTGTATGTGTGGGGCGATAGTCTGAACAAAAAATGATGTATTATTCTTAACTACAGTGCAGTAATCGATATTTGCATGCAATATTTTTTACTTCTTTGGTCTTGATCAATGACTTTTTATATGTGTGGTGCAAATGGTATATTTGAAATGACTTAGCTATTTTGCTCCGGTATCTTAAGGATTTTCCAAAGTATGGTTTTGAGCTTCATTTGATTGTAGTCCTGATGCCGCAGTATAGAAGTAGTCATGCTGGACGGCATAAAATTACCTCTGCTACATGTAATAAAACAGAGGTCGCGGTAGTATACTGCAACAAGGTACGATTCTAGAAAACCGAAATTCCTATCATGATTCGAACAAAACGTCCGCGTCCAGCAAGTGGCCTGTCCAGTCATCCCGATTTCTCGCATTCATTTTCATCGATCGTTTGCGGGAACTCACGTAACTACACAGAAATTCATGGTCACGAGAAAATTGTTTGATCTCGAGAACACTACATTTAGAGAGATAAAAAGAACGGCTGTAAAATAATTTGCTCATCAATGAAATGTTTCATTCTCTACAAGCCTTTAGAGTGAACATTAGGAAATAAAGTTAACTACAAAGTGGTGCTAATAAACTTTGTTAGTTAGTAAAATAGACTGTTTTAATGAACATTCATACAAGGACAACGTGACGACTAATCACCTACTTTAATAGAATCTTCGTTCGGCTTCTCCAGGTTTCTTTTTTTCTTCGAACTTGGCTCAAATCAGTAAAAATGTCCAGAAAGCTTTTTCAAACAAGAGCATCTCAAGCAGCTGTCTTAAAACTCCAACTTCGGTACTTTCATTTTGTCACTGATGTCTATCCTGTTTACCAAGTTATGTATTTAGTTATCTGGAAATTTCGTGTTTTATACCAGTAGAAATAACTTTCGCCTTCTCAGGGCTCATACAAAGTGAATTCATATTCGTCTTATGAAAACAAAAATTAAAAAACCCTCAGCTCTGAAAGTTCTTTTTCCCATTTGCCAAACATAGCAGTGTCATCGCATGAAGTAAATGAGGAAGTCAAATAAAACATAAGCATTGTGAACAATACAAATATAAAAATAGAAACAAAAAGCAACACCGAGGACGGCCGCTGACCTAAATGACGGGCACGACGTTCATAGGTCCGGAGTTCGACCTCCTAAAACGGTATGTTGCTCTTTCCTTTCGGTTATCATAAGCTCGCAATAAAGTAAGTACTGTTATCCGTAATAGCTTATTAGTAGATTACGCAGGAAGAAAAATATTTACGTATCATAAGTACCTACTTCCTACACGGCGAAGAGGAAGTGGACTTGTAAGTGCACCAATGGCACGATTTAAAATAAATATCGAACTCTGTGCCCTCCCTGGCATTGTGTATGCTGGTGCGGGCGGAGTCTGTCTTTGGACTCCATCTTACATTATGTAGAGGTCCTCGGATAGGTGCGTTGTAACCACCATAGGCTTTCACAGTCTCGAAGTTGCCAATATCTGAAGAGGGAGCGGAAGAAACCAGTCCGGTAAGTAACAGTTTTTTAACCCATCAGCGAGATAGCGAGAGGAGGGAAAAAAGAGAAACTCAAGACGTCGCTGCCGAATAATTGCGCGGCTTCAACCGAGGATAACCACTTAACGTTCAAGCAGTAACCTCACAGCCTTCACTAAGACGTGTGCAGTAAGAGTAGGTGGTAAGATAGTCAGGGAGGATACGATAAATTCGTCAGCCGTTCAAAGACCTTTATTAATAAACGACAAAGCATGAAAGCCTACTAACCTCAGAAGCAATAAAACTGGCAGAGCTGTCTAAGCTTATCACTAAGCGAAAGGTAACCTACATAAAGCAGTATAATACGGAGCGAATTGAGCACCCTCCAAACAACTGAGGGAGAGTAAAAGGGCTCCGATGAAAACTAGGAACTGCCAAAAATCAGGTGTACACGTTAAGAGATCATGAAGGAGGGCAATGTCGTGTTACAAACGTGGATAATAGCTAAATAGCCGAGAAGTTCTACATGGGTATAAGCACTAGCCGATGTATAAGGACGATTATGACAGAATTGGCAGAATTGGCAGTGAAGACATTCCGCGGCAAACGATAAATAAAGTATAAAGCATTAGCAATAATGAGAAGGGGAAAAACAACTGATGAAGATTAGGTAACAGCAGATTTGTTGAAAGATGGTGCGGAGATTCTACAAGAAAAGTTGATCACAGAGTATGCACAGTGCCTCCTTAAGCTTGAAGAAAGGCTAACAATAGCTTAATTCACAATACGATTGACGTCAATTAACTAAAAAATTGCATACCGATACGCGTATTCTCATTTGCCTACAAGGTGTTGTATAAGGTAATTGCTAAAAATGTCTGGATAACCTTAGACTTTAATCGACAAAGAGTAGGGTAGGGTTTCGTAAAGGCTACTCAAATCAGACCATATTCAAAGTTCCATTCGGGTGATAGAGAAATGTGCACAACAAAACCAACTTCTATGCGTATACCCTTTACTGATTAGGCGAGAGAATTTACTCAACCAGAACCTCAGTCCGCAGTCATGCAGGCATTACGGAAACAGGGTGTAAAAGAGCCGCATGTAAAAAAGAAATGAAAAAAAAAAAAAAGGAAGATATCTGCATTGGCTGCACAGACGCCAAAGTCTTTCACGAAGAAAGCAACAAAATTCCAATAAATATGGTTGTCAGGCATGAATTACACGACGTGCTTGGAGAACTGAAGTGCGAAGAGCTGGGGCTAAGAGTTTGGAAAAGTTTCTGGCGTGGCAGTGCTGTGGAATGGGTATTGCCTGTGCGGATAGGATGCCCGATGCGTTTGCTCAGCATGCTGCCTGCGAGTCGGTGAAAACCAAGTAAGCGACCGCCGCTCAGGTCGACGGGATGCACAATGCAACAAGTAAGGAAAAGACATTCGGCGTCCAACTACAAGTATTGAACACTTTCCATATTTTTTGCCTGTTCAATGGCTTAATAAAAGCTGCGTCTGAATTGGCTGTCAGTGATTCGCCTATCACTTATCGCAGATCATGGAGCACGACTCCCGTGTTCCGAAAGAATGTGCTGATGCATTTTAAGGGTACGCTGACAGCGGCGTCGGCCGCTCACTTCACCGTCTCGAGGTGAGCCGTCGACTCCACCGTCAGCATAACCTCGAAGCTGCGTCAGGACATTTTTCCAGAACTTGAAAAGCGCTCGCCCTGGTCTGCGATAAGTGATAGGCGGATCATCGATAGCCAATTCAGGTAGAGCTTTTATTAGGACATTGCACGGACAAAACAACAAAAGGGAAGCATTGACGACGCGCAGCTGAACATCGAATCTTGTTTCCTTGTTTTTGGCATTGTGCATCCCGCCGCTTGTGCGACGGCCGCTTACTTGGGCACAATCAACCCACGTTTCGTTCAGAACGCGATTGGTGCGCTGCGGTATGGTAGCGTATGAACGAAATCACATATTATCAATATTTAGCGAGTTTCTTTTGTAATTAACCCCACCCCTGCCGAGAAAAAATAAATAAAAAGGAGCATGCAAGAGGTACGTTTGAATATATATATATATATATATATATATATATATATATATATATATGTTTGCATAATCTATCATAGTTATTAGGCGAATTAGGCAGTATAGAAGAAATACTCCCAGTAGCGCTGCATGAAAGTAAATAATGAGCCGTTGGTCTCATTCAGATGCGTGTCCCCGCTTTCTTTTTTAATCATTTATGTTAAAAGCACACGTGTGTCCAAAAGCGTTTCTTCTTTTTTTACCATATTGACAGCTTCCGTTACCTTGCCAGTAATTGGCATTAGTCGTTGGTAAGATTATTTCTTTACCCCAGTATTAAGTTCTCCTGCATTAATAAAAAAATTTATCTAACTTGCTTGTACTTACTTCGCCGCTGTTTTTTTCTCCTATATAGACCCATCCTATCGTAGCCAGAGCTACTTAACTACATGCGTGCCTGATTATACGCCACCTGGATTACTGCATGCTTTACGCTTCTGCTGGCTTGCAAACAGTGGCAACACGGGTCGTGAATATTAGCAAGGTTTTACTGACACCATTTTTGTCCTCGAACATTAGGACAAGCCTTAAAGAATGATGTTTTTTCCTTTTGAGTAACTGAAGCTAGCTAACGCTTCTTAAAACGTCCCAAGGGTTCCCGACGAAGAAGTGTTACCATATCTTTTTTCTCTCTTTCGATCGATTTACTCCGAATATTCATTTCTAAATATGCCTCTAAATTATATTCTAGCTATTCAGACGCTTTCTAGTTCATGTAGAGGCACGCTACAAACATCATAGGAGCGCGGTCACACTTTGTGTCATGAACTCGTGTGAGCTCATGTTCACTTGGTGCATAGCGCTAAAAAGACAAGGACACAGCGAGACACACAGGATGGGCGCTGTGTCCTTGTCTTTTTAGCGCTATGCACCAATCGAACCATCACCAACTCGCCCACGCTTCCACTCATGTTCACACTTGAATGCCCTCAACATAAATATCACTACAGTCACGTGCTCGCCGCATTAGCCAGCAACATGGACACATACTCATTTTGTTTCTCGCTTTCTTGTGGATTTCTTCCTTAAGAACATGAAATGCACAGCCATGGAGTGGTTATTCAGAGTTTTGTGTGTCTTCGTAATTTTTTGTTTGCCTTTTCCGTTGCAGCGCTGCTCTACATTTCGCGAGTCTGAGAGATCACACAGAGCCATTTCCTTCTTGACAAAGTACCTTTTGCCCAGAAAACATTTCCCACGCAACATTTCTCAGAAACAGTGAAGGGAAAACTGATCCGATGATACCCTTCCCATTCAGCGCAGGTAAAGAGAGCCACATGCCACAGTTCGCAGAATTTTTGTGTTCTACGCACAAGATCGCCCCCTATCGACAAATTTGACTCGTTCATTCTCAGGCCTGCGAATACTTCGGTCTGAATTAAAAATGTCTTCGAATTAATTCGTGGCCGCATGACTAACTTAGCAGAAATGATAGCCAGCGGTCTTATTTGTGACTCAAGGAAAAAAAAAAAATCTCTCGCGCTAGCCCGGGCGAAAACGTGCGATTGTTCTCCGTATTTTCTATTCCGTAAAAATGAGTGTTACTTTAGATGGAGTTCAACTGCTCAGGACCGACACGTTAAACGGTCTGTCCATTTATGAAAGCGGCTTAGATAAGAACAGGAGGTCGTATGGAAAACACGTCACGTTACCAGAGATCATGGTGGCGTTATGGCCCCAGGGATGAAAGCATGCTCCGCCTTTCTGGTCGAGCCACCTCTGGGTGGCCTGCCCCTGAGAAGGAGCATAATAAAATAAGCCACTGAGCCCATCGCAGCTATCCGCGCAGTCCCCACGACCGTGCAAGTCTCTTCATGCCACCGAAATTGTGTCGAAAGAATAAGAAAGAGAGACACAGGGGTACAATAGGCAACTGCAGAAGGGCAGGCAAAGGTCGGAAGATACATTAATGCAGGTGTGAGTTGGCTCTTTCTCAGCAGCAGAGAGAAAAAAAAAAAGCTTACAAAACGAAACATAAGCTGAAAAATAACTCCTTCGATTCTGGTTCTTGATTTCGAGGAACTGTATAGATTTTCAGTGCTACAGTTTTCACCAATCACTCCATCCTTTTCATGTGCAAGCCACGCCTTAGAAACTACATATAATTTTGCAGATATTACTCAATTCGCATTGAGGTTCGCGTATTTCTTTCCTTCCAAGTTAGACTCCCCATGACAGCATAATGATCATTGAGCATGACAAGCACTGGCATCTAAATACAATGTCTTAAACGCAATATCCTTCTTAGCTAAGCTGGAACACCTTTTTGCGCAGATTGCGCTTTCTGCACCTTTCTTTTTTTTTTTTTACCTGTGAACGCACTGTTAAGAAGATCTAACCTAAGCTTTTGAATATTCTCGAAAGTATACTGTGCCTCAAATAAATCATTTATTGCTGTCAATTTATGGAATACTTATCACACTTATGAATTTGTAAAGCAAGCTATGAACGCTACCTTACCAATATCTCTCAAGAGATATTGGTAAGGTAGCGATTGTCTAAATAACGATTGTCAAAGAGGAAAAAATGACTGACGGAACTTGTAGCACGCGGGAGACATACCCAACAGTAGGTTCAGAAATGAGAGGGAATTCCAAGAGAAGATAAGCGTATGATCGGTACGGATAGGAATGAAGGTGTGAAGATGAGATTATGAAGTTTGAGGAGACACACGGCGCAGTACGGAGCTAATTGTATAGGAAAAAATGTATTTGTCCGACAATGTGTGGAAGCAAGCTGGTGACGTTTATTACGTCATAACGAAGATGAAAGCCAATTTCTGTTATTTTCGTGTGTTGTCGAATAAACAAAAGTAGTGCTGAATTTCTTTTCCTTCTTTTTTTTTTAGAAAGGGGGCAAGAGTTTCCAATGCATTTACGCTTTGTTAGATGGAACAGAAACCTCCCGGGAAAGTTGTTGTCAATCTGAACATTTTTAACGTGTTCCCTAGTTTTGTTATTTCACCAGGATTTTTCGGCCATGGATGCCGACCCCGACGACAACGCTATTTTTTGCGATGCAGGACCTTCAACGCTGGCATGTTACAAGAAGATTTTCTTTCCATTTCTAACGTATGCAGTCGTTCTCACAACTCTTGAAATGGAAGCTATGGACGTGATATGACGCATATCAGACCTGTGTGTGGGCTTGGTGTCGAAATCTGAATACACCACAGTCTTTTCGCACTTTGTGGCTTCTTCTCCGCCGCTTTCGTTTGGAGGAAAGATCTTCAGCATAGTAACGCGGAAAGTTGGGCGTATTTGTATGGTTCCGTGTGAGGTGCAGTGCAGCAGAAGCGCAAGAAAGGCACACAGGATGCGTTTACAACGAACACAGACCTTTGACTGCCGCGCTAGGCGGAAGTATGTATTTGTGAAGAGAAGCAAAACTAAAGAAAGAAAACGGCGACGATCAATCATCATTATGCATGAAAGTGCGTTAGCATGCATTAGGGTGATTTGAATTGCTTCTATTCTACCTGTTATATCTCTCTACATTTTTTTCTTTTTGCACTTTGTAATGTATTTCATCGCTCATTAAACTTCCGTTACTGAACTTTTCGAAAAAAGGGCTAAGCACAAAAACAAAAGCAGCATACAAGGAATACAGGCGGTATACGCTCAGTTATGCTGAAAAACCCGATTAGCAGCTTTTTTTTTTTTGTTCTTTGCTAAGTGATTTTTAATCATTTTCATTTTTTTATCGCTCATTCAAGGTCATTGTTATTTTTGTTGGGTATTGGCTCTTCATCATCATCATCATCAGTCTGACTATACCCACTGCAGGGCGAAGGCCTCTCCCATATTTCTCCAATTAACCCGCTTCTGTGCTAGCTGCATCCACTTGCCCCTGCGAACTTCTTAACCTCATCCGCCCACCTAGCTTTCTGCCGCCCCCTGCTACGCTTTCCTTCCCTTGGAATCCAGTTTGTTACCCTAAGCGACCATCGGTTATCCTCTCTTCGCACTACATGTCCTGCCCATGCCCATTTCTTCTTAATTTCCACTAGAATGTCGGTAACTTGAGTTATTTCTCTGACCCACTCTGCACGCTTTCTATCTCTTAATGTTACCCCTACCATTTTCGTTCCATAGCCCTCTGCGTTGTCCTCAACCTAAGTAGAACTCTCTTGGTTAGCCTCCACGTTTCAGCCCCGTAGGTGAGTACAGGTAAGATGCAACTGTTGTATACTTTCCTCTTGACCGATACCGGTAAGCTGCTAGTCATACTCTGCGAGTGCTTTCCAAATGCGCTCCATACCAATCTTATTCTTCTTGTTATTTCCTTTTCGTGGTCATACTCTGCGAGTGCTTTCCAAATGCGTTCCATCCCAATCTTATTCTTCTTGTTATTTCCTTTTCGTGGTCATACTCTGCGAGTGCTTTCCAAATGCGTTCCATCCCAATCTTATTCTTCTTGTTATTTCCTTTTCGTGGTCATACTCTGCGAGTGCTTGCCAAATGCGCTCCATCCCAATCTTATTCTTCTTGTTATTTCCTTTTCGTGGTCCGGATCTGCGGTTACTGCCTTTCCTAAGTAGACATATTTGCCTACTACTTCCAGTACTTCGCTACCTAATGTAAACTGCTTCGTCTTACTTTTCACCTTCGAAGCGTTGATCTTTGTTTTCATTACTCATTACTTGTCGGACAATGTCAATTTTCTTTAGAAAAAAAAAATGACAGCCACTTTGTAGCCCGTTCCCTAAAAATGGGGAAATTTTTTTTCTCTGCTTTTTTACACATGCCAACAGCGGTATGTGGCAGACGACTCTTTCCTATGTACACTACACTACGCCGCCCACCGGCTTTTCTCCACGGCAGGGCTTCTTATGCCATCGCGTTAAAAGACCGCTGAACAACAACAAAAAATTATTATTAGGCGATGCTATCTAAAAGTGTGATATGGTATAAGGGGTTTAAAATCCCAAAACGATAGCGGCTATGTGGCATGACCTTAGTATAGGGATCCTCAGTCGTGACCATTTGGGTTTCGATGATCCTAGCTTGGGAGTCAGGTCGGGACTGAGCCACGTGGTCCCTCTTTACCATTTATTACTAATGATTTGACGCGCATGCGTTCGCTGAGAACAGGCCTATATTATTTGTTAGGTTTGCTCTCTGAGAAAACATTGTCGAATATGTCTCATCGTAAATGTGCGACATTTGTTTAGTATTTGAATGCTACATATTACCTCTTATATATTATATGTAATACATTATATGTAATTTTACTCGTTACCTTCCTTTGGAGATATCGGAGATGGCGACAGGCCATCTTAATAAAGACTAGGCAGTGAGTTTGCGCTCAGCGAGAAAGTGCCAGCTCACGGTTTTCATTGGCACATGTAAAGTAAATCCTGGAGACAAGACACAAAAATAACGTCTTTAAGCATCACATATCCTGAAGCACGGTAGCAGTTGCACACAAGGAATATTGACAAACGAAGACGTACCACCGGCTTAGTGTGTTCACAACACAGTGGCCGTTTCTTGCTTTGGGGAACTGGTTGCATCCTGTGGAAAAACCCGTGGCATTATAGCATGCGTTCCATATGTGTCGCACTGCATGGACTGTTCTGTAAAGATGTTCCAACCTCTTTTCACACCCAGTGGGAGATAACGTTGACAGGCAAGTTGCCACGAACATAAAAATGTGGAGGGGGGCATCCCAAACCTACGACGATGTGTCCATCTCTTAAGTCTGTTTCGTGGAACTAGGTGAAAGGTCAGCTAGGAAGATCTTCGCTCAGAAAGTATATAGCTGGCACAGAGCATTCGGCAGATTTCAGTGTTGATTTACAAGATGCGACTGCGCGGAGAAAGAAAAGCGGAGGGACGGGAAAGAAGGTTAAGGCTTTTTTCCCTTATGACTTGCTTCATGGTTCGCAGAGTAACTCTAGCATGTAAAATTGTCAGTTTTTTTTTTTTTTTTACTAGTCCACAAGTCATTTTCTCTCTCTCTCTCTCTCTCTCTCTCTCTCTCTCTCTCTCTCTCTCTCTCTCTCTCTCTCTCTCTCTCTCTCTCTCACTCTCTCACTCTCTCTCTCTCTCTCTCTCTCTCTCTCTCTCTCTCTCTCTCTTTGCAACACACTTTTTGTGACTCAAAGATATGTACGCTTAATCCCGCTCGCCACACAAAACCTCGAGAGTGATGGTTCGTAGCATGGTCGCTCTTCTGGCTTCTCTTTTCTTTACACTCACTATCTTCACAGCTAATATGGCTACGGCAAAGATAGGACAAATACATTTCCCATATCTCTCCCATCAATCCGATCCTGTACAAGCTGCAGTCACCTAATCCCTGCAAACTTACTAACCTCATAAGCCATCCTGACATTCTACCCCCCGCTGCTAAATATGTGCTTACCTAGAGTCCACTCGATTATCAGAAGGAAGCAGTGGTTATTTTTTCTTCATATTACATACCCTCTCTAGCTGTGTCCGTCTCTTTCTTTTGATCTCAAACCTGACCAACTCCCCTCTCTTCCTGTGTCTTAACGTTTTACCCTCATTTCCCTTTTCATACACCTCGATGCGTTGTCTTCAACCGAAGTCGTGAACATCTTTTTGCCGCCTCTATTTACAAACACCTCGGTAGTGGTCCCAACTGCAGCTGTTTGTCGACACTAGCAAAGTTTCCCTGACTCGACAAGCTCATAGCACATACTTTTTCAACTAATTGGTGAAAGTATCTTCGAAAGTCTAGATTGTCTCGCAAATTAGGATACAAAAAAATATCATATTATTTTGCACGAGGCCCACTATAAACAAATAAGCACAAATATATATTGCAGTTAAACGGAAGGTGTTTTTGGCTTAACAAAGGCGCAGATGCATTAAAATTTATCACTGCCCTGCATGAACTTAACACTTTACCTGCTTTGATGCCAATACAAGCTAAAGTTTCTGAAGAAAAACCAGCAAAAAGACTTTGCGCAATATTTGCTTAATGTTGCATCCACATGCAGTCATTCAGAGGCTGGCGCCTAAAACGTCTCTCGAAGGAAGACTGAAGGGAAATAACAAACTCAGAAAGATGAATAACACATTCGTCGAGTTGCCGACATTTTTTTTTTTTTTTTTTTTTTTTTTTGCGCGCGCGCGCGCGTAAATGTGGCTGCGTTGCTCAGTAAGTTGCAAATAAAAGTAGCGACACATTTCCACATCTCAACGGCCTGCGAAATATGAACAGTTACGTTATTTCTATGACACATTTTCCGCGCAGCTCTCCAACCAATCATAGGCGCCATTTCCAAAGACTGCAAACATGGCCGGAAACTGAAAACGGAAAGATAGCAGGTCAGTAGCCACGGCAGCAAGGTGTAACTGCTGGTCGTGTAAGCCGCTTCGGATTGCACCTCGCAATGAAAGGCAAGGTGCTCTCCGCTGCATCGCGCGGCTCGCCTCTTTGCAAAACACGCGTGCGGTATAAATGGGCCTAGTGTGTACAAAAGAAACTACGTGAAGTTATGTGGGAGGGCAATCGCAGATCTCAGAACTAACTGCTTATCACGCTTAAACCAGTATATATCGACCATGACGGTGTGAACTTAATTGCTGCCTTAGGTGCATTGTGCGCTGTCATAAGTGTACACGTAAACATTGAGGGACCTTCAAAAGCACGCTAGGAGCAATTGTACTCAGCGTATTTCATTACACAATACATCTAAGTAAAGAAAATTTGACGCGCAATGCAAGAACGCTAACATTATCTTATGCATAAGAAAGGGGGCGTTAAGGACTTGAAATATTGCAGGCCAATCAGCTTACTATCAGTTACATATAAGGTATTCACTAAGGTAATCGCTATCAGAATCAGGACAATCTTAGTCTTCGATCAAGCAAGAGATCAAGCAGGTTTTCAAAAAGGGTACTCTACTATCGATCATATCCATGCCATCAACCAGAGGATAGAAAAGTTCTCGGTATATAACCAGCCCTTGTACATAGCGTTCATTGATTATGAAAAAACATTTGACTCAGTAGAAACCTCGGCGGTGATGCAGGCATTTCAAAATCAGGGTGTAGACGAGCCGTATGTGAAAGTACTGGAAGATATCTATAGTGGCTGCACAGCAACCATAGTTCTGCATAAAGAAAGTAACAAAATTCTCATAAAGAATGTTAGGCAAGGAGACACGATCGGGCCATAGTACTATTCACAGCTTGCCTAGTGGAAGTATATTCAGAGACTTGATATGGGAGCAGTTAGGGATATGGGTCAATGAAGAATACCCCAGTAATATGTGATTCGCTGATGACATTGCCTTGCTAAGTAATTCAGGGGATGAACTGCAAAGAATGATTGATGACCTAGACAGGAAAAGTAAAAAGGTAGGCTTGAAAATTAACATGCAGTAGACTAAGGTAATGTTCAACAGCCTCGAGAAGGAACAGCAGTTTGCGTTAGGTAGCGAAGCACTGGAAGTAGTAGGCGAATATATCTACTTAGGACAGATAGTAACTGCAGATCCAGACCATGAAAGAGAAATAAATAGGAGAAAAAGATTGGGATGGAGCGCATTTCGCAACTATTCACAGATTATCACTAGCAGCTTACCGGTATCGCTCAAGAGGAAAGTGTAAAACAGTTGCATCTTACCTGTACTCACCTATGGGGCTGAAACGTGGAGGCTAACTAAGAGAGTTCTACTTAAGTTGGGGACAACCCAGAGGGCTATGGAACGAAAAATGGTAGGGGTAACATTAAGAGATAGGAAGCGTGCAGAGCGGGTCAGAGAAATAACTCAGGTTACTGACATTCTAGTGGAAATTAAGAAGAAGAAATGGGCATGGGCAGGACATGTAGTGCGAAGAGAGGATAACCGATGGTCGCTTATACGGTAACAAACTGGATTCTAAGGGAAGGAAGGCGCAGTAGGGGGCGGCAAAAGTTAGGTGGGAAGATGAGGTTAAGAAGTTCGCAGGGGTCAAGTAGATGCACTAGCGCAGGACCGGGTTAATTGGAGGATATGGGAGAGGTCTTCATCCGGCTTATGATGATGATGATGATGATGATGATGATGATGATGATGATGATGATGATGATGATGATGATGATGATGATCAAACTGCGCACTGCACAGTCGTTTCCGTGTGTTTGCGCACAAACTGTGCAGTTAGCGTGTCCGTATAGCCGAGCCTTGTGGATGATGGTGGTATGCTGGTTGCGAATTTATATGTTGTTGAATGCTTCTTGTAATTTGTAGCCGAAATCTATCAGCGCGGCTGCACATGGAATACCTGATAATACAATCAACGCCGAATACCATCAACGAGGGGGATCTTCATCGAACTTACGCAAAATTATTACGTTGTCAAAGCTATACTTAAGCTTCTTCATTCTCGGCCGGTACTTCACTGTGAACAAGGAACCTGTAGGGGTTCTTAAACGTCAACTAGAGCTTTTTTGACTACTGGTCAGTGACCTAGGACCCTTTCTACTGAGCAAAAAAAAGTCGGGGTACTTTTCACCCAGCTGTAGCCTGACGCCTGAGGGCAAATGCTGCAGGCAGAGAATACACGCATACTCTCGATGAACACGCATAGGCTGGCTGAACATTTTATCACGGAATCTCCTGCACTGCGTGCCAGCAGCTCACATAGTGAATTCTTGATGACCTGCGCTAAGAATATTTTTCTTTAATGATCCAAATACGAGGTAATGCTGCATGCATATGGTGCTCTCGGATATTTTTCAGCATATTTCGAGGCCTTTCCACTGCGAAAAAACTTGGAAGACCAAGCGCTCCTATCGCACCTCACACGCTGACGACGTGAAGGCATGAGCGAGCACCAAACGAAAAACAATATAATAAATGGGAGCTTCGCAATTTCATCCCGCCCGCAACCTGCACAAAGTAGCCGTTTCGAACGGCTCAATGAGCCGCCTAGCTAGCACGAGCAAACGCGATTGTCGTTGAGAGCTAGTGGTTCTGAACACTCGACGGCGTCGGCCACACGTATAAGGATTCAACACTCGGGTTTGCGTCTAGGTTCTCCTTGCGACGTCTTTTTCGTGCTGCTTTATTTATGAGACCATTCTTGGCCACGGTCGCCGCGCTGATTTTCTCGTATTTCGATGGCCCACTTAGATGGCGAAACAGTGTGCCTCGAAAAGCCTCGCAAGTACGTCAGCGACAGCCGCTGCGCTGATCCGCAAGTAATGGAGGCACGGGAACTTCGCTCCCAAGCAGTTTTTTTATCACTAGTCTATATAAGGCCTGGCTTAAAGCAGTGTTCCCCTTCAGTATCTCTTTAAGCCGACTGTGTGAGGTGTGACTGTTTGCAAATGAAGAATTTCAGTCATTTGCTTTAGCAAATGATGAGAGATGGGAGATGATGACATTAACACTTCTGAGCCGGTGCTAGTTCATTGATCACTGTTAAGTGGAGAGGCTGGATTCATATGTTGTTGTTTTTTTTCGTCCAAGCAGCCGAACTAAACCTCGCTTCGGCTTGTCTCTATATAGGAGTTCCAAGGACAACGCAGGAGCCCTACGTCGACCGATCTGCGACACGGAATGCGAGTATACAGGCGCACACTCAAACTTTGTTATAATGTTAAAATAAAAACAACTACTCCAAGCTCGCTATATACCTTCTGGGCCTTCCTTTTTCAGCAGCAGCTGGTCTGGGTCACGGTCAGTACAAGGCGACGCATATACAAAACTACGCATACAACGAAAGCGCTGATTTATAACCAAGTTTTATTGCTCGCGAGACGCAATATATATTCGGGCAACGAACAATAAATAAATAAAAGGCTGATTGCCCGTGACAGGACATTTCTGACATTGGCCGTTTGTATAAAGCCCTCCTCATCATACGATGAGATGCAGTTATATTCACAACATTCTGGCGCAGCCGTCACATGACGTTTTCGAGACGTATTGCATTCACCACAACAGTGGCAGATGCTTTATAGCGTACCGTTGATATCGAAGCGTCCCATCTCTCTGTGAAGTGTGCTAGGCGCTTACATTCGGAGATATGATTTCATCGCGCACATTTAGTGTTTTCTTTAATCTCAACTTTTTTTATATGTACTTTCGATGCGAAGAACATAACTTGGTTGCAAGTAAACGTATCGCTCGACTGTTCCGTGTCGCCCTTGCGCTGTTTCCCCCTCAACTGGGTGCCGAACCATGCCAGATCACGTCGGAGCTCTTCTGCAAATCTTGTAGATATACATTATGCTAAACTAACTACTATTCCTCACGAAATAGTTCTTATCGGGCTGGAGATGAGCGTCGGAGCCCAATTTTGTAAGCCATACGCAATGAAAAAAAGTAGCGATTCATGCGTGAACTTTATTTCACGAGTTAGAAAGAAATCTCGCACACATCTACGCTCGACAAACTTATTAAAGCATGCGAATATAGGACGGGGCATGGAGTGGGTGGGTCTTAACGCAAATACCAAATGAGAGAGGAAAGGAAAACGGAGGGGCGGTGCACAGCATAATGCCATACGTCCAAGTTCATTCTTAGTTCTGTTGGCAGTTGCTCTCCTTGGTAGTTATTTTTAGTCTTTTGTTTTTTTCTTTAAGCAATCCATGAATACCATATAGACTAAATCAACTATTGGCAACGCTCTTCAACCCCTTCCCCTCCCCCTCCCCCTCCATCCCCATTGGTCTTTCTACAACTTGGGAGCCGAAAATTTAAAAATGAGAGTAATCTCAAAGGGCAACCGCGCTTTACTTTCGTACAATTCCTTTTCATTTTTTCGCATGAAACACTCGCCGAGGACTTCCGATATGACATCTGCCTGCTGCGCCACTTATAACCATCAAGCATTTATGCATATATTTACTGCCTGAACGACAAGGACGGACTGCGAAGTGACATCGACAAAATGGTTAAGAGGAGCATCACGTGAGCTCGTCTCCTCGTCGGTTTGAATATCATGGCATGCGGTGTTTCCTGGAACTGATATTAAAACTGTTCAGATTACACATATTTGTAATGCAATAAATGAAACCAAGGCTGGCTTCATTTGCGAATACGGAGAGAAGCCGGGAGGACCTTGAACACAGCCGCAGATATATGCTCCTGGAAAGAAAAAAAAAAATAAACGACAGACCGTACATTGCAGAAAAGTATTCTGCCCGAAATAAAGCAGCAAATATGAACTGAAACAATTCCGCTTTCGTGTAAGGACCGGTTATTCGTTAAACTCGCAAAAAAAGAAAGTGACCGTTAGTCGAGTGCAGCGAACGCGTGAAAATATATGGCCCTTTGTAAACTAAAATTTCCGAACATTATTTCGCAAGAAAAGCTGGATAACTGTGCCACATGACAGTATTACCGAGAGTAGAAAAAAAAACAGTGCATAAACGAGCAGACCTCAGATAGATGGCGGATATGTTAAGCAGGTGAAAGGTGGTATAGGGAATCATCTAATGTCCGCCCCCTCTACCCGTCTGCTCCACTTTCTTATCCACCAGAGCTAATCACTCACTGACTAGTTTAGTTTACGCGATTTAACGTCCCAAAGTGACTCAGGCTATGAGAGACACCGCAGCAGAGGGCTCCAGAATTTTTGACGATATTGGAGTTCTTTAACGGGCACTGACATTTCTCGGTGGGTTCTCGATTTCTGTTCACTGATTCGTAGGAAGTTCGGTATCGTAACAAAGTTCTACGTCGTGTAGTAATGAACTCGAAGAACCCGCCACGGGCACCAACGCATCTCGGCCACCTTTCTCTGGCCGCGCGATCCAGTAGGAAAACTCCTGTTACCAGCGAACTACCGCGTAGTCCAACTCGTTACCTGAAGAGGTAACGCCTAAAACGCCTTTGATAATAGGGTATACCGCTCCTTTCTCAGCCATGTCTCTGTCATGCGCTTAATTTGTCGTTTTCCTTTCTGATCACCTAATGCGGTCATTATAGAAAACAAGGCGATACAGATCGAAAAACTATTTCATCCAAACTGTACTCTGTTAATATTGCTCCTTTGCACAATTACTCTTATACTGTTTGAGTATGACCCGCATGGGATCCGCATTATTGCAAAAAAAAATATAAATACAACAAGAATTATAGCTTTTCTTTCATCTTGTTAGCAATGATACTGTACATAGTTGCCCGAAACGAAAAAAAAAATAAAATCGGTCTTCAGTGCTCTATGCGCACACTTCCGTTCGCCCTGTTTTGTTCGCGTTCCTAGGAACTGTCCTGACACAGAATATACAGTCACTTTTCACAGTCGTAGGCGTCCACCGTCAGTTGCGCTACTAAAGAGCGGCTAGCGCTTGCAAGCAAGCAATGTAACAATCCGATTTCACAAAACTGAGTCTTCTCTTCCTCTTTGCGCCCGTGGAGAGCGCGGTAAACGTATGGTTAGCAACGAGGCTTTCCTGACTGCAACGCTACTCTAGAGGCAAGCTGTGGAACAAATGAACGGCAGAGCGTCCCCCTCTTTCTATATCCCTCTCTCCATCACCATTCGAAGTTCGTCTCCACCTCCAGTTTTTCACTACACCAGTTTTGTGTCCGACACATTTCCTTCTGTAACCCAAGAAAAAAAAGAAAAAAGAGACAGGGTAAGGAAAAAACTTAAGAAACCAAAGAATCGAGACAGTGAGCCAAGAGTCCGTTCTGGGCGGCTTGCAGGAAAGTGAAAGAAAGGGAATAGAGAAAGAGAGCAAAGGAGGCTCCGATCACCGTCGACGCTGGGAGACCGTGAGGCGCCTGCGGTGGCTGGCCTTGCTTGATATGCTGCGCCACAGCATCACTCGCTCCGAGCAGCCGGGAGCCCTCACCTCACCTCGCCTCACCTCACCCGGCGTCTAAGACGAGAGTGGTGAGGTGAGGGCGACATTTTTTTTTTCTTTTTTCCCCTCCGTCTTACGAGATTTCCGTATTGGGTACCTACCTTTCCCTTTTGTTGGTGCTCGGTGGGTGCGGGAAAGGGCGATACGCGAGCGCTGTGGACGGACGCACAGCATAAAGAGGCCGCTGCTCCTGCCGCCATCCTCATCCAACGAGCACGGTGCTCGGCGAAGGCAACGCGCGGATCCACCGACGCTAGACATCGGGACAGCTCGAGCGTTTTGTCTCGCCCATTCATTGCCACTCACCGCTGCTGCCTGTTTGGAACAGCTAACAGCCGAAGCGGCCACCACCGTTGGACCACCATCCGTAGCTCGTTAAAGGTGGGATATCTTCGGCTTGCCTGCATTTTCGTTTTGTTTTTGTTTGTTTTTTCATCGTGGGTATCGGCGCACTTGCATGTGCCTGCTCTTATAGGGTAGGATGATCGTTAAAATAATGTTTGTGCGGCGGTTATCCCTGTATACAGAAGCTTTCATGACATCATTGCGGTGGACAACAATATAGCACTACAGAAAATATAATGCAGCTAAGAATGTGTCCTCAAAAATGTAAAAAAAGGATGAGAGAGAAAGCTATTCTGTGGTCGAGTTCATCAAATACAGCAGGGTAAAGGGAACGATGAATTAGCAGTAAAAAACTAAAACTGAATTTATCTCTCTACAATATTAAAGAAGTATCTAATCATTAAAAATGTTCGTCTAAACGCAACCCTCTTAAAAATAAGAACGGGAAGGTATACCTCTCACTCATATTTGGGAGGTAATCACCAATGTCGTGAAAGTAAATGTTCCAGTTTACTGTGCTTGGGCCTTGAAGCTATCTTTGCGCGCTAAGGTAAAAACTATATGTTCTTTAAAAGAATTATCATATTTTCTGTTGCCAGTACGGCTACGATTAAAGACCGCAAATAGAACGAAAATGTCCTCAAAACGTTCACAAGCCATTTTCTCGAGCTTTAACAGGTGCCCTTAATCCCCGGTAGACTGAGGAGACATAGCAAGCCGTGACGTACTCCTCTACATGGCGCATATTCTTCTGCACTGTGGAACTGTTTTGTATTGTACGACGAGTTATAGTAACTATTTTCCGGCCCCCTTCAAAATTTTATACTTCTTAATGTCAGAATACATCAACATCCCTCATCAACTGACAGCAGTGCTGCTCCGTACGCTGACGAAATTTCTACGGAATGAAAGCTAGCAGTGACAAATAAAAAAGCCTGAAATAGTTGCTTACGACATCACACACGCAAAGCTCGTATCTCTTACCCCAAACTCTCTTGTGGCAACACTGACCCTGATACAGCAAATACCGAAAAGCGTTCGAGCTTTCAGAATCGATGTCCTAGCATCGTAAAAATAAGTGTGGCGTTTATTTAATCATTGCTCGACACGTTTCTATGCTACGGCAGCCCTTGGAGCTATGAGCCACGGTATGGTAAAAGGCTCAGGAATAATTTCGAACACACGGTGTTTTTTGCCAAAGGCCTTGAAGTTAGTACATCAATCGTTTAAAATTTGGTCGTTTCAAAGCTCATGGTCGGGTTTCGATCTACTAACCTGAGTCCCCTCCAGTAAGCGATCGCGGATCCTGTTCTCCGCCGAATATAGTGTCAGTCGTGCAAAATGCTGACAAGTATGACAACCAGATTTTTTTTTTTTCGATGCTACCTCTTGTACAAACCATTACGTCTCACCACCAACGAGTGAGCTTTGTATGCAAAAAGTATTTAACCTGTCACCAAGCGCCTCTAAACCAAATTTGATGTCAAATGTTGCGATGCACGTGCTCGGTTTACTGTGTCAGTGATCCCCAGCTTTCCTCAAAAAGAAGAAAAACAAGAACGCGGTCGCTTACCTCTCAGTATACGTCGCTGATAAACACTCAAGAATACACCACTGCAACGCGCAGGAGTGGAGAAACGTGCGTACGCTGAATTCCTGTGAGAAGATTCTGCTATTGCTTACGCAAACACCTGCTTTACGTGGGGAGACACAAGCAAAATGCACCGTCGGCTGCTGAACTGGCTTTATTTCGCCATCAGACGTATTACTACTGCGCAACGGCAGCCTAGCAAAGACGCACCGTGAAACTTGTTGCTCCGTACACGCATGCAGCAGTAACAGCTAGACTAGGCTTCCACGCGACGCCATACATCAAGCCCACTCACAGACTCTGGCGTATGCAACGCGATCACCGCAAACGACACCACGACGACTATTCCTGACGGCACAGAAAGCCGTGACATAATCCCGAGCAGCACAAAAACGCTTGCGACAACGAGTCCTTCCTAAGTTTTTAGATTTACAATTAAGTGTTTGATTTGATCTCAAGCGCCAAGCCTTCCTCGCCAGCAGCACTTCAAGCCAACAAGGCTGTTTAGATGGCAACAAACTCCTTTAGCTTTTCCCCAGTGTAAGGTAGCCAACCGGAGGCCTTTCTGGTTAACAACCCTGCCTTCCATCCTCATCCCTATCCGTCTATCTAAACTCTGTTACACTTCTTCTTCCCTTCCTCAATTTCATTAACCGAATCTCGCAGTTGCACCTGACGCTGCAGCTGTTTGAATGTCTGATTGCCTGCTCTTCTTCCATGTTCTCCGCTGCGAGCGACCGCAGCTCGAAAGAGAGAGAGAGAAAGAGCTTGCAATCTACTTTCAGGATCGGAGAATCAGTCGAATTATGTGATTACGAGACTCAGCTAACCCCTCAACTGGTTAAATAGCATCGTTTACACGGAGCAATCAGCAGCTTGAATCACGCAACGATCGAGGTCACATGCAGCTGTTCGTGTATGTTTTAGTCTTCATAGAAAGAAGCGACAGATAAAGACGTACTTGCAGAAACGGAAGGGAGGTAGAAAAATAACAGAGGATAGGAAAGAAAGAGACAGAAAGAAGAAGAGAGGCGAGCATAAGACTGCGCGGAATTCAATGAGCCCTCCGCCATTCAGTGTGCCGGCCATGCGCTAATGAACGCCGCTTGAGCGGAAAGACCTTCGTGCCGCTCACGCATCGGTCGGTCGACCAGCGGCGAACTTGACCCTCGTCCAGGGGCAAGCTTCCCCTCAAAGCCTTCTGTATCTCAGCTCCGTAGCAGCAGCGACCTGGAAGAGTGGATCTTGCAGTTGCCGAGTGAGCTCGCCGTTCGTGTATAGCCGCTCAACCACTTCTGCTGCACACACGGGTTCTCCGTTGGCCGCCATTGGAAAATGCATGTTTACACGTGTTCTCCAACAATACGCAAATGCCACGCCGGACACTTCATAAATCAACCACAGCTACACAGCTGGTCGAGTCGAGATTCATTTGTTTCCCAGCACGAGCACAACGAACTAGCGAGGCGGAGCTACGCTGTGTTTCTGTTGGCATTGAGATGGTCAATTCCGCGCCCTATACTAACGACGAGAGAAAACTTGGCTCATTACAAGGTGCGGCGTTGGGATGAGATTAGCTCGTGCGGATGGCGCCTCATTCATCAGAGGATCGAGTGGTGAAAGCCACGAGAACTTGGCCGCCTTTGAGAGTATGGTGTCATGCTGCGACTACAGCTGCGCAAGTCTACGAAAGGGTTTTGCCGATTCGAGAATCTTTCCGTCTCTTCTTTCGTTCATCCGTTGTTGTTGTTGTTGTTGCTGTTGTTGTTCTCTGTATGCAACAGCAACAATACAGGAGAAGGTTTACCAGTTTCACGATGCGTAACAGGCCATTGTTTGGCCACACTCAAGTTTGAACCTACAGAGTACGGTTCGTGCACGTCTTCATTTCTTTTTATTTTTTTTTATTTATTATATTAAGGCTAGACGTATCTGGGACGTGCCATAACGTTAAATAGCCGAAATTATCAGCTGCGAATGCGCTAGGCTTAAGAAAAAAGCATAATGAGATAATGCAGTTTCAAAAAACATAGAAAGAAAAAGCACCAAGTTTTATTACACGGTTTTTCTGTGCAAAGCCCAAATGCCAACTACGTCAGATGCTGTAGCCTGGCGACGACACCGACAAGCTTCCCGCGGAGTATGGGAGAATTCTGCGGATTCTGCTTTCTTTCGAGTTTCTTTTTTTTTTTTTGTTCAAACGCGCTCGTTTTACTGCACTTCCTGCTCTCGAGTATAACGATCAACTGTCGCAACTTCGATCTCAGACTGTCCCTTCAAATTGACCTTCGAGTTGCGTGAGCACATACAGGCCGACATAAAACGGGCCGCGGGCCACTCATCGGATGCGCGCCGACCTTTTGCAATCGCACCGTCCATTCTGGCGGTATATGCCAGCCAGCCACGAAGGAACTTCGTCTTTCCCTCTCTCATCTCTTCTCCCAAAGTCAAGCTGACGCAAAAGCTTGGGCAGTTCGCAACACATTACTCTTTGCTCAGCTGGGGCTATGCGCAGCACAGCGTTTCCCGAGGCGTAGCGGTGGAATCATTCTAATTCAACGGACACTCAATGACTGCACCCAGGGCTTGCAGGTTCTCGCTTCAACTTGACATTTACGCTCCGTTTTCTTATATATATTTATTCGTCACCATGTAGTAATGAGAATTCATTGCATGCGGTTTGCTCGGACAACGTGCCCCGTATTCACCGTCTTTACTTTCTTATTCTAGACACGCCGAAGGTGTGTCATGTGCGTCATTATTTTGCGCTTTTTTTTTTTTTTCAGGCTACCAGAATTTCATTTTACGCGGCCAGGCCCTATACGATGCTTACTCGTATATCCTCCTCCCCCAATCGCTTCCTGTCTTACACATATTTGAGCTTCAATATCAACGGAGAAGTCACAGATGATTACGCAAAGGTCATGATATTTTTCACGCCATGGCTTAGCGCAGACAAAATATAACACGAAAAGAAAATTCTTAAAGAAACCGAGGAGCTGTCTGTTACATTTATTTACTTATTAGCAGAAAATATATATACACATATTAGCGACATATTATCCAATATGTCGCTGTTTCGGATCTCGATGCCACCAGCGCTCTTCACGTACGCACACTTCTATGTGACGCCCGCCATGATGGCTCCCTGGCTAAGACATTCGACTGCTGAGCTCAAAGCGCTTGTGTATTGTACAATGCCAAACGCGTTAAAGAGCCGCAGGAAGTCGAAATGAAACGGGGGCTCCAATTACACGACGTCGCTCACAGCTCGAGCGGCCTCCGGAAGCTAAACCCTATATGCTATGCACCAGCTGTGCCATTTCTAGGCCACCATACAATACGGTCAATATTGTGTTGTGATTGCTTCATACCACGAGGCATTACGTTGCAAAGTACCATTTGGAGCATTCGTTTAAAAAAGCGTTTTTTTTTTTCTTCCGATGAGGGTGGAAAATATGAGCGAGGAACACGAAATGTTTCTTCTGTTTTTTTTTTTTTTTCGTGGGCGCAGTGAGTATGTGCTCAAAATGTGCTCAAAAGATAGCAAGGCTTAAACGGAAAATAACAGTGTGATTGGCACATCGACTTAATCTTTGAATAGCATGCACTTTTTTATAGGGAGAATAAGAGGAGCCGGCGGAGTTTCCAGAAGAGAGCACAATGGTCCATTAAATTTTAGAAAGGCAACATCTGTTGCTCGTAGTTATTCCGACGGAAGAAAATTGCACATGAGTATCTTTATTATCAGTCTAAAAAAATAGAAACAATGCAATTGACCTAGCGAGGGGTTCCTATGGTTTAAGTAGGGCCAAAACTGGTGTAAAAATGCGACAATGAGAGCCAAGTGAGAAGGCCATGCTGTAACAACGTGAGGAAGTCAAAAGTTTTACATAAAAATACTCCGTTCTCTATACTTACCGGCAGATCACTGCGAGATAGACGAGCTTATTTTTTGCAAAACTATTGAATAGCCACGGCGAAGCGAATTGTAAACGGGATGAAAATCCGCGCGGTTTCTTGCATGCAAAAGAGTCTCCTTCGATACCATTAAGCACGGCAGCAATCTTTAACACCGGCTATGAAACCAGATACACCGGTAAGACGGCGAACACTGTGTGAAATAGAAGTGTCAATTGGACGTTTATAAAGCAGCTTAATATTATGCTACAAAGTTTAACTGCCGACTTCACCATGCAGACGACATGGGGGCCTGCTTTTTCAAGTATCGTTTTATACACCTTCCTTTTTTTATTGGTGCTCACCTGTCGAGCAGGAAAGAGAAGTGCACTTGCGTCACATAAAAAGGGAAGACTCAAATTTTTCCTCTCACTTCTCATGCGTTGCGAACTAGTTCATGAAAAAATGCAGTGATGCGGACACGTTGAGACCTTCAGCACTTGCGTGGTTACACTGAATCGTTAACAACATATCTCGCAGTTATTCTACATGGTGCATTCTTTTCCTGTTGCACAGCTGTCATGAGGTGCAGTTTCTTCTCTCTGCTCCAATTTGCTTCTTGTTCAGTATTGCTTCATCACTGTTTCTGAAGTCTTTGCGCATTCACTTATCGCGAAGAAGGAAAGGTTTGCCTTCATGCCAGTGAAATAAATATCGCCGACTTCATTCACAGCGTTCGCTGAAGGGAATATTATGTAGTCGTATCGCACGCGTGAGAGAGTCCTTGTCGATAACGAGAGCCGTTTCTCATGCCGGCAAAAACCGCTTTCGAACCACGAAACTGAGGCCCTTCTCTACACGATACGTTTTCTCGAGCTACCATGTCTTAACATGTCAGTAAGCAATGTTTATAGCAAGTCTGTTTCAACTTTTACGTGTCGGCATTGAAAGCCTATGTAACGCTACTGACGAAACATTTTGCATATAGTATACCTGCATCTGCGAGGAGGTAACATGTGGAAATGTATAGACATATCAAATACAGAAATACAAAAGCCTGCTAGCAAAATTTGTGTTGACGTTCTTGCAACATGCCCACGCCTTAAATATGCCGCGTTCTCGCAGCTATAATTTATCAGACTTAACTTTGTTCACCCCGTATGCGTACTGTACGTACCGCCAACCATGGTAGCAGCCGCAGCGCGATGTTGACAGTGAGCAGCATGGCACCGAACAAAAAGAAAGACAATAAACTGGCTGGGAGCGACTGGCGTTATAAGAGGTATAGCGAAGCACCAAAAAAAAAAAAAAAAAAAAAAAGCGACTGCATTGAGCTCTCTGCGCTTCCGCGCGCTAAGCAACCATCACAAAACCGTGTTCTTCGCGTCTACCGCAGAATCCTGATTAGTCGCGGTGACTTCGGCGTATATGGCGTGATGTCGTCGGTCCTTGTCGCGGCTGCAGTGAAAGGTTATGCTTTGCCCTCAGCGACACTCTGTCCTCTTATCGCTTCTTGCCATCCTGCAGGAGCTTCTTAAGTCGGCGTTACAGCGAAGCCGAGAGTGTGACGCACAATGCGTTACATATATGTAGCAGTGATAGGCGCCGCGATCAGAATACTGACCGCTGGTGGAGACAGCGCGCATGAGCACGGCTCGCATTCGAAAAACCTGTCGCCGATGGCGATTGTCTTTACTGGGCCTGAATACCAAGAAGACGAGGAAGTGTGCCACGATCTCAGAGTACAGCCCGATCCCCCCCCCCCCCTTTCTTTTTTTCACTGCCATCCCCCGCACCAAAAAAAGAAAAAAAGTTTTGTCACTGCCGAAACGGAAGTGGGTTCATAAATAATGTGGTCTACGCACGAATGCTAAGGAAGAGTAGTTTGCAAGCGTGACACTATTAAGCGACTTCTATCCAGGACTGCATAGGTGTGGTTATATGCACTTGCATACACACAGCTTGCGCTGGACGGGGACGCGCAGACCACTGAGACGGCCTAATCGTAATGCACGATGCGGCAACGGCCGAAAGCTGCCAGGGGAACTGTGTGATTAGTATGCATGGTATCCTCGCGGGTCGTACACGAAAGGATCCCCTGAGTGACCAATCACGCTGCCTATAATGCAAAATATTCTCGCCAATAGTGTTATTATGCATTCGGTCTTTGATAACCTTTAGTGACTTTTTCTCATTCGTTCCTCGTCCATTACCTTAACCATCGAGAATTTTTTTTTTTCAAGATCAAAACTAAGTGGAAAGCGAGCGCAATGTCCAAAGGTTTGACTCACACTCCCAAGCGACTCCCTGACGTTAGTGTTAGTTAGATCAGTGCAAATGTGAGGCAGCCGATGCTTTCTTCACTAAGAGCTTCTATTGCTCCAGTTTAATATTTTTTTAGTCTCCACAGTGAATATATGTGGCTATGGCATTTAACTATCGAGCAGCTGGTCGCGAGTTCGATTCTGGCAGCGGAGGTCGCGTTTCGAGATAGAGCAGAATGGAAAGAACAAAACGCCCCTGTGCTAAATTTCAAAACACGTAAAAAAAAAGAAAAAAAGAAAAGAAAAGAAAAAAAAAGCTCACGGGTACCTTTGAAAAAATCAATCTTTCTTGGCAGAAATACTCAACAGCGATTCATCGTCGGCGAAGACGTGCACCTTCGCCTTTATTGCCACCTTTCCGGGCCGCTGCAATGTGAGGTTCTGCGCGAGTACAGGCAGTCATTTACACTGACACACTCGTTTTGACAAGGCGCCTTTTCCGCAGACCTCATCGCGGAATCCTTGGCCTTAAAGAGCACGCTGGTACGAGTCCAAGAGATTAGCGCGATTCGCTCTTACGTTGGCACACTCGTGCACGGCACTAGCTCCGAAATCCGCCCTCTAAATACGGATTCGAACTGCCCACGAGAACACTGGCCAAAACAAACAAAACACAAAAAGAATAGCAGAAATATGAACGTAGCGAATCCGATTCGTGACCTTCACTGTCGTCAAACTGTCAGCTTAGGTGTTGTGCAACAATTAATTGGGCCCCTCGCCACTGATTGCGAGTGTTAGCGAAAACGGAAACGTGCGGATGATGAATCAATTGGATAGTGACAATTGACATGAATAACACCGTGCGTGATTCCCACGAACAAACAAGATATAAAATAAAGTCGCAACACTGCACCACGGATCTTGAACTTAGACGGGCTGGCCGGCTGCACTTCATCAGTCAGAACCGAAATCTTGGTATACCCGCTGGCGTTGTCTTGATTTGCGGTAATGCAATGCGGTCGCTATGGTGGGATACTGAACCCACGCCCCTAAGCCTCAATAAGAAGTATGCAGAAAGCGGCTTTATTTCTATAGGCAGGAATTTTTTTCATTCGCGGGCGCTCCACTTGCGGACTTAAGCCTCTAGCAAAATAACTCAACAAAAGACTGAGCTTTCCCCTCTTTTTTCAACCAGTCTTCCATCTTAGTGCTAAAGAAAGCACCAGCCAAGCGATACACCAGATCAAAAGTTAATTTGTCCCCATTTTGTTATTGTATTATCAAACCACGCGTATTTGCCCGAGAGTTGTCCGCATCGCAACTAATAAATGGTTAGTATGACTTGAATAAGGTTGTGTGCCACTTTGCAAAACTGGTCATTATCCATATAATGTAAAAATGAAATAATTTTGGCAGCAACAAAAAAAAAAGGGGGGGGGGGTCGACATTTTCATTTACATTTCACGGCTTAAAAAACGAAAACACGCAGTGGTGGGCAAAAACGAAACACGTGTGCAATGCTACAAAGAAACATACAATACACCAGTGCACAACTCGGGCATAATCACAAGTATAAAGAAGCTTCAAGAAGGTATACTTTGTGCGCCATGAATCCTCCCTCAAAATGATCATTAAACCTCCTCACTTTGTAAGTGTTTTCTGAGTGTACAAGTGGTAATGAATTTATATGTCATAGATGTGGGTGTCACACTACATTCCGAACATGGGCTTGGATTGGCAGCCGCTCTACCAATACTGTGTGTTTACACGATAACGGAACGCAAACATCAGAAAGCTGCCTGTGCAGGTGCGTTACGATGGCCGCTGACAATTATTGTGAAAGTTTGCTTTTCAAATTTGTAAAGTTCTTTTTTTTTAATATTTTAAAACGCAATTGTGCTTCACTCCAAAACACAGCAACTAATTAAGGAAGTCATAAATAAAAGATAAAAACTTATTTCGGGAGTGCGAAAAAAGTTAGCAAAATCTCAGTAAACAGCTGATGACAATCACCCTTCCTTATCCAGGTATACTACTAATTGCGCACTATTATGCGCCAACTTATTCATCGTTTGCTGAGCAACGCGTTTAAGAAACAATTACAGAAGCGGAGAGTGATAAACGGGCCAATTACTAGAACGTGAGACTCAGCACTGACCTCTCGTAGCAAAAGTCAATTGCTGGTGCCACTCGATTACAAAGGGAAGGCCGCTGTGCCCAGGTGCACACTAAGGGCTGAAGCAGTTTGACGCGTAATGGCCTCAGGTGCGTCAGTGGGCCTCAAAACCCAACATACCTAACACAGGTTAACGAGGTCAAACAGTCAACGCGAACAGGTCTTTCTTGTGTCCGTGCCCGTTTCCACCTCTCCGGCTAGCGGGCGGACAGTAGACAGTACGCGAGGTTGTGGGTTGTGGGGGTTTGGAGGTACATTATCGTGTCATTGATCACGGACGCTTTTTGTTTCTTTTTCCAAGGGCATAGATCTTCCAATCAAGCATTTAACAAGCGCCTGCTGTTGGTCGTTTGCTTCATGGGCACTACACCCTGACAAGCACCCCTAAAAGAGCATTCCGCCTAATGCACTTCATCACTTCTCTTTACTGGAGAAAATTCAGTTTAGGACAAATCTAACAACACACAATGACCCAGGACAAGAATAGAGAAAAAATTCAATGGAAAACAATTTCTGCTAAAAAATTAGAAAGAAACTGAGGTGTTGTAGAGTCCGCCATATTCTCGAACATTTAGACATGCCTTAAACGTATAGTGAATTTGATAGTAAGAGACAAACATACGTGATAAACATATCGACTTGAACGCCATCTTCTCACAATACTTGAAATAAAAATTCCTTAGCACATGAAAGCCATCGAATTGTCACTGCTAACACATATCTTAAATAAAAGTAATAAAATTTTCCCAAATCTTATTGCGCATTTGTAGACTTCACATTGCGCTTACTCGCGCGCACGTGACGGCCGTCTGAGAGCGTTACTTATGAGTGTGACAGATGGGCTATGCGCCATACGTAGCTGTAGTAGGTTTCTTATTATTTTTTTCAATGCAGGAGGTCAAACTTTTACCTTGAGTGTTAGGCGCTTATATTTCCATACAAAATAAATAGCACACGTTTCTATCAGGATATCCTTTGCGTAAGGCAGCAACAGTGCCATACACCATGCAGCAGTGAACTTAAACTTTTCTTTAATTTCGAACCCCACCAACAAGAAACCTAAGCATAGGGCACTTCGTTAAGGGAGTCATTCGTGGCTATTTAATTTATTGTGTGAATTCGCACACTCAGTGGAACACATTTCAAAATGACCTTCTTACTGTTACACAGCGTAAGGACACGTGTACCTGTCTGCCATCTGATTACCTGTTAAGACGAATCAGCAGTAAGAAATTCATGTAGTTTACTTTGCCTAAAAATTTGATACATAGCAAATCTCATAAAACAAACGTGTTTTTTAAACTACGAAGTCAGACTTTTCCGTTCATTTATGCTACCCCCCGTTGTTGGTATACGAACGGTTAGGCTGATGATGTAATGTAAATTAACACAGGTTTGCAGCAAACTCGAATTCACACTTCACTCATGACACGCAAACAAATATGTTCGCAAGCATATTTCTTCTGGTTCCTTTTTCATTCCAAAGCAGCTGACGGGCTTCTGTGCCACGAAACTGTAAGAATGATCAGAGTAGCGGCAGCAGTAGCCTAGACATTTTTCTGCCTTGTGATTCTCGAGGAAGGATTTATCGCTCGCATAATTATCGCTTGCATATATATCGCTTGCATTTTAAAAGCATTCAAGTGGAATAGGAAGAGCAGCAACCATAAACGAAGATCTGCAACCGCGCGAGGAGTTTCTATAAGAGCTTTAGAAGCTTGACTATACGCAACCATGGGCTACATAATCTTACCTAAGGAATCATCCCGATTACTTGAGGGGGGAATTTCATAAGCTAAAGATGCTCCACGATTCGCCTTCTGCTTTCCTCCTGCTTTTTGATGTTTTCGTCTCTGATTTCTCATTGTTTATTTCCTTGAGCCCCGCGTTTTCGCAACGGCCGTGCGGTACGTGCTTGTTTTTTAACTTTCAAGATTCACCCGGGCGCCTATAGATCACCAGGACGCTCACATTCTACGACATTGAGCGATCACCGACTAACTCATTAGAGAGGCGAGGCAGGCACCCTAGAGGTCACGCGGTAGAAGTGCAAACAGCCCTATGTGTGAGATACGTGTTCGATCTGCTTCCGCGGCCCACACGTGCAACTCTACACGGGTCGCGCCCGCTTTGCGAGAGTTTGAGGATTAGCCAGCAGCCAACCAGCATATTGACGTCATCCTGTCGTCAGGCGGAGCCCGAGCACTTACACCTGTACACCATGCAACAGAAACGTCGTGCGACCTTTGCGTTACAAATGACGATGTCTGTCGTGCACTTGCGCAAGTGACGCACCCACTAAAGCACGGAGCTTGAAAATAGAAACATCTGTACTGCCACCACGGTAATTAGCGGTCAGAATTCTGTTCACGGGCACATTCGTGTACAAGCTGCAAATAAAATAGCGCATTGCAAACGGGCTCTCATGTAGCTGTGTAATTTAGTATAGCAGTCGGAACGGACATAAAAAAAAAAAAGGAGCTCATTGAACAACCGTATGGCCTAAACGTTGCGAAGCTTTGTGCATGTATGTCGATGAAGATCACCTAATGAATATTGCTTAGCCGACGACCAAATCTTGCGTTACCGTACGGTTGCTGTGTGGGCAAGCACGCGGCTTGAGAGTATTGCCAAGTGCTATACCGGAAGCTCGAACGTGCGGCTTGCGTGCTCTCAGAAGAGCTGCGCCTTTTCTCTCGTTCTCAAAAGAGCTTGCGCCATAAATGTAGTGCCATGTCTCACAATTAAGAACATTACGCAAATCCTCATAATGCACTTTCCTCTTACGATAAGCCTGCGTGGTGCTATATACGTTCTACGGAAGAAAATATGCCGTGACATCTCCTGTCACTGCGTGATCGTGAATAACGTTTTCGGGGTAATGTATATCATTTTAGAGTATGGCTATCTCCTTCAACGAGTCTGGTCTTTACCCACCCGATGCTTTTTGTGGCAACCTTGGCAGCCCGGGTCAAAATTGGTTCATTTCTCGTGCGTTTTATACGTGTGAGCTAAAACTGGTCACACACTGTTGCACTTCGCATGATTGCAATGAGAGCTTCCATAAGCCAGGTGACCGGTAACATGGCCTAAAATATATCGTTTACGGACCAGATAGGCTATATACCAGGGGTGTAAACCTCAAGGCACTTTGATATCCGAAGGATTCCGCATAGATAAACCTATCCAATCTGATATGCATATGAAGAAATTCCTTCTCTCTCTTGGCGTCAAATCAAATACGCGGAACTTTGAATACATTATAGTTAATAGAGCAACGCTGGACGCGCAGTGAAACCTGCACGTGATTTTTTTTTTTTTCGTGTTGCCTTGTTGAGTACTGATTCTAGAATGAAAATACAGACCACGCGTCTAAACACCTTTAAGAAGCGTTTTATCTCATAATAAAGAGGAAACCGCCCAGGCAACTTGCTTTCTTTCTTCTTTTTTTTTTTTCTTTTTTTTTTGCCGAAAGTTTGGACGGAGCATTTAAATTGGAAGTAATTCATGGCTCCGACCGTGCGCGAAAGGGTGCAGCGGTCCTTTAAAACAGAAGCCCATGGTCGGTCACGTGGTTCTCGGCGTCGCTTAATACAGAACGGGCTCAATCCCGGAGTACAGGCTAAAGCTTGTCAGCTAGCCTCCAGCTGCTTTCTGGTTATAGGTGTAGTACCAGCCTCCCAGTACGCCGATATCAGGAACGAATACCGCTGGTGAAGCGGCAAGTCGCCAACAGTTGCTGTCTTGCGTAAAGTTAAAACAGCTCTCGACGCTAAAGGCAAGTGGAAGAAGGAATGCGAGAAGGGTTTCTTTCACTACTCTTTCGTCTCGAGCGCTGTATTAAGAAATTGAACGCGAATCGGCTCACCTAACTGTCCATCCTTCTTCAAGGTCTGCGTTATTTTGACATACACTTTCTTATACCACCAGGAGCGATAGCGCTGGAGACGAAGTAATCAGCGTTTTCATGTCCTTCGGTGCACGATCATTCTGACTGCATGGAATAGTTCTATGTTCTAAACTGTAGCGTTTCTTTGTGCGTTTGCACAAAGATTTTCATTTTGTGGCCCTGTTAACAACGTCTAGTGCTGAAGATTTCATAGAGCATCGGTGTCACTAAAACTATCTGTAACACTGTAATACAACTAGAATCGGTAAAGGAGGAGCCGAGTTGGTATAAATTTCATGTGTGAAACAGACGGTTCACTCATGCCTTTATATTTCTTACTAGAAACACTGCGGAGACTTGACATCTGTGCAGGCTGTTGTCACGACAACAAAAGCATGCAGTGAGCACAAGTTCGTTATTTAGGCAGTACACGCATCATTCGGCTGACTAAGAATAGAGATCAACGCGGTCAAGTCAGGCGCATTTCAATCAAGATCCTCTTGTGCACGTTAGCAGTTGTGTAAACAAGGTCGTGATATGCTGACACCAGCTCTGATGGCTTCAGATGGATGTGCAGTCTGGGGGCTCAGCCTATGCTCAGCGAAATAGCACAAGTCTGCATGTATACAAAATAAAAAAACCGTTCTTCGTGCCAATTTTCAGAACTATGATAGTAAAAAGAACGTTGTGCTTTTTTCTTTCCACGCAGAACTCACAGAGCTTCTCCCGCCAAGCGACCCCATGGACCTGCGTCGATTGCGCCATGTACCCAGCTGGATGCTGGTGCTATCGCTGGTGGTGAATGGAGTGCTGCCGCAGCTGCTGACCGCGGTGCTACCGCAGACTTGCCCTTACAATGACCCCCGACACAGCGTGTGCCGTTACAGGCCACTGGCCTGCCCCGGAAAGCAGCTGCTCCGTAAGTGTTATTGCGCTATAGGCTAGGGCGCCCTCCAAACAACGGCGCCAACCTAGTGCCATGACGTCACAGTAAGCGGCCTAGCAACTGCTATACATTGACTTCGCAAGGAGCGGGCAAATGCGAAGTTTTTACCACGACGTAAGGCGAAGATTCTTGAGAGTTCCTTGGACTGCCAGAAGATCAAATCAGTCGATATTGTCGACCATAAACCCTGACTGCTCATTGGAGGGTCAAATTCTAAAGTTAAAGCTCAGCTACTTTGGTCATCTGATGAGAAGAGACGAGTCGCTGAAGAAAGATTTGATGTTGGGAAAGGTTGAGGGTCGCCGGAGAAGGGGTAGGCAGCGAACGCGATGGTTAGATGGCATCCTCGAGGCACTGCAGATGAAGTTATGTGATGTTAGGAAGATAGCGAGAGACCGGAAAGCGTGGCGTGACATGGTCCATAGGGTCACGAAGAGTAGGACACGACTGAATGACTGAACTGAACTGAACTGAAGGATACAGTATAGGCTAACTCCATTGCCTGGAGGTCCAGATATCATTCGAGGAGCATTTACCAATTCGTTTATGAGCTGCATACGGCTGTAGTGTGAAAGGCAGGCGTGTCAGATGCCATTGTAGGCGGCAGTGATCGCCATAAAACCGCACTGAGCCGGCATAGATCACAAAACAGTGTTATGGTGCGAATTTGTTAGAAAAGGGTTCCTTTTCTCTTTCATTGTAGGACAGTTAGGTTTAGCCCGTGACCTACGCTTAACACTGTCTGGGGCATAGCCGAAGACGCCTTCTAAATATTCACCGTAAGCGCAGCATACAAGGATGAGTTCAGAGCGCCCGCTGTTAGGAGGAAAATAGTAACCGCCTAATTGACTTCATTTCTGAAACGTTTAGGTAACATCTCCGCGATCACGAGAACGACGAGAATGAGGCTGTTCATTGTGGTGACCGCTCGTGTTGCTAGCGCTGGTGCAAGAAATGTTAAATGATGCAAAGGACATTATATATGCAGTTCTGAAGGATGTTATTCGCAGTTTTTTAGCGTTCCCCGCTTTGCACAGGCAGTTATCTTAGCACGCGTTTGGGGCGCAGACAGCTCGCTGCGTCAAAATGCCCTATTTGCAATGCTATACGTCAATCTCCTCCCCACACTTTATTCAAACCGTTTCTAACCACTAACCAGTAACACGGCGTGAGCTTCCGGAGTATACATTGCGGGCAATGTAAGTATCGTACATAGCTTTATACAGAGTCATTGTTGAATTTGCAGTGCACGCGATACCCAATCATGTGGGCACTGAACTAAAAACAACATGAACGCCGCTCTCACGGCCCATAACCGCTTACCCAGGCCAAAAATAGCGCGAGGAATTATTCAAGATGCAAGAAGCAACGCCAAATGCGCGGTTAGTTTCGTGACAGCACTGCACGTCCTTCAACTCCGAAACCAAAACAAGAGCCACAACACATGCAACTATCGGCGCTGCGGAGTCTCAGCCCTCTCCTTCCTTCCAACGCGTTTTTCAACCTTGTCAGCGCCGCTGGCAGCAGTAAACGTTAATACGAAAGAAAGCGGCATCGAGGGACCGCCCCCTTCTGGAATAAGCTCTCAGAGAAAGGCTCACAAAGAGTCAGTGACGTGTCCGGCCCTCGGGCGATTGCATCACCGCGAGACTCAATCGAAGGTTACCCGGGGCCGTTAGGTTCAACGAAGTGATGCCCGGTCTAGGCGCTGCGCTTCTGCCCGAATGTCTGCCGGTACGGCATTTGTCCACTCCGAACACCGACGTGCCAAACGACCACGGGGCAGCGCAAACCGGCCCGAGACCGCCCACTTGGGCTCCCAGCGCGGTCTCTCGTGTTTGACGCGGTTGCCAAAAGCAACTGAACGATGCGTGAGGGCCTATTTGTTGTGCAAACATTCGCCTATCGTCTAGGAAAATAGCGGTAATGCTCAGCGCGCATCGACGACGTCGATATTGGCCGCGGCATGAAAGAGTAAAGTGCTGCCGTGTACGTCGCTGGAAAGTGGAGATACGTGCAGTTTGTTTTGAGTGTATTCGGTTTGAGGACCGACGTATGCACTTTGAGTCACTGTTTAGACATAAGTGTGGGCTTTGTGCTAGGACCGTTCTTTTTGCATTGACATATAACTGAAGGCGAAAATAAAGCATAAAAATATGGGCTATTTTTATTAATAAGTGGAAGCCAAAATAGCAATTCCGCGACGCAATTCCCGTCTTTACCTCATAGAGCTATAGCTCTACTACTCCAGGTGCAAACCTAGGGACCGCTTGGAGACGGCAGGATGACTTTAGAGCTCGATCAAGGCCAAATTGAGACTTAGGCTTCTTAGTGGTGAGTCTCGTGTCGTAATTAATTACCATTAATTAATTATTTCTGATTACTAATTGAACTTTTGGTTACGTCAATAACTCGTATATCGTTGAATAGCTTATATCAAGTACGACTTCCCTAATTGAGGATCTTAATCAATCGCAATGAATTAGGTAACTGATACAGAATTGAACTGAACCCTAGGCTACGCAGGAACGTTCGTACTGCTTGGCTAGAGCAGGGCGCTGTATCTATTTAGGGTGGCCTTGAACATAATGTGGTAGCAGACGACTACATGGTAATGAGTACGTTGGAGATAGTTGAGGCACAAATTAATAGGTTAGTGAATTGGCATGCATGCAAACTAGGGTCCGGAAGGAGAGGCGGGGGCCTAATCCATTACACTGTTGCGTATTCCCCTAAAAACGGAGCTTAAATGTCCCCAAAATTTTTTGCACACGTTTAGAGTTCTGGGTTATTCTGTCGGTATACGGCCCGCTTATTACACTTAAGCTTAATTATATTCCTTCCCTGGCTCTTAACTTGTTGGTTTCATTGTCCGAACATTAAACGAATATAATGTTACAGCTTCGATCACAGGCTGTAATGATCTAGCGACTCAAAAGAAATTATAAAAAGAGATAAGAGTGGAAGGGGAGGGCGAGGTGGGAAAAATCAACAGCCAACCGCACCGCCAATAAAAAAGCATTAAACACAAAAGAGGAAAGAGGCACGGTGAAGTTTGCAGCCAACGGGGGACATATCAAATCGTAATCAGCGAAACGTTTTTCACAAGTGAAGCCAGAGAAGGCAGTAAAGGAAATCAGAAAACTAAGGTAGAATAAGCAAGCACGAGATACACATGCCTATTTTACATTTTCGCACCAGCGGATGGCGAAAATTTAACGGCATTTTGTTCTTTTAAATACGTAGTTGTTATGGGCTCTAAACAGCGCGGCAAAGTCTTTTCGCGTGACACATGTTTACGTTCCCAATAATGACATGCAGTTAAGCGACACCTCGAGGTGATCCAAAATATCAAGACCACAGCACACCTTCTGACCGTGCGTATACCATTGCGCTGCGGTCTTCGTGACTGGATCTCGCCACAGACGCGTCTACGTTTGGGGGAAGCCCTGAATAGGCTCTACGTACAGCTCCAGTCACGACGGAAGTCAGCGCACAGACGGGCAGTTAACATCGTACCTTCACGAAGCCACATCGCATGGGAGAAGGAAGAAAAAATCGAGTAAAGAAAATAGAAACTGTTCTTTCCGGAAGGTTCGTCACGATCTTCCTTGAAGGGAGCACGCGTGTGGGTCCTGCCCAGCCTGCATGGGTTGCCGCTCCAGTCGACGTCACAGCCGATCTGCTCTCTGCTCTTTGAGGGACGCGCCCTGAGCGTACCGGCCTCTGCCAGCGCACGTTTACAATGGCGAGAATCTGCAAATCTCTTGCAGCTGCTAATACGAAAGCTGTGAGGTAGAAAAGATTTCGATCACCTCGAAATATGGTAAAACTGCCTAGACGCCCCAGCAGATAGGGTGCTACAAATATTGTACATTTGCTGAGAGACGAAATTTCAAATACATCAATACAAATGTGCGTATTAAGCTAATAGTGAAGCAACATGGTGAGGATCCAGCACTGCGGTTGTACTGAAGCTACAAGTCTAGTTCAATTTAGCGACGTCAGTAGATCAACTTAATTACCAGCAATGGAGAACGAAGTGTACCACACTTTATCATTCTGAGCTAGGTGATCTATCTATGATATTCAGTTGCATACTTGCCATTCCATTACAGTGTAAAATACCGCTGACAAATTGACAGCTTTCGTTCCGTCTGCATGTTTCACCAGTAAAGTTGCCCTCTCTGCATTCGCGATGATTTCAGGAAATTAATGCTAAGGGCCCGACACATCTGTACACTTCCCATAAAAAATGAGGGGTGGGGGGAGCCAATCATGCAATTATAACACTGTGATAAATAAGATTTCACATTGCTTGCTGTAGGCATCAACAGTACCATGTGTTTGTAATATAAGGTTACGTATGATATTCTCGAGGCGCTGCAGATGAAGTTATGTGATGTTAGGAAGATAGTGAGAGACCGGAAAGCGTGGCGTGACATGGTCCATAGGGTCACGAAGAGTCGGACACGACTGAACGACTTAACTGACTAACTGACTGATACAAAGTATATAATGTGTATATAAAGTGTATATAAGGTATATTAAGTTATATTAGGTTACGTATATTCACATCAATGTTTTCTCTAGTTCCTTTTTATGGCCCCTTTCACATAAATATTACGCTTGAAACGACATTATCTAAAGCCATTAGTTTTAATGATACCAGTCAGTTGAACTTCAGGATCACAGATAAAATGGAGAAGCACGACCTGAAAAGCAAACATGGGAAGATGGTTCTTGATGACAAGGGCTGGTATATGTTGAAGGATGACTGATCGATTTAGACGTAGACCTGTGGGGTCGACCGATAAGTAGTGAACAGTTACGAAGGGTATAGGGGGCGCTTATAGTACTGGCAGGTTTGTGCAGGGAAGGGTGGAATGGTCAGTCGATTTATTGCAGCCCCGCATACTATACGGAGATTCTCTGCCGTGCGAACTTATTACACGGCCAACGTCGAAGAGCAGCAACGGTATAGTTCGCATAGAGGCACGACTTTCCCGCAGCGGTGGTCGCATATATGGAAAGAGAAGAGGGTGTGCGCCCTTCGGTGCACCGTAAAGGGGGGAAATGTACAAGCTGCATACGCGCTCCCGCGGACCTCGAACGATCACGATTCCGCTTTGAATGCCACGGGTGGAAGCTGTCTTTCGCTTTCACGCCTTCAAGGAGAAAGGCAGGTTGCCGATAGCAACGCTGCCCCCCGAGGAGCGTGAGACCATGCCTGAACGTATCGTCCTGCAGTATGCGCGTCGCGCTAAGAGAAGTTTATGCATAATCCTTCTTTGTTGCAGGTTCGGGCGGAGTCACCAGGGCGCAACAGGTCCACATCGTGGACCTACACAACCAGCTTAGGGCGTGGGTCGCAGGAGGCTACCAGAGCGGTCTTCCTCCCGCCGCTAACATGAGGGCGCTGGTGAGTTATGACACGAGTAATGTCTCTAATAGCAGTGACTGCGTCACACGAAGTAAAGCGCGCACGTTCTTAGATATAAGGAATCCTTTGAAAGAAAGCTACTCAGCCCCAGCCAACAAGAAGTCAATTTTTGGATCCGTACTGCCGCGTCATCGCTTTCAAACGCTTCCGAACTCTCGAAACAAGATGAGTGATCGAATAACACGTCCTTATTTTAACGACACGTACACGTGTGATGCTAAATTTACTCGCATAAAATACATCGCTTACAGTCTAGTAGTTAAAATTTGGTAAAAATTAATTCACCACATTATGAAGTCCTCCACGCGTATTAGGCACATACTTCAAATAAAAGCTCCCATTCTTTTATTTTCTTATAAAAAGTGCTGTCTATATATGCGTAAGTACGGCAACCTAAAACACACGTGTGCTCCTCTTGCCGGAGGCCGTCTTTTCGATTTCACACAGCCTTCCGGCAACAGCGAGCGTGGCTGAAAGAACAGAGGTCATTCTTTGGAAGATCCCATCCTTTTCGTGAAACGCTCCTCGTTCGACTTGTTTCGTTGCCATATATGCATACACGCCAACGCTTCTCGAGTTCCTCGTGTGTGGTGCAAGACTAATTTGTCAGCGAACACCACATGTTTACATCGCCCATTATACTTTCTCCCTCTCTCCGCTCTTAGCCACGCGCACTCGGGCACAGAGCGAAGATCGACCGACTCCAACGTCGGAGTTTCCACGCGCCTGGTGGAAAATTAAAAGCGTTCGATCAATGAACCGGCAGGCGACATCAGTCATGAGTTGCGCTACGAGGAAAAACGCTGGCTAAGTCTCGAAACAAATGGAAAGAAAATATGTTTGGCGAGTATCTGAGCCTTGTAAATCACGTCACGCGCGATTTTTTTTATTATTTTTATTATTTCTATCATTCATTCCAACATCGAACTCTATTCTGGCCACGTGTTGCGCCGAACCCTATAAGAAACGGACAGTATGCGTTTGCGAACTGCGTTTCGTCTGTTTCTTTATAGCCATGCAGTGCTGCGGAAGTCTAAATAGATAACAGCCAATCACTCAGCACAAGTTTGCCATGAAAACCTCGATGTGTTGGCTACCTGACAGTCGTGATTGGTTAAGGCGTTTGATCTGCTATTCAGAAAAAAAAAATGATAACCTTCGAACTGCTTTGGGAATACTGTCACTGATCGGCAGAAGAGGGTTCTATAGTTTCAACTGTACTGCACGGTTTTGAGGATACTGAGTACACACACGTGCATCGCATGTCACACGAAACCACACGGCAAGTCTACGCGAATACCTGAGTCAGAAACCCATAAAAGTGGGCAGCAAGGAAACAAATGAAAGCAACTAAGATATGTCCCTTGCATCGTGCATTTCAACTACTGTGGCACACGACGCACAGTGCAACATAGGCAGTGTTTCGAGAATACTGATGCCGATCGCATTGAAGGCTATATGCAGGAGCCATCGGCATTTGTAACGCATAGAAAACGCAGGTCTCATCAACTGAGAGAGGAAAACGCGTTAAATTAGAGGAAGTCTATGCAGGATGGGGTAAAAGACGTCAGTGAGGTGTCGGCGCCACTAGAGCATTTTCGCCACCGTCATAGTTGCAAAAAGGCGGCAGGCGAAGAGCTTGCGAACCGGTTGACGATCACGGGGTCAGCGACATATGAGCTGTGCATCCGTCAAGGAGCCAGGGACGCGATCTGGGTGCTTTATAAACCGCGACGAATATATCATATTGAGAAGATGTGCATGTAAGTCAGCAGTTGGCTCTTCTCCCAATGATTTACGTCTTCAGTATGCAGAGCCTGTTTCGCGAACTTACTGCAGCTTCCAAGGTGGCCGGCATTTTCACTCGAGCATTGTTATCATTCTCCACACTGGTGCACATAATTTACACCCGGTTAAACACAGCAAAGATGTGAATTCACTACCTAAACTTGAGCCCATTGGCTGCATGCGGGCAAGGACGGACAAATTTTCTCTGGGAAGAACAATTTGCCCCCCTCCACCCTTTTTGTTTCCAGTAAAGAAAGCTCTAGAAATTCGTTCTGCAAAATAATGGCGGTGATCATCATCATGATCATGATGATGATGATGATGATGATAGTGATGATGATGATGATGATGCTAATATTAATAATATCCCTTCAAGAGTTATTCATAATACAGTACATTTGTAACTCTGATTTTGTTATTTTGATAGTGGATTGTTCCATATTATGCCTCTGCTGCTGTCATGAGAGGGGGCAGTCGCCTCGTCAAGCTGCTGGTAGCAGTAGCTTTTTGCGGCTGCTCCATCCTTGTACTTTGTGCAAAGGAAAATAAAATTTGATTTGATTTGATTTGATTTGATTTGATTTGATTTGATAAATACGCTCCCGCCTGTTGGCATGTTTGAAGATAGATAGCTGTACACTCAACTCGAGTTACATTCAAGCAGAAATAGCTTTAGAGATCACAAAAAAAAAGAGGTCGTGTACATAGTTTGAGCTTAGCGACGATTGTAACTTTTATTTGAAAACTAACGCCAACGCTGGAGAAAGTTGATGGAGGGACATTCATCAAAGACGAAAAGATGGCATATCACAACGTCGCTATCTTTACCACCAGTTCAGTCGTTCAGTCGTGTCCGACTCTTCGTGACCCTATGGACCATGTCACGCTACGCTTTCCGGTCTCTCACTATCTTCCTAACATCACATAACTTCATCTGCAGTGCCTCGAGGATGCCATCTAACCATCGCGTTCGCTGCCTACCCCTTCTCCGGCGACCCTCAACCTTTCCCAACATCAAATCTTTCTCCAGCGACTCTTCTCTTCTCATCAGATGACCAAAGTAGCTGAGCTTTAACTTTAGAATTTGACCCTCCAATGAGCAGTCAGAGTTTATGGTCGACAATATCGACTTTTTGATCTTCTGGCAGTCCAAGGAACTCTCAAGTCTTCGCCAGTACCACAATTCAAACGCGTCAATTCTTCGGCGGTCAGCCTTTTTCACAGTCCAACTCTCGCATCCATACATCACAACTGGAAAGACCATAGCACGAGTTATACGGATCTTGGTTGGCAGACTAATGTCTCTGCTCTTTACTAGGCGGTCAAGGCTAACCATTGCTGTCTCTCCCAGAAGCAGGCCTCTCCTAATTTCATGGCTGCAGTCTCCTTCCGAGGTAATATTGGAGCCCAAGAAGAGAAAATATGTCACCGCTTCCACTTCTTGTCCCTTGATGCTCCAAGACTTGATAGGGCAAGACGCCATGATCTTTGTCTTTTTAATGTTCAGTTTAAGCCCAAACTTCTCACTCTCTTCTTGTACGCGCATCAGAAGCCTCTTGAGTTCCACTTCACTTTCTGCCATTAAAGTGGTATCATCCGCATAGCTAAGGTTGTTGATACGTTTTCCAGCAATCTTCACTCCAGCTGAAGACTCGTCCAGACCGGCCTTTCTCATGATGCACTCTGCATATAGGTTAAATAGGCAGGGCGACAGTATTCAGCCTTGCCTCACTCCTTTCTCAATCGGAAACCAATCAGTAAGATGCATGCCCAGTTCTGACTGTGGCCTCTTGCCCTTCATACAGGTTCCCGAGGAGACAGATGAGGTGAATTGGAACTCCCATCTCTTGGAGAGCATGCCACAATCTGCTGTGATCTACGCAGTCAAACGCTTTCGCATAATCAATAAAGCAGAAGTAGATGGGTTTCTGGAACTCTCTTGCTTTTTCCATGATCCAGCGAAGGTTGGCAATTTGGTCTCTAGTTCCTCTGCCCTTGCGAAACCCAGCTTGCACGTCCGGAAGCTCCCGATCCACATACTGCTGCAGCCTACCTTGGAGGATTTTCAACATCACCTTGCTAGCATGCGAAATAAGCGCGATAAGCCTATACCAAAAAGAAATACATCAAGAAGAAGACACAGCTCAAACCGTCTTCTTTACGTGCAGCATTCAGGGCGTGTCATCTCGGTTCTGGAGAAACGAGTAGTTATAGAGCGAGGCTCAATAATTGCAGCATTGCGTGCTAATCACAGACCGCAAAATAGCGCATTGCGAGAAGCAGCATGAATTTTAAGCATCATGTCAGAGTGATCGCTAACATATTTCCACGTTCAAATGCTCATAAAACAGGGCGCTCGTGATGAAGTCGCCTTCTGCAAAGCGCAATGAAGCACGACTTTCGCAAGTCATTTGCACGGCGCGGAGACTGTCTGTACAATAAATACCGCCAAAGGAAATGAGCTAAAAGCAGGAGAAAATTTGTAAATCCACGTTACTCTTCAGCGCTTCTATCACGCAAGCGCGATATGTTAGGAAAACGGCGTGTTATGAAAAAAGAATAAAGGACGTCGTTTAGCGGCTGCGGTCGCCCATTTCCTGTGTCGAATTGATAATGTAAGCGAATGAAGACCCATAAGTAAGAAGATCAAAAGAGAAACGAAGAACTATTCTAAAGAAATAGAACTTAATAATATACCACGATTAACAAAACAGACTGCAACCCTTCTATCATGTAAAGCTTTCACAGTTCAGAGAAATTCTGCAATCTGTATACTGTCGAGCACGGAAACACTGCCCAAAATGCTGGTTTCGAGCTGTAATTTCATAATCGGCATTTCGTTCATAGAGGTCAAGTATTTAATAATTCGCGCTATTCTACACAGGTCATGAAACTCAGTGAAAACAAGCGAAAACGTTGATTGTTTTTGTTTCATCATCTCCGTCTTCTTGCCCTTCCTTAATCTCTTCCTTTGCTTTACGGTCCAAGTTCTGAGAGCACTTTAACTCTCCCACAATGCCCTTCCTTACGACTATTTATACCCGCTACACAGACGCGAACAAAGTACGCTTCGAAACGCGAACGTAAAGATGCGCGAGCCAGGGGACTGCGCACACAGAGTTTGTAACTGACTGCAGGGGATGAGCCAAAATGGCTTCGTAAGTGGAAAGGGCCAGCGGAAGGGGTCTCTTGAACAATGGTCGCTGTAGAACACGAACAAAAGACGTGCTAAAGGCATAAAACGCGTGATAAAAAAAAAAAAAAAAAAAAAAAAAAAACGTGTTAAAAACCTGCAAAGCGTAACCGGGAGTTTAGGTGGACGGCAGGTTCACTCCGTGTTGGCTCGCTTTTTCTCGGGGCTAGATAGCTCTGTCGACAAGAATACTTGCCATCCCGGCTCATGCTTCTGCCATAAATAAATATAAAATTCCATAAAATCTATCATGCTGCAGAGCGTTTTGCTTATGGTTGTACCTAAGTGCATATTAGATAAATGTCTTCAAAGACGACTATTGTTAATTTCTGTCATAACCGAGAAATGAAATAATATAACAAAGAACTGATTTGAATATCAATGCACCTCACAGTAGAATGAAATTACAGGATAGAGAAAAAGTTTTTTTTTTTTTTTTTTTTCAAATTGGTTCAGATCAAACGCCACTTGCGTTCACCCATGAAATTGCCAGAAATAGCGAATTTATTCCGTTTTAAGCTATCTTCAACTCTGTCGACAAGCGGAAAACCAAGTTGTAAGCGTTGAGAAGGTTTTGGACATATGCAACACTTTTTTAGTCCGTAATATTTTTGTGTACTAAAGATACTTTAGTGGGATTTTAATATAAATTTGAGATGCTTTCTTGTTTTCTCAAATCAATTAAAGTTGCCCGTTGTTTGCTGTTTTAGAGTTTCGGGAGATTTTGATGCGTTGTATAGAACACTCCAAGCGGTCTAGAGCTCCAACGTTTCTCTGAATTTAGGAACATAAGCTGCATAATGAAGTAAAATATAGTTTTAGTACAAACAACAAAAGGCATTACGCCTAAGTAAGGTTAAAATTAACATTTTTGCAGCGCGTCGCCCTAGATGCAAATTTTGCGATTTTTTGCTATGTCAATTGCGACAACAACAAAAGTTTCTGACAGTTCTTAGAAAAGTAAAAGCGGCATAGATTTAGTGAGTAAAAAATAACGGTTGACAAAATTTTAGAGCGCAAACAGCAGATCTCCATACCTGCAATTTTTTGAAATGGCAAAAATGGCAAAAACGACGTTTTCCACATCTAGTGATATACGTTTTTTTTTTTTTTTTTCATGAAAACTATGCCGTATGTTGCAAAACTAAAGTTTATTCCTTTATATCGAGACATTTGCCCACCACGTATAAACTTTTTATTTAAAACAAAAAATGGTCATGGACCTCTATTACCGTTCTTATCTGGACACACCCCAATTACATATATGCACCAGTCCTTTCCTCGACAATGCAGTATAAAATTATGCCTCTTGTGATATGGAACGATTTTATCACAATACTTCCTTATTTATCCAATAATTAAAAAGGACTGATTATATCGAATTATGTTGTGAGCTCACATGTGCGAGAGATAACGCAGAATGCTACAACGTAGCATCACTCTTCGGGTTCGTCCTTTTTTCCGCGTATTCTTGCCCCTCAGCCTGTTAGCTTGGAACTATGTCATAGCAACTTGATTCTTACGGACAAATACCACCACTGCTGACGGGAATATCGTTCAAGCATGCAGCAGGTGTACTCGAGGGGAATATTCATTTCTTCCACACACAGTGGATGAATCTTCCACGACACCCTTAGCCTAGCCAGCGAAATGTTTCGAAAAAGCAAAAAAAAAAAAAAAGAACGAACGAACAGAACTGACCAGCTGCGAAGAGAGTGAGAGGAAACTACCTATGTATACATTTTCCTGTTTTTCGTTCATGCAGTTCACGCATCTTTAGAAAAGAATCAAAGTCCATGGGGATTAAGGAAAAGAAGCTCATAGCTCAGATTTCCTGCCCGACCGTGACCTATAGGCCTTTACGAAGAAACCAACTTTAGTTCAAGCTTTCCATTTCTTATTTTGTTTCTTGACGTATATTTCAGTATATAACGTATTCAGCACATACGAAGTGTCCCGTGAGCGTCGGTATTGATATATATATAAAAAAAAAAAGAAAAAAGACAGCCATTGTGTGAGGCAACTACAAATTGTCCGTTCTTGAATGCCGCTAAAGGAATCTCAATTGGCACATAAACATGCCAATCACAAAATATGCGCGCAAACCTACAGCTAAATTCGAACTGCATGAACTGAGATTCTGAGTGGAGCTAACTAAAAGAGGCAATATTCTTTTTAAAGCTCTCTTTTATTTCAAAACGCAGGTAAACAAAAAAAATATCGTTTCGTTTATGGGTTTAACGTCTCAAAGCGACTCAGGCTACGAGAGACGCCGCAGTGGAGGGCTCCGAAAATTTCGATCACCTGGGGTGTTTTAACGTGCACACACATCGTACAGCACACGGACTCCTTGCTTTTCGGTTCCACTGAAAAGTGGTGGCCGCGACCTGGATTCGATTCCATGTCCTTGGGTACAGAAGTCGAGCGCCCTAACCACTGCACCACATGGCCAGGTAAAAAAAAAAAAAAAAAAAAAAGAAAAAATGGAAATATATATTGTTATGAAAGAAGCACAAGCGCTGCGAACACGTTGATCTTAGACTAGAATTCGATGGCCATGTAGAAAATGAAAAGTGTGTTTTGTAAATAGAAAATGGTCCGCACCAGAGCCTTTTGCAAAATAATACCATTTATCATTTTCTCTAGTGCTATACAACATTTCAACTGTAAGCTTGAGCAATTACATTTATTAACTGGTTTTCATTGATGTCAATTCTTCGCCTGGTTAAAGAGATGCGACGTACGAAAATTCTCCTTAGCTGCCCATGAACGCCAGCACTCCGACTCTCCAACGACACATAATTTTACCATGACTGGTACGCATTACACGTTACCCTTTTCATATCTGTCTGCCTATCTGTATATGAAGTCGACATTCATGAAATTCGTGGATTATTTTGGTCAAAAGTGTTTCCAAAACACTTGCTTAATTCTCTCGGCATCATGTGGTCGGTTTTCCACAGATTCGTCATGGTACACTCGTTCATTTGGTTTCAGCCCTATCTTTTCCTTTGTTGCACTCTAGCTCGCACAGTTTCTGTCGGGCGCCAGAATATACGACGTTCAACGTCTTGAAACTGCCGCTCTTCGTAGCTAGGAAAGAGTTCGTGCCATCCTAAACCAGGTGGCGCCAGTCGCCTTCTGCTCGATTTGCAAGCGTTACAAGGCCGCCTAGATTCTATGGCGTACATTGACGCGTGTTCTTCCTGACTGACCGGTCATTGAGATACGGAATGCGCAGCGCGCCGCTAGCCTCCTCTGCGGTGGCAACCGCGCCTGACACAACTTCCGTGATTACCAGTTCGCGTGGCAAGTTGTTTACGAATATCTCCAGCTTCGGGCGGAGAGGCGAATGAGTTTCCCACGCCATAACAGAACCAGTGCACATTCTGGGTTACTTCATTTGATAAAATAGAATGACCGTGTCTCAGTCTACTCTCTGACTGAGAGAGACTGGCAAACATTAAACGCAAACCACATTGCTTAACATGAAGCCTGAAAATAGCGAATACACGTTTATTAAAGAACGTTATCGCGCGTGTCCGGTCGATCTGAATTGTGAGCCACCAAACAAAAATCAAGCTGAGCCCATTGCGTACGTGTTCTCACCAATAACATTGTCTGTCTATCATCCTAATCATCCTAAGAGTAAATGCACGCTGACGTCAAGTGCGCCCTGACGCATCACGCGTAGAAAACCACTTTACCTAGTAAACCGCGTGCTTGCTCGACAGTACCGTTAGTTGGTGCATCCACGTAAAATACGAAAGAATACGCATTGATGTCAAGTTTACACAAGTGCACTATGACGAAGATGTCAAGTACACTCAGCTGCCCGAGCGCAACGCACGCTACGCAAGTAGTACGTCATAAAGCTGTACGACGGTGGCTCATGTCCTGTACACTAACCCAGTATGCAGCTGCAGGTCTTTAACCCGCTCCGACATATCGGCGTATGCGTACGCAACGTCAAAGTGGCACCGCGAGACGCAGTTAGCTCGCCGTCTTTCTTGGCGCCGAGCGCAGTTGTCTATGGCTCAGCAGGTGTGGATGACAGGTGTGTATAGCAAGAAAGAAAGGCGCAGCAGGCAGCCCTGTCGACGCGCTGCGGCTCGCTGCAGCCCGGAAGGCTCTTTCAGGGCCGTAATATCCGCACAAGAAAAAAAGCAAATATGCCTTCATTCGCCGGGCGGGCTGCGACATGCACTCTCTAAGAGCAGGGAAAGTAGGCAGGAACCTGTCGTGGCCGCTAAATATAAAATAAAAACGCTAAACAGGCGCGGGGAATGCACGCTAAATATACGCAGCGCACGAGGTTTATTCACGCTCTTGGCATCGGCCCTGGAGTTGCGCGAGCCGTCAGTCTTGTTTTCTTGGACTGGTGTCAAGAAGGACGACTGACATACACCCTGGGTTCGGATACGTCCGCGCGGGGTTCTAAAGGGGTTGTTCGGCCGTAACGCCGACCTTGACCGTGTCTCATTACGAAAGGCTTGCTGCATCGGTGAATCCATAAAAAAAGTTTCACCTAACGCAAACGCAGTATTTGTAAAATGCAGCAAAAATTTAAGTTTTCAATAGTTCGCGGCAATAAATTAATGAACCTCTGCTTTATTGTCTTTAGTTAATTTTCTGTCTTCTCTCGGTGCTTGGCGACCGAAAACGCGTATATTTTCCTATAAACGTCAATCGGAACTATCCTGCCCATGCGACAGAAGGAGGAAAATCATAATGCAGCATGATAATTTAAATTGCATGAGACCATGGTTTCACGTATGCTTTATAACGTATTTGTGATAGCCGTGCATGTTAACCGTCCTTCATATGTACGTCTAAAGAGCCCGTCACTCCCTTTCCCTTGTCATCTCAATATGATAAGCCACAGTAGTGTGACAGTAGCCTGTTGTCAGAAGCAGTGACAGAAACTGTTGGCACAAGAATTCAACTTAACTAAGACGGAAATACAAGACAGAGAATATGTGACGCCACTGAAACGGCAGACTAGGCCAGCTGCGAAATCTGATGCTGCTACTTCGTCACTGCGATTTTAGAGGAGACAAGGAAACGGGACAACGATTTTCAAAAACGCGAAACAACCTTCTTTCTTCCTTGAAACTAACCCCATCGGCCAAGTGCAACTCAGAGCAGTGAGAAAACGCGCGCATGCGTAGAGTTATGCAACCCGAAACTATGCATACACAAAGGTAGTCTGGGCGCAGTAACACGCAACCTTCTGTCGAGGACAATTTTTATTTCGAGCATAGGGACAAGTGCCTGACGGGCATACCACGTCCACTCTATCAGGCGGAGAGGTGTATACCGTTTTTCCGTCCTCGCCTAGGGCGCCCCACACCGACCGGTGCCTTGGGTGCACCGAGTACTTCGGGGCAAGCGGTTCATGTCTCGAGGAAACCGGTTTCGTGTGGACTTTCACCCTCGCAATCGGTAACCTACATCAGCTGCCACACGGGCGTCCGCGAACCTCCAGTGCACGATTATCGGCCAACTCGTTCCCAGCTCGAAAGCAGCGGTTCTTGCCAGTAACCACGTTAAGAGCAGGCAATGCTCTCAGGGAGCCTGTTCATGTTGTTGTTGCTGGTATCTAAGCTCTGAAGTGGCAACGTGTAATCACCAGCCAAGTTTACACTGTGTATACAGTGTCGCTGCGTCGTCTCTGATACCGTCGACTTCACGGGGCTGCCAACCGGTCCCTCTATACATTTCTTTTTTTTTTTTTTTTCGCAAACTTCGCTTTTCTTATAACTATAGTTCGGATAAACGTTCGGAAAGTTTCATTGGGAGTTGATAATAAGGATGGTAAATCATTAGAGGACAGCATCCTCTAGAATAGCTACGTAGTTATAGCGCAGTAGAAAAAAAAAAATCGCGCCACACCGAGAGGAGGCCGCGCAGAGTCTCATGCTGAAGCAACACAATAAACACCGAATCATGTTTATACACTGTTCGGAAGTGAAGTTGCCGCACTGGCCATGCAAATTATTTCGCAACAGAGAGGGCTGTAAAGTCGAATCGCGCGGATTTTATCTGACATCCGTTTCCGATACCTAGTAAATCGCGTGCTGGCGAGACAGTACCGTTAATTGGGGCCTCCACGTAAAACAGGAAAGTATATAACGATAGAAAAGATTTGTTAGTCACGACATTTAGAATACTTAAAACGGACTCAAGTCTCTTGAAACGGACTCAAGTCTCTTGAAACAGACTCAAGTCTCTTGAAACGTACTCTTGAACCTCTCTTTGCGAACATGTGCCTTCGAAGCTATATGACAAAATGATGCATCCACTATCCAGACGCTTCTTCTGGGGCAGTATCAATTGTGTACACAAGCTGCCCGTATATTCGTCCACCATATTTAGCCATTTTGGCATCAAAAATATACTCCATAAACGCTGTTGCTTATACTCCTTCAAAAAAAAAAAAGAAAAAAGCCCTGCCGCGGTGGTGAAATGGTCAGGGCGCTCAACTGCTGTGCCCCAGAATGCAGGATCGAATCTCGGCTGCGGAGGTCGCAAAAAAGCCAGGTGCCCGTGTACTGCGGGATGTCAGTGCTCTGTAAATAACCCCAGGTGGTCGAAATTTTCTGAGCCCTCCACTACAACTCTCATAGACTTTCTACTACAACTCTATAGCTCTCATAGCCTGAACCGCTTTGGGATGTGACGTTAAGCTGCATAAATGAAACCAAACCACTCCCCCCCCCCCCCCCTTACCCTGAAAAAAAGAGGGAGGGGGGGATATGCATTAAAACAACACATATACACGAATACCCTCTGCTACATACTGCAGGCGGCTGCAAATATGTTTGGGCGGATAGCAAATTACTACATAGTATCATTTAGCGAAAGGGTTATAAGGTGTTCACTTTGACACGTTAATTTTTTTTTTTTTTTTGCACAACCAATTTTTCTGTGGTATAGATTGAAGAACATATGCTGCATATATCGACAATACCTCTAGTGCCTATTCATGTACGACACCCATGATGATTGCCTGCACCAAACAACAAGTATGTTTACTTTCAGACCTGGGACGATGAGCTGGCGACTATCGCTCAACGGTGGGCCGATCAGTGTACAGACGGTCACGACAAGGAGAGGAGCGTCAGTAAGTGTCCTTTTTCATATGCGTTTGAGTCTATAGTGCTTTCGTGCACGTTCGTATTTTGTGAGCCTTCTCCTGACGCTTGAAAGGGAACACAAGGCTGTCAAGGAAAACCATGATCATTTGATCTCTCGTAGGAAGCTCTATTGGCAAGTTGGGACAAAATTTGGTGGCATTATATAAGCAGTGGGAGGCGAAGCTGGCTCATACAGAACGCCGCTTTCAGCGCCAGCTGATCGCTTAGGCCTGGAGGGCCGTATTCGAAAATGGTTCCCCAGACCAGGGTGAACCACCTGTATAATTACTTTATATTAATAAAGTTTATTATTCCCCCCTCTCTCTCACTCTCTCGATCCCCTCGAAACCACCGCACAGGTCGCTTCCACGTGGGTCAGAACGTGGCGCTTGTGTGGACGTACGACTTCGAGGATGACCTTCACGACGAGCCAGACTGGGACTCGCAGGTATACGCCTGGTATAACGAAGCCACCGAGTTTCACTTCAAGTCGGCCTCTATCAGCCCCTTCCGGTTCAGCAAGAAGCTCGGACACTTCACGCAGGTATAGAACGCATTCTTCTACTCACGTGCAGTTAGGCTTAGCACGAATCCCAATCCAGATTTATGGCCTGCGTTCGACCCCATATCGGGATGAAATTTGGGAAGGGTTTTTAAATGTATTTATCGAAGCCGTGTGAAAAACTTGAGAAGTGGCGCCGTCCAGTCAGGCGATGTTTGCAAGTGTAATCACTCCTCGAATGAACAAGAAACTAAAATTCTTTAATATTTGCTTATGCTCCTCTCAGACAGTTAAACTATGTGCGAGCGTAATTCGTCTCATGAAATAAATTTGAAGAGTCAACAAGAGGAGTCCTTGCTAAAAGATAATAAATTTAAGTTCTCCTTTTATGCTACCTATACACCATCCAATCAACTGCTCCTGATATTATTGTACGTTATTGTTGTCATACTACAAAAAAATTAACTGGGCCATGCACTTTAGCCCCCTGCCTGAAAACAGTAAGGCGCACCTATATATGACAGCATTACAGGGCAATGCACGTATCTGCAGAATGGTCGTAAGATGAGCTGCGTATGACTGATAGCAGTGATCCCAAAGTGCCAATATAAGCAAGGTCTTCATAAAATATATAGATCCGTGCAAATTAATCACACGTCTAAATTGGCGCTACATCTAAACGCATCTTAAAGGCGTTCTAACCACATGCAATAAATCGGATATGCTCGAACAGGTGTAAGCTTTCGTTATCTTTTTAGAGGACCAGAGCATGTTAAAGAGATAAATAGAAGACAAGAAAACGCTTTGCAACAGGAAGAACAAAAACTGTTCAGAGAGTCTACATGATTGTATGTTTTCAGGAATAGATGACAAAAAGTCGCAAGAATGTTAATCTACTTCGTTAAGAACATATTTATTGCCTCTGATCAAATTCATGCGAAAAAAAAAGAAAGAAATGGAAGTGGAAGTTGCAACTCGGCTTTTCCCACGTGCGCCGAATTTCTTTTTTGTAGCTCCACTGTTGCCCTCTTCGGGGTGGAGAAACGAATCTATATACGTGCGTTGCTAGGAAACAGTTGTAACCTTCTTATCTAGTTTATATCACCAGACAGTGATACATACCTATATTGGGCAATAACTTCGGTCAGGGCAGCAACGCCTGTTATCTCAATTTCCCTTTCATTTTCTCCTCGTAGCTCGTCTGGGCCAACACACACAAGGTAGGCTGCGGCTATGCCTACTATCGCCAGAGCGTCAGGGGCCTGACCAAGATCTACGTCTGCAACTACGGACCCGGGTGAGTGGTCGCATATTATCTCGGCCGCCCTTGCCCCGAGTCGGGCGCATGGCCGATATCGCGCCTCGTCTAGCCCCCAGTTGGCTGCGAACACGTGACACAGTGCGTGGTTGGTCAACACAATGCCCGCTTCTTCTCGAGGGGAAGCCCAGACAACTTATTTGCGCATTTGCGTTCCTTGAAGTGATAATTGCACCTGGTCATTCTCCTGAAGTGTGTATACGCAAGGGTCGAGAGGCTGGATGACTCCAGCTGTGCGCCCATCGCTAGTACAGGTGATTAGAGCTTAGTGAAAGCCGCTGACAGGTGTACGAGCCAAACTGACAACCTCCTTCACTTCCGCTTTGGAGGGCAGTTTCAAGTACTGCTTCTGTCGTGGATGCCCAGATGCTATGTATTCTTATTTAATTTGATTCGAATCGAAAGTGTTTTTAGTATGTTGGAAGTATTTAGTGCGCTAGTTTGGTAAGTCACTGCAAATGAAATTTCGTAGCCCTTAAAGTTGACAAACTCGACAAGGTATGGTTTGTCCAGTGAGGCTTGCCAACTTTAAAGCGCAACCACAGGTTAACAAAGTACAAAACAAATAAAGCACTGCAACTCATGCGCTAGGTATTTTCATTAATCCCTTGCTCTGCACCCTTTTTAAGCAAGAAGAAATTTAAACTTCATCATTTGTTTTTATATTTTTATATATTACGCCCTTAAACAAAAAAAAAAAACAACTAAAAGTAAGTAGCAATGACGATCGAGTCCACAAATTCTATAACTCCGCGTTACTGCGTTCGCGCTGTTTAATCTCTTATTTTCCTATATTTCTAGCCTATGCGTTGCAATGCTTACAGTTTTCGAAGCCTGCACGCTTGAACGTAGCAACCTTTTGAGGAGATAAATGAGCAGATAAACGGTGCCCTATGGAAAATGAGCAAAACACTAATTACACCTGTGCTGTGTGTTGCAGTGGAAAATAAGGTTGGTATATATGTTCTGAACAGAATTAAATGCCGGAAATAAAATAAATTTGGGAGTAGTTATACGAAGGTCAATATATGTAAGCACTTAACAGCATATGTTAGGCACTCCTGATAAGACAACCATGGACATCGCCTATTTGCAATATTTAAAATATTTCACTGATGGTAGACAGCATAGTTGCTTTGAACTGCTTGAAAACAAATGAGCTTCTTTTGATTCACGATACGCAATGAGATAACAACTGTAAAGTAGAACAGGCACTTTTTTCAGAAAGTACTATAGTGTATACAACGTTGCACAGCAGTATTTAATAGCATATGCCTATTGAAGAACTCCAACCCTCGATCCCTGCTACAAATTACCTATAGATATACACGTGAAGGCGATATGTGCTGCATATGTTTGACACTGAGCTTGTCCGTTACTGATCGCAGTGGCAACATCATCGGTGGATCCATGTACGAGCAGTCTCCAGTAGCTACGTGCAGACCTGGTCTCGTCCCAGCCGCCAACACCTACAGTGGTCTCTGCGGTAAGTGTATCACAAGGCCGTAAATGGTGCGAGTGCACCACTTATACTGATGTGAAGAAAATCGCCACACAGTGTGGGTATCTGTTCCTAAAAACGATGCAGAATTTCAGATATTATCTATTTATCTTCTCTTCGGAACCCAAGATAGACAAAGAGTTGATTTAATAATCTATTATTGTGGTTCTCGGTCCAGTTTTCCAGTCTTTTTTTCTCGTTACAGTCATATTTGTACGCACTACACAAGGAGTGGAGTAATGAAATTAGTGAGCGCTTGAAAAGAGCAATACAGATAAGTTCCCTCCTTAGGAACTCCCGGTACTGTCCCCAATCCTGTTATTAACTATGCCGCCTTCTCCTCTCAGGCACCAAACGTAACACAATTGTCTTCCGATCGTTATCTTGCTTTCAAATTACGCCTTCTACTGCACCTAGTAAAGATAACAGACCAAGCGCATCATGTAGCTTTGATCTTAGTGCATGCCCTATCAGACGTCCGGTTGATGCTGCCACTTTCGTTCGTACGCATCATTGCTTTATTCGGTTTTACCCAACTTTTAGCGTAAGCCTTCCAGTTTTTATTTTTTTTATTACCTTAAAGGCACCTAAAAAAGGTGTTACATAAGGGGGGCGAAGTTGAAAGGTTACGAGTGCGGCAGATTGCACCTTAAGTTTTGTGTTGAGAACGCCTTAAAGCGTACAATACGTCTTTACTTCATTTACTTTCTCCCCACTTCTATCTTAACTGTCGTATGCTATGCTTATTCTTTTACCTACAGCCGACAGGCTACTCAAGTTGCTCTTCAAGTGGCAATCTGTTCTTTTCCTCTACTATTTTCCTGTGTCTTCCCACACATTTATAACGAAATAATGATAATCGTCCGAAGTTCAAGATTCAGGAAATGACCAGTCCAGCGATAGCTCTTGTATGTGTTTCGGTAACGAAGCATGGACATGCAAGGTCACGAACGCTATAAACGCTCCGATCGCATTCTCGACTGCGCAGACAAGGACCCGTACTACGCCGGCGTCGATGATGAGAACGAGGACCTCGAGGACACGTTCGGCAGCAGCGCTACTCACGTGGTGGCCAGTACCCCGTTCCAGACCTCGTACCAGACGTTCCTGCTGAACACCCCCACCGTGCACCAAGTGTCCAGCACAATCCCGGCCTCTACCAGCTACTTCCTGCTGGGTCGCAACCGCAGGACTTCGCCGCAGAAAAACACCACTCACCACTCCGGTTGAGCACTGCCCCAGAGCCCATTCCATCCGTTGTGTAACGCCACCGCCACCATGATCCGCCTACGCTGCAGTCGTATCAAGCAAGATGTACTTGTTGTACCAACAGTCACTGCCGCAAGAAACCGGAACCTGCTGTGTTATGAACATTGCAAAGTTTATTCGAACTTCTTACAAGCGGTGATCAGGTCTAGTTTGAACATTTTATTCTGAGAATCCAGTGAGGGAAACATTTCTAGAGCTCAATTGTTGGACTTGACAGAAACAACTGTCACGGATCATTCTACTGGCTTCTGCTAGTCCTATAACTGGCTTCCAGTTTTTGAGTTCTAACCTAAGCTACGATTAGTGCATTGAAATTGAAAAGCTAGCCAGAACGACTTTCATGTCACGATGAGATTGCTATAACGAATTAGTTTTGAGTTCGAAATCCGCGGCTATGAGTGAAGCTGTTATTTCCTAGGACGTCCATTTTCTGGAAGGTTCTTGCTGAGGATACGACAGCTCACATGAGTAACAAAAACAAACTCGTCGAAATTACTCGCGCCACTTTGCACACGTATAGCACTGCTTATGATGCCCCCTTAACCCACGTTAAGGCATGCTACTTGTTGAAAATCGCTGGTATCATTCCGATTAGTTGAAGTTTCCTAGTATCGCTAGGACTGCAGTGTCGACAGGATCTTGTGCATCATGCATTGATGACTGGCTCTAGGTGTGCCATGTATGAACTCACTGTCGGTTCATAGTGCAAACGAAACAAACAACTATTGAAACACTAGGGGAAAGCTTCCGCAATGCCGGTAACTGACGACTATTGTAGCTTTTTGAAAAGAACAAAACTCTTACTCTCCAAGGACTTGCAGGGTGACGAGCGTAATCATCTCATAGGTCTCCTAGGTGATTTAGATGGTCATAAAAGAAGTTTCACGTGCCAATAAAGGCCACGTGTTTGATACTATGTAAGTGGACATAAAAAAGGGACAGTCGATTACTCTCCATTTCTGTAACCAGATAACGAAACTGCATGGAATCAGTGCACACACAAGCTGACTGGCACCAGATGTTGACCTAACTATATGTGCTTCTTACAAAAAGTTATAAAGCTGGCGTGGCTGCCCTTAGTCAACGACAAAATCCTACTCTAAACTCTTAAGGTCCCAGCTACATATCGCAACACTCAGTAAAGTTTATTAATATTGCTGCTATAAATATGGTCCTCCATGCTTTTGAGGACCCAGTGTTAGTTTTCGTTAGGCTTTTATTATTGTTTACTTCTCCGCGCCACAGATGTCTCTCATGCATGGACCACCTAGAAATAGTCATGTCACGCTCAGCATTATCATGATGTGTAAATATGCGCTTCCTCACATCATTAGTTCTCTATGTGATAAGCATGCGCGCACTGTGACGCGCGCTGCCCGTGTACGATACTTCTGAAATAAAGAATGTTTTTCGTACAGAGTATCGGAAGAGCGTCTGTCGGTGTTTTTTGTGGCATTAGAAGAAAACATGGCTACTATACACGATTCCATTACTTGGAACTTGAGCACACGTGCGTTTTCAACTACTGTACTGCTCATTAAGCAGGGTGTAGGAATCGACCCGTCGGAACGCTGCTGGTGCAGCACAGTGAAAGTATAACTGCATCCAGAAAGGCTAATTTGAAAAGGTGTACGCAAGCAAAACCTTGCCCCTATTATCAGTAAACGCTAAAAATAGATCACATAAACAAGTGGAGAAAGGCTAATTTGAAAAGGTGTCTATGAGAAAAACTTTGCCCCTACTATCAGTACACGTTAAACAGAGATCACATGAAGAGGCGGAACTTTTCATGCACGTGATTTGTGGGGGTTTGAAATGCTCCAAATTGCGTGTAATTAATTAGTAAGCCGAGCGTTGAACAGAAATACTTCAACTAAACTGCAGAGTTATCCCATGGGGGTGCCTCATTAGTTAGGGCGCCTGACTGCTGAACTCCAGGACGCCGGATCGAATCCCGACCACGGCGGCCGATTTTCGATGGAGGCGAAAAGCAAGGCTCCCGTGTACTCTGCGATGTCAATTCACGTTAAAGAATTCTCCCTATGTGGTCTAAATTACTGAGCCTTTCCACTACGGCGTTCCTCATAATCAAACCAAACAGCACCACAGCGCCCTCGACCCAAATACTCAATCGCTACCGAAATTCACGCTACGCAGTCTGCTCTTATCTTTGGTGCTGCTCAAGTGGTTTCCCTCTCACACAGAAGGAGTCCAATGTTTGTAATCGGGAAAGGGGGAGCTAAAGCAGCGACGTAATTGATACCTTCGTAAACCTTGAAAAGCGAGAATGAATTCGAAGCTATGTCTTAACCAAAAAAAAAAAATCAAGAGCGCCTCACCAACTGCAGGACAGAAAATGAGCGTCGCTACTCGTAGCAAGCATATCAAACATGCAAAATAGACGTCCTGCATGCCATAAATACGCAGTGCTCTCCATACAAATTTGTCTCGTGCTTCACATCCCGCCTCACCCTTAAAAGGCTGATTATAGACCAACACCGTGTTTACAAACAAAGGGGGCGCTCGCGGCGTCGCAGCCGACTGGGGGTGAAAAATAGGGTTAGCGCCCATAGGAATACATGGGACCGAAATATTTCTAAGCAGTTTTCTCATTTCACAGGGCACCTGTGATGTCGTTATTGAGTACAAAGCAACTATGAACATCCTAGAACAGATCACGAAAGTATGAAATCTCATTAACGAGGCGAAGTATTTTTAAAATACCGCGAAACGTATGGGGGTGCAAGTTGGGAGGGCGACCCGTAGAAATACATGTAAACACAACTTATCGGAGCATTTGTCTCATTTCGCAGAGCATCAGAAGTGGTGGCCGGTCGTTAAACGTTGACCAGCGCTTTGAAGAAGTGTGTGATAAAGTAGGGTGCGTCATTACGGAGGTGGTCTACTTTTAAAACTACCCGAATAACCTGAGGCAAGCATGGATGCAGCGAATCGCGCAGTTTTGCTTACAGTCTGATATGCTGCCACTTAGGGTAAATAAGCTTGATAATATTGTCGCTCCAGTGATACGTGCTAGACAGAATTACATTTAAAAGCAGTTGTCAAACGCCATACGACAATATGAACCGAACGAGATTCGCGCATTGCAGCAGACGACAGCGTATCTGGCGATACCCACCGCGGCCGCCTCCAGCTCCGGAGCGTCTGCTAGCGACAGCGCCGGTGGCGCATTGCCGTCTGCAACTGTGCGCGGTCAGTTTATCGTTCTGTGAACTGTCCCACAAGTCGTCAGACTTGCAGTACTTGCAAGGGAATGTAGTGTGCCATGCAACATGATGTCAGGGCGTGATACAAGACGTTCACCAAAAAATGAGAAGGGTTCAACGCTGCTGAACCGAGTAAATTGTTGCGGTAAGTTGCGTTTACATGTGTTTCTATGGGTCGCCCTCCCAACTCGCATCCGCATACGTTTCGCGGTGTTTTAAAAATACTCCGCCTCGTTAATGAGATTTGATACTTTCGTGATCTGTTCTAGGATGTTTATGGTTGCTCTGTACCGAATAACGACATCACAGATGACCCGTGAAATTAGAAAACTGCTTTGAAATATTTCGCTTCCATGCATTCCTATGGGCGCTAAGCCTATTTTTCACCCCCAGTCGGACCACGCTGGCGATAGAAGCGCCACCGCATCGTGCTTACGTCACAGATCGGTGTTGGTCTACAGACACATTCGAAAAGATAGCCCAATAATGTTTCACAGGAGGAGGAGAAGAAGGGAGAAGTCAGAAAAGAAGGCCATGGTAACGCCCTCACTCTGAGCAGAAACTTGAACCGCTAATGGGGAAAAGGGATAAAGGGTGTGAAAATGGCTGAGAGAAAGAAAGGATATAGGGAGCATGGCGTCCACGCAGAGATCACACTGGTAATAGTACACTGGTGCTGAAACTTATCCCTAAGCTGTGTACATGAAGGCGACAGTAGCGCATCGCATCGCATTTCGTAGCGCCTCACGGTAATGCGATGCGGCAGCGTTTACATGTAGCGCATCACCTCTAGCGCGGTGGTGGCAACATGCGGTGTCGCCTATTGAGATTGAGAGGGGTAAGTCGACTTACCCCTCTAAATCCATCCCTGCTTGGCGCACTAAGGCGATCCGCTTTCCTAGCTCACTACCCCTGTTTACATGAATGCGACGCGCTAGGAACCGGTTGCGATGCGATGCGATGCGCTAGCTGTCACATTCATGTAAACACGGCTGTAGACTGAATGCTGCCGTATCAGACGGCTCGCAGCGAAAAACGCTCTTTTCGAAGCTATAATGTGCATTTTCTAAACAGAGCTGTCTTTTTTTTTAATTTTTAGGTTTTCTCTCACTGTTAATTCCGTTCCGAGTAAAGCATATATCTTCATATCATTTCCAACGAAATCAAAAGCAGGCAGATGCTATCTTATGCACACTGTGCAACGAGAACATGATATACCACTACCCCAAACAAAAAAGCGCACCACCCCAGGATGCCTCAATGCACGGACGCGGATCGTCGAATGCGGTAGCTGTCAGCCTTGACAGCGGTTGGCGCCGCCGAGCCAAGGACGCGAGACTGGCCTCGTGGTCGCTCTTGACCGAAAACAGGCAAACAAACAAACAAAAAAAAAAGCATTCTCCCTTTGCCAGGGTCGACGCTATCGCGAGGCATCGAGCACACCGTGTTTTTCTTTTTTTTTCTTTTTTTTTTTTTTCACGACAGCTCCATTCCCGACTGCGCAAGATAAGCGTCACCGGGTGAGACGCTTCACCAGCATTCCTTGTAAATTGTGCGATGCGTAGAACAATGGGGAATCGCGATATAAATAATTGTTTTACTTATGTAGAACACATGGGGAACTCAAATCAAACTCTCACACCAACAAGTGTTGTCTGAAACTACTGGCCGATAAGGAAACTACGCGCTTGGGTTGCAGTTCGTATGTTCCACGGAATTTCGTTCCGATAGTACGCTTAGCTCGTGCATCTTCTACGCAGACGTCGAAGGGTGAGTGCAACGAAATGTTTTCGAGTTCTGCGGAAAATAAGAAGTGCATGTGATCCCATGCAGAAAAGAAGCAAGGAAAACAAGGTGACTGGTTGTACATCGATCATGACTACTGATGGAACAAAGGTATACGTAAAGAAAGAATAAAAACAAAATACATACATACGCTCGGATTTCAAATCTTCACAAATAAAATGACATATAGAGCAAATGTTTTATTAAATGAAGGAAGGCGAAATGACTCCGTCGACAAAGCTAATTTTAAAATGGAATCGAAAACAGAAGCCTTCACGCCTAAATGAAACTCTCGAACCTTAAATGATGCTTACAGACTATTTGCGACCTGGAGCAGACTTCCGGGAGGATCGAAAAGAAACTATACTCTTCTGAGGTAAAAAAAAATACAGTATGGGGATCTTAAAAAAAAAACAAGAATGGTAATCAGGTAACAAATCGGAAGTTTCATAGTCTCAGTCACTGTTTTGCACTGTTTTCATTTTAGCAACTCATTGACTTCGCCTTTATCATTTGTGGAGTAGCTATATATACATTATATGCCGTGGTGAGAAACGCCGCCAAATGCGGAGTTTAACATCTCAAAGCGACCCAGGCTATGAGAGACGACGTAGTGGAGGGCTCTGGAAATTTCGACCAGGTGGGGGTTCTTTAACGTGCACTGACATCGCACAGCATACGGGCGCCTAGCTGTTCGCCTCCATCGAAAAGCTGCCGCCACAGCGTGGATTCGAACGCGCTTTCTTAAATACAGCAGACGAGCGCCCTTACCACTACATCGCCATGGCAGGGCTACTAATCTTTCATTTGTACGGAAAAAAAAAAAAAAAAAAGAAAAGAAAGAAAAAAAAGAAAAAAAAGATCGCATTTATGCTTGCCACGCGAATCACGAAATTTAGCTGTATCTAGCGTAAACAGACAAAAAATGACGTTTTTACATATCTGCTTCGCAGTATGCGGTTCATGTTCCTACCCACTGCAACACTGCTAAGGCGCATTGAATCAGAGTCTCAGCCCTAAGTTAATCTGCTTCTCCCGCTATGACCATTTAATAATGCTTCTTTCTCCCCAGCGTCATGTAACGGCGCAGTTGCACTTTTTATTATTGACCCTTTTTCATTGCAAAATGAAACACGATCACCTTTTCGGGAAATGCGTTCGCGGGTAATTAGAGATAAGAGCTGGTGGATGTGTTACCCATCGTGACCGAACTATCCCAGAAAGTGTCATTCCTAAACAACAGGAATTCAAGCATCCAGTGTTTGTACAAGTAATTACCTATTTTAAAACCTTCATGAAACGATCACCGGGGTAGCACCTACAGAAGTACCTACTCCAAATCGTAACACAATCTTATCTGTAATTCATAGATATCAGGCACTCGTAGACGGGACACTCAACCACGCCAACACCTCACGATAGACTCTTGCCAGGAAAGTATACACTGCTCTTGCTTGTAATATGGCTGCAACACAGTTTACTGGAAAGCAATGGGGTACGATGGCACCGTCCGGGATAAACCCTCCTTGCCGATAAGTTGGTGGCGCGTGTGGCGATAAAGCACGCGAATTCGAGAGAATGTTTACCCGCGATAATTTTATCGCGCGATTAGCAGTTCTGTAGTTGCATACGTACAGCTGTGCGATGCACGTTGGAGCGGGAGTTCGAAATTTGCGCTGTGGTCGTTTTTTTTTTTTTTTTTTTTTTTTTTTTCAGCACCGGCCAAAAGTGCCACAAAGCGCAGCTAGCGCAGCAAGACGATGCCATTCACCATTACCACGTCTGTTTTCTTATTGTGCACTGACGCCTCACGACAGGACTCACTCGTCAGAGGGGTGTTACGTTATGTCTGCTGCAGGGACAGATCAAGCGCATAGCGAAATCGTGCTGTACGTGTTTCGCAGCAGACCGAAGAGCTCATTTTAATTCTCTACCTAAAAATGTAAAGGTATAGAGCTCCGTGAAAGTGCTTGAACGTCGAATCGCAGTGATCTGGTTGTTATGGTGTTGGTGAACAGTGAGCACAGAACCGCGTTGCTTCCGGTACCCAATACGCGGATCATTTTGTTTTCTTTGGTTTCTTTCGCTAATGGACCGTGTGCGCTCAGTGTACAAGTCACGACATTCGTTCCAGTCTGTGGGCGTTGCGTACTCGAAGATAACGACGGAGCGCATTACTTGTGCATGCAACTATATGTCGACCGACAAAGCCAGTCACTGGGCGTGGCCGCTCGCATGCAGCTGCGTAGAAAAGCAAGTGCGAATGAACCCTTCCCACCAAATAAAACTAGCAGCTTGACTCGCTCATAGAAACATTTAGTACAGCGCGATCTCCGTTTTCTCTACGCAGTAGCAAAGGGAGACGATGCGGCCCTCTCACGGAACTCACTTGGAAGGTGATAGCGGTTTCTCTGCATCTTCGTCGCCCCTTCTCGACCGCCCATGTCTACCAGAGGCTGCACGTTGAAAAAAAAAAAAAGAAAAAAAAAAGAAAAAAAAAGTCCATTCTCACTTAAGCAAACATGTACTTCATGAAACCTTGAAAACAAACTAAATAGGAAGAGCAATCCAAATAACATGTGCTATAGCCTATATGCAGCCTAGATTGGCGGCCGCAACAAATACGCGAAGCGTTGCCTTCCGCACGTACTACCTGGTCCAGAAGTGTGTCCGACTCGGGGTTCCGACGATTCCGATGGGTTCGATTCTTATCTCAAAAGAGCTGCCCAAGTTTGCAGTTCCTGCGAATCTGGTCATGAAATGTGGCCTTCTGAAGTTACCACCCCGCCCTCCAATAAGTGCCCTATGTCACCGATGGCGCACGCAGCTGACGCCGTTGCATTCCGCCGTAAACAGCGCGGCCAGTTGACTTTTTAGAAAGCTTGGAGTGCTCGCAGCCGAACTCAAGGCGCTGCCGAACAACAATAGTAAACAATTAAATGCGCGGACATTTTTGAAGATTTTTATATCTCTCGCGAAACAGTCCTGCTAGTCAAAGGGAAGATATGTCTGGCATTTTTTTTTTTTTCGTCCCCCAGATAATGGGCTACCTCATTCAACTCCATCCGGCCTTAGTGCCTAAGCACCTCTGCACCCCTACTTCGAACAATACACACCGTGGCATGGTGACAAAAACGTGTATTTCTCTTTTTCCAGCATATATATTTTCGGCTGCAGAGCAACGAAAAGCTGAGCGCGACAGACAGAAAGCCTTTCTTGCCTCAGGCTCGTGTGACCAGGAATCGTCAGACACTGTAACTTGACTAATCACGACTATGCTTAGTACTTAATTAGTCATGATAGTTATGAATTGCTTAGCCATAGCAATAAATAGTGAGTCAGTCGTAATCAGTCACAGCTAACCATAATAATGGATAGTGCCTGACGTTAAGCTCAATGTATATGACGCCACCGCAGGCCTGAACACGCCAGGCGTAGGCCATTGGAAACAACCAGACCAGCAGCAGGAGAAATGCTTCCGCATTGCCGCACGTAAGGAGGCTAAACTGCCCCCCCCCACCCCCCCCCCCCCCCCAAAAAAAAAAAATATATATATATATATATATATTGAAGGTGCAATGCCGGGCCCAAATTGGCTAGCGGGTTGTGCGACGTAATGAGAGATGATATATATGACTCTGTAGGAGCTGCCAACTCGGGTAGCTTTTGAAATGGGAAAGTGTCTGGAATCGAGTTCACCGAGACTCTTGAATCCTAATTGAAACCCCATAGGCCATGAAGATAGGTTCGTATGGCCAAAACCTTTCAATACTGAAGGACTTTGCATGTGGGGTGGTGTTTCACATAATCTGGTAGCTTTAACGAATTTGAGCTGTAGAGAGTATACATGCGAGGGGGGAAAAAAAATACACCTCTTGCTATTCAGCCGCACGTCTTGTGTCATATACATCATATGTCATGTGGGTCAGTTTAATTTGGGCTTTAAACTGGCAAGAGGGACAGGCACAATGCAGTGGCACACGCGACTTCTTAGCTAGCGTGCCTCATGGACCAAAAAGCAATGAAAACGCATTAACGAAAAAAAAAAAAGGAAAGCGACAAAAATAAAAGAGCCCGTCTGGAGTTAATAAAAAGATGCTCACCTGGCATTTCTGTAGGTGTTCCGCACGATAATACAGAAGATCGCTACGGATGTCGCTGATGGCATTTTTATACCGTCCGCTGCGAAACAACAGTTCAAAGAAATGCGGAGTGGAAAATAGTAGACCTCTGACAGTCTAACGCACGCACGCACGCACGCACGCACGCACACACGCACACACACACACACACACACACACACACACACACACACACACACACACACACACACACACACACACACACACACACACACACACACACATGCATGTATGATTTCCTCGTGATTTTATTTACGAAACATAGCTTTTTTCATTCCGATGCACCCTTGATTGCGGATACGTGCGAGAAATATATAATATGTGGAACAAAAGAGAAGCTGCAAACGGCGCAGGTCCGAATTAATGTCTGCCTCGTGACGCGATGCGCGCATGGCCGTGATACATGTTTGAACAGGACAAGAGACCGCGCAGCAGACTAGAAAGGCGAGAGAAGAGAAAGCTCACATGACCAGAACTCCATGTGCGCCGCTTTGCGTTCGGACGCACGCCACAGCGCCACCACACAAATCCAGTTCCAACCAGACTACCAGCGCATTCCGGCCTCGTGACGTGATACGAAGCGTGCACGGAAGAGCCAGTCTGGCAACAGCGCCGCGGAAAGCAGCGTTCGCTCGTCTCTTTGCGAGGGAGCCCTCCAACGTTGCTGGTAAGGCTTGTGACCGGTCCCTGTTCAAATAGGATTTCATTTAATATTAAATTGCCACTCGTGCTCAAAAGTATGTCATCGCGATTATAATGTTTAACTTGCGTAGTTGGAAGCCGTTCATGTGTTTTCTGTGGCACTGAAACCTGCAGTCATCACTCAACTATCGCCCTTGCTGACCTTTCATTCAGATTGTAGGTGACCCGTTGGCCAAAAATCCAGAATGAATGGAGCTTTAGGCGGTTTGGAACCGAGCGTGCATGTTTTGTCACATCGGTTGTGTAAAAAGCCGGTCCGCTCTGGATATTTGAATTCTGCTGCTCGCGCAGCGATGGCCTGTACTTGCCAGAAGGTTCTTGCACATAAGATAGCATTGAATGAAGTATTCGTAATATTCACTGTTGTGTTTCCGTTTATGTTTCAGGCACTATTGGAGGATGTTTTTATCGAAAGCTAGCCGTTACGCCTTCAGAATTTCTCACGTAAGTGCTGTCCTGATCATTACCTGCATGAGAATATCAGTAGGTCACGCTAACTGAATGGTTTGATGTCAGTTTGCAGTGGCTGTGTTATCAGTGGGAGCATGCACTGTGTAAAACGCGAAAAAAAAAAAAAAATTGGTTTTCGAAGTGTCCAAGATAAGGGGCCTCTGCCTTCCGTAGTGTGTCAAATCTCTGTTGGCACCTTTTGTCGGTGCATGTCGTTGTGGCCTACCTCCTCGAGTCTCATAGTCTGGTTTAGAAGCAGGAAGGTATTTTGTGTCGATAAAGCCGAACGTCAGATTCGATGAGACAGCAGCACCATAGAATATCAGAACTTCGTTTAACTTAGCTAAGCTAAATTATGATAAAGATTCCGCAAATATGTTCGAAAGGAGAAATGCGAATGTGCTTAAAAGCGTGCCTAGAAACTCAGCAATTTCGGTCGGACGTTTACCTTGCTCTGCACTCTAGTCCTTATGGGGTGTTCTGGTACTTCTCAGTATTTGTTTGAACAGACAACCATCTGCTGTTTAAACGCAGTGAAGAACTGTACTCCTAATATGACAGGCATGAAGGCTTACCCAGATGGAAGAGCAGAGACTGATTTGGTTCTGTTGTACATATGTTTTGCATCAGCATTGTAGCTTCACGTCCAGCTTTGTTGTTGTGACAGAGTGGCTCAGTCATGTCTTCTTTGATTGCCTAATTGAGTTGCACACACTTTTCATGTGGCACGCATTTGGGTGTTCAAAAAGTGCCTGTAGAGGAGCATTATAACTGTGGCCATTGGTGAGAAAGTTTGAGTGCTGCTGTTAAAACAGACTCCACTTGACTTTTAAGATAATCTAACTAAGCGTTTTTGCTTATCTGCTTTCTTTGGTTTGTTGCAAGATTGTGAATTGAAGGAAGTGAAACCAGAAGTAATGAATGTATGACATAACAGATTTGTTTTTTGATAGCTGTTTTAACATAATGCATTCTATTGCATTTCTTCTCCCTCTTCAGAATGTCTATTTTGATGGCCAACTGAAGACGGGGAAGGATCGAGTTGTGTCGTCTTCAGCCTTTGCGCTGTCGACCCTGGGTATCCTGCTCTCTGCCTTCGGCATCCGACAGATGGGCCACAACCAAAAATGGATTGAACGCGGCTGACACCATGGGAACTATACTAGTCTAATTAATGTCCCAACCTTAGGCAATGCGACCCTCCCTTGGAGACTGCTTCAACAGTGGAGCTTAGCATGAATTGTGCCATCATCACATTGACAGCCGAGGACTTCTGGAGCATAGAGAGCTTGCTGTTGTAGCATTCATTCTTGTGTCAGTGACACTCATTTTCTGAAACGCTGCTTTGTTTTAAGGTTATCATGACGAATATTCGACGAACGTTGAGTAAAGCTTCCTTCCACATATTTGTGTTCTTGTCTGAATCATGGATTTTGTACTGGATTTATTAGCTTGCTTATGAGACAAGTCGTTCATAGCTCACACATTTGTGCACTGTGAGCCTATTGCAAAGTGCAGTGTGGTGGCATTTCATGGCGGGCATTGTTTTCATCGCTAGCTACAATGCTGTCCATGTAGTGCAAACGAAGTTAGTTACTGCTCACTGGCGTTAGGCATTTGGTGCTTGCCTCGTCGAGGTAGCACAGTGCTCGACTACTCTACACTAGGGGATTGAATCCCGGCTGCGGCGGCCACTTTTCGGTAGAGACGCGAAAAGCAAAGTGCCCATGTGAGCATTTGGTGTTTGCTGCCTATTTTGGCAATGGAGTGTACGAAATTACTTTTCAAACGGCATTCATGACGTACATTGACCAAGCTTTTTTCTGAATACTTACCAATTTGAAGCTTTGTCCGGAATACTAATTTGACAGCAGTAAATCGGAAGTAGTAAGGCTACAGTAAGTTGATGCTCAAGTGTCACCTTTAAGGGCATAACATGATTCCATTACTGCAAATCCTCATTCTCGTACATGGTACATGCAGTTGGCTACTAGCTTGATCACTAATCACTCAATTTGCACTTTATTGTCTCCCACATACTCATTAGCATGCAGTCATACGCTAATCCATTACGTGAAAAACTAAATAATGTAGGCAAAGTTTCGCTTTTAACCAAGCCAAACTAATGTGCCCAGATGGCTAGGAGTAGCATGTCTGAAGCGGGATCCAAGGCTAAAGGAGAATTTTCGATCTCTACCTCTCATCTCAAGGAAGTTGCCCAAGTTGGTGGCTCTGGCTACTGTGCCATGTCTTACCGCAACCGGGCATTCTTTGCCAGACACAATTTCATGATTATTTACTCGACGCTGACAAGGCCGGATTTTCTGGGAAATCGGGTCTTTGATGCCATTGTGCTAAATTTTGTACTTTTCTGCTTGAATGAGAAGGCTCACCATTGTCAACTTCAAAATTACAGCAGAATTTTCTCAAGTAGCCTCCATTTGCCTTTGTACTGAGCATGGTGATATGAATTTTTGTGGATTAAACTCTCATGAATTTAAGTTGGGAGCCTTCCACCAGGACACTGAAGTGAAATTCATTGAGGGTGTACTTTTCTTTAAACCTCTTCCATGCTTCGTAGTATTTACTGCACTTCTGCAGTTTGACAGAATTCCCTGTTTAGTCCTAAGTTGCACTAGCATTTTATTATTTGTGTAGGTGACCTTTTATTAACATGCCTTCTAGGTGGGCTGTCATACAGGAAGTTTGTGTGTCATAACCCTGCACACAGTAGAATACATACAATTATTGAGTGCAACTTGCGCTCTCCCTCAAACAGAAAAGGCTAAATTTTAGGCACTGAGGTTTATGTTTCACTAATTTTTTATGTGTTCTGAAGGATTAAAAGACATCCATGATCTTCCCTGCTTTTAAAACTGCATTGTCAGAGGTGCGTCATTGATAGGAGGGAAATTCTGTTACTAGACAGGATGCGACAAGTGTCCATGTTGCTACATCTAGACACTTTCAGGGAAAGTGGCGAACAACTAAACAAATTTCTGCTAGTGTGCAGACAGTAGAGGTCCACAAGGTCAACTATATGTGCAGTTTGATTCTTTTTGTAATGAATTTAGCTCGTCAAAACCAGCATGTATAACCAACCAGGCCCAGTTCTTGCACTTTTAGCAACCGTGAAAGAATGACAATACTTAACGTAAAGGTATAACAGTTTCTTATGCTATTGTTCACAGTTTAAATAGGTGTCCTAGTAAATTTTCTGTCTACATACTGGACTTGAGCTTGAGTTTTTGACTGGAGGTTTTCTACTGCCAAGTCAAAAAAACTATTTTGTCTCTGCTGATGCTTTTATTTGTATTCAATTAAAGGCTGCTTCAACAATTACAAAAACCTGAATTATGCCAATTAGCTGGTGAAATAGGCACCACATCATCATACTTGCTTGCCAAATTTCCTTGAATGCCATCAAACAAGTCCAATAATGTAGATGGACAATACAGGCACATATATTTTGTGTATTCAAAACACAAATTGCACTTATACGGCTGTTGTTTGCAAAAATGACAAATTCGAAGAAATAACAATGCACTGAGGGGTAATTTATTCATACATACATGCACTGTACATATCAATTATGAGTTTTCCTTAAGGTGAATGAATTAAACGCATGATACAAAAAAGAAACAATGCAAGACAAACAGTGAAAAAAAAAAAAAATGAAGACATGACCTGGACACAACATCCTTCATTTGCATTTAAGATCTGTAGTAAAAAAAAAAGTATCACAGAAAAGAAAGAGAGCGAGAAACAGTTAAAAAATGCTGATTAAGAAGCAAGAAAAACAAGTAAAGCAGATCTTCCTATCAACATGCATTCTCTCTGCAAATCAATATAAGCATGGACCACACAAAACATAACAAATGAAATGTAGATGACATATCCGAAAAACAAAAATGCCAATGCTAGCAAAGATGCTCTTGTAAAGGACTGTAAAACAATTTACTCATTGGCCCCTTCAGATGGAGAGGGTATTTTTAAACATATAGTATTCAACCAGTTACATGTATATTTACACTTCACTTGATTGTTACTTCAAGTTTGATGCCATGGGGAAACAGAACAAGTATTAAAACTGAATTGGCACTTGCAACACGTGACCTCCACTTCATTTTCTTTTCCAAGCCTACCGGTTACAAGAGTGTACATCCAATTGTAACTTTCCTTCATTTGACCATAAACAGCAAAGCTCTGCTTGGAAAAAAACTATGCCACAGATGTGCTCTAACAATGGAATACAAGGCAGAACACAAGCAGGCACTTTTCATTCTTTTTTTAATTTGGTAGAAGTAGATGAACAGTGCCATGCTTTCTATTGACCCATAACTTCTAATAGTGCTCTGTATATTCCCTTTGCGTCTGCTTGTGCGGTAATGCAACACCAAAGAATCTAATAGTAGTAACTCCAGCTTAGCATTTCGAAAAAGTGCGTGCTTTTGTCCTCTGCTGCTATCTGATGCTCTGTTCCATAAATATGAACAAACTACAGAATCAGCTCATTTTCTGTAACTACCATCTGTACCGGCGGTGAACACGTTTGTTACAATCAGCCGTTCTGGCAGATGAGCTAAACGGTTCGGGCAATATCAATGAAGTCCTTTTGCAAGCAGACCTGGCTTTCAAGAACAACCTGGCTACAAAAGCAACAGAGAGCAACAAACATCAGCAAATAACACACGCTTGCTGACAAAACAATAAAACACAATGCACAGCAGCAGTGGCAGCAATAATCTGCCTCGTCTGTCTGTACATGCACTCTTCCCAAAACTATACAAAAGCGACATCCGCAGCCTCATATAACCTCTACAATGGAAAATGTCACAAAAATAGTAAGAGAATAGAGCTTGCCTCCCATGCGCTTCATTTTCCTTCTCACACCTTTAACCATAGTCTGCAACGCTCTTCAGGAGCTCCTAACAACAAAGTTAAATGTAAGTTACAGACTGGGAAAAAAAAAAAAAAAAAGAAAATTATGCATTGTCTATATACACAGTGTCACGATGCTTAAAATGTCTTAAAAACACCACTTTGTCTCGTTAAAAATATGAGTTGGTGCATCTCTCCAATGTAGATATAGGTGTAAAGCAATGTCCACGGATGTCTTGTGCTAGGTACAACGGTGTGGTACACGTACACGACGCTCACACTGTGTGTATTTACTCTAAGCTTCTGAACTGTGTGGTAATGCTGCATCGTGTCATGCGCAGCAGCAGCAGCAGCAGCAAGAGGATGAAATGATACACAAAGACAAGGCAAACAGTGACAGAAAAGCCTGCAGAAACAAACCAGATGAAACAATCCGACTACCGGAGCTTTGTGCACAGGATTATCTAAGAGTGCTTGCTGAAAAACACAATTACGCAGAATAAGGGCCCTATATGTTTAGAAGTCGGAGACATCAACTATAACAGTATGGAAAATACTATGCAAAGCAACTGCAACTGATTGTTATTCAGTTATCAGTTAAACTCTGGGGAAATATGAAATGCAAAAATTAGTCGTGTGCTGTATCTGCCTTCGCTATCTGCCGCAGATTGATTAGGCATGCAGACAGATTTTCGGTGCAAGCAATCAAGCAGCGAGCTCAGGACAGGTAACAACACACATGACAATATATTTTTTCAGTTCTTGCCAAGGATAGATTTCTTGCATCGCAAATTCACATAAAGGCAGGCGCTCAAAAGGCACCCAGGATGGAAGAAAAAGCGGCAGGCACGTTGACACATTCAACTAACGCTACTGAAACTAACCAAAGGGGGTGTGCGTAGCTGCAGTGATGCGGGCAGATTTAGTAAAAATGGCCTGTGGTCTGTGGCAGTCGGGCCTGCGTCAAGATGTGTCACCATTTTGGACCAGAAGGGATTCATCCCTTCCCTGCTTTCTGCTTTCTCAGCTAACAGTCCTAGAAGAACTAAGTAGTAGACTATGGTTCTGCATGCCAGGAGCAATAGTTATCCACAGCAAGAAAACTTGCTGATATTGAAGATTCAGGGGTTTTTTTTTTTTTCAGCCTGATCTACCTAATATACTGCCCCAAGCTTTACCCCAAGACACCACAACAAGGAAATTCTCACAGCAAAAGTTACATTCTATATTCGCATCATATTGGCACTTTCAACTGGCATTTCAGCAGAAAGTCCGTAAGAGTTCAAAACTTTCTTGAATTAAGGAGAGCTATTCCACTTGTACGTGGCAAAGTCAATGACTTTTGAAAAGTCCAATGACCTTATACCAAATATACACCTGACCAAACCTTCTCACAATTTCATACATCCGAAACCCCTCTCCCAGCAACATTCTAGAAAGTTAAAGTAGGCTACTCATTTTTTAAAAGGTATTTCACATACCTTTTAAAAGACACTGGTGGCACTGTGGGACTGAGCACAATATTTTTTGGAAACTGACTCTTGCAGGGCCAATGTGACAGAGGCATGAGAGCAGTGACAAAAGCTCTCAAAACGACTCGCTTTTCAAACGCCTGCCTCTTCGGAGGAAGGGAAGCTGAACACAAAGAGTCCGTTTCTACATTTATGCTGCCGCTGTTCCTTCACCTGCATGGCTATCCTTCTCCCCTAATATACCCAGAGTACCTCACAAGCAAGCACACAAGTCTAAGATATTCCTGAAGCACATCATGTCCAATGTTTTTAGCGCTCCGCTGCGATTGTGACATTTCTTTGTTTCCTTTTTCTACCAATACATTCCCCCCCCCCCCCCCCCCCCACTCCCCAAACAAAGAGCAAAAATGATGAAATTTTTAACTTCGACGGTGAAATTGAAGTGGTCATGATGCAACAGGTGCTTGGAGGGAACGCAGGAAACATCACAGCAGAAGTTCAGGACATTTTCAGAGAATAAGGGGATGTGTGCAGCCCCCCCCCCCCCCCCCCCCCCTCACCACCCCTAAAGAAGGTGCCAATGCCAATTTCAGCAATACGTAATGGCACAATACCGCTGCCACTCATGAAATCGCACTTCTGAAATGTAGTACTTTTTTTTTTCAATTCCAACAAATCTGTACACACAAAAAAAAATTAAAAAAAAAAAATCAAGATACCTCCCTGGGTAATACCAGAGTCCTTGTAATACCTATCCATGTAGCTTTGATGGAGAACTCGCACGATCTGGCAATGACTTTGTACAGTGGCCCTATGTTGTTTTTTTTCCTGGCATAGCGAGTTAGACAGTGTCATTCCCTTCAGCTCTGCCGTCATTGGCGGACTTCACGGCTGCCTGGCTGCTTTCGTGACATGTGTATCACTGCAAACGCGAACCCATTCGTCCTAGATACGAGAAAATTTGCCACTGAAAAAGCCCCACCAGTAACCACAATTAGAGTGCCTACATTGAGCAAGAATCTGGGGTTAGAATACACAAAGGAGGCAATGTGACAAAGCAATGGAAAAAATAATAAAAACAGCAATGAGAGGAAAACCAAACTGGCAAAAGAATTTCAACAAAGAAAAACAAAAACTGGCCAGTACACACAGTACATAGTACATGCAACGATAAAAGAAGTATGAATTACATATATTACAAAAATAGATGATAGTGCTATGCACATAGGATAGCAAAATGATGCAAATATATGGCAAGCATACATAGGAGACAAAAATTAAGACATGCGTCCATTAAAAAATACAAACACAGCGAGAACAAGCTACATTTGCACATTTTCAGATGACTGGACTACAAACATTGGTGCTCCTGGAAACATGCTGAACACATGCAGTCAGTAAATGTCACATTTCTGAATGAGAAAAAGAAAAAAGAAAAACAGAAGGAGGAGAAGTAGAAAGAAGGTGCAAGGTAGAAATTAAAAAAAAAAAAAGTCACAAGCTAACAAAGATTACACAAGATCTTGAAAAGGCAAGCTTCCTACACAGTCTGAACTCTGCGCAGTTAATGCCGACAATTTCAATGCACCGCGAAATAAATGGAGCCCCTTGGTTTTGGAAGTGAACACCGAAAATTGGTTTGATGAGATGCACAAAGGGAAACCCCCTAGAAGTGCATATAACTGCACTAACTGTGGTGAGTTCGTACTAAAAACAGTTTTGTTGAAAGCACTTTTTACCACAAAACGACACAACTGCAACACCGGAAAAAAAGCTTTCGAGCAGGTTTTCAGAGCCGTAAGAGTCAACTGATACATTTTTCACGAATACAGCGGCTACTAGTGGCTACATTCTCCTAACACTTTGTGATTGACAGAGATACAGGCGTTGTACAGCCTGCAGGTGACCGTGATGAGAATGCGACATTCTAGCACAGAGAAATTGCAGCCAAATGTTGGCCAATCCTGCCCTCTCAATATTTGCAGCTACTGCAAGAAAGAACCATATTTCAAGGACATGCAGGGAAGGCAGAACACCCACTCTATGCAATTTCGTATAAAGAGATTTAACTGGGAAAAAGATGGGCTATAGTGATGTGCTCAGGAAAAGTCTATTGTCAACTGCAGTCTTTTAAATAATACTTGTGTCAAGCAGCCACTCGGTTTGCTACCACCTTCAATGCTTTAAACTTCTGTAAACCTAACCGTTTAGTGCAGCTTTTATTTAGCAAGGTAGATAGCTGGCAAAAAGTTTGATCACCTCACAGCCAACACTCCAGCCACAACCGACATTACCAAGGGTTTAACACTTATGACAATAGCTCGTAGCTTTACTCTAAAACAACAAAAACGTGAATATTTTTTCCTGGAAAAAATTTACAAAGCAACAAAAATGTCCCAAAGAGCATTTCGATGAAGGTGAAACGAAGAGGCGTCCGTGTGTGGTGTGATGTCAGTGCACATTAAAGGTCCCCAGGTGGTCGAAATTGCTCCGTAGCCCCCACTATGGCTCATCTTTCTCTCTTTCCATTTTCACTTCCACATTCCTCCCTTCCCTTACGGCGCAGTTCAGGTGTCCACAGAACAAGTGTGACAGATATTGCGCCTATCCCTTCCTGTGAACCAATTATTATTATGAGGGACGTTGCAGTGGAAGGCTCGGGAAATTTTCGACTACCTGGAGTTCTTAACATGCCCCGACATCGCACAGCACATGGGCGCCTTGCCTTTCTATTTCATCAAAAAGCGGCCGCCGCAACCTGGATTCAATCCCGCGCCCTTGGGTTCAGCCAGTGAGTGCCCCGAGCACTGAGCCACCGCGATAGAGAGAAAAAAAATATTAAACTAATCTAATTGCTAATGCCATTCTTTTTAATAGGCATTTAAAACCTTGCAACAAACTTTTGAACATTAAGAACAAGCTACAACCGTACCGGCAGCAGCCATGAATGGTTCTGCCCCTGTATTAGACCCCTCTATGCAAATAAAATTCATACAGCTTTTAAAAGCGAAGAAACAAGACAAAAGAAAGAAAATAAATGGGACACATGGACTGAGCACATGAACATTCATGTGAAAGACGCATTGCAGTGCCGTGTCCTCAAAACATTCATTATGTCGATAAACATTTTACACACATTGCAGTTGGAGCCATGCATTTCTGACTGTTTGACGTCTTCTCTTTGTGCAGCTTGGTCAACTCAAGCGAATGTTATTGAACAAGGAATCACTTCTGAATTAGTCAGTGGAAGCCATGTTATGAGCAAGACGCAATGTGCCGTTAAAGGGACAGAACACTGTACTCTAATCATCCAATTTTTTTTCGGCACAATTTACAACTTCCTGTTTCGAGTGGTCGATTCCGTAACGGTTTTGCCAGAAACGGAGTAGAAAAATTTTACTGAGAATTTTTAGATCAGTGCATGCGCCAGTTTTTATGTAGCCTGAGGCTGGAAATCATGAGCAGCAACCGGGATGACGACTGCACGTCGACAAAAGTGATGCACCGAAAACTAATGTAATTTCACCCTTCAGGCAGTAATTAGACACTGTTTAGTACACATTAGCATCACGTTTAGTTCATACACCCAAGGGTGTTACGGCACAGTAGCGTATGCATCATCGACGGAAGTTTTAGTAAGCCATGGTCACCGCTTCATCCAACATATTCAAACACTGTAGTGCCCATCTAGTGACAAACGCTAAAAGCACATCATAGGCAATGCGAAAGGAAGCTAGTTTTTGCTGACGGGCACTGCAGAGAGAGTGCAAAATATATAGAACAATGCGAGTACTCGTCAAAGTATATAGAGAATACTGTGCATTTACGAAAAAAAGTGACATTTTTCCAAGATGTGGTCACGTAGGCTACTACAGTGAAAATTACAGTGTTTTGCTGCAAGAGGCGACACCAGTCATTTTCACGCGAGTTTCAGTGCCAAATTAAAATGATAAATGTTTGTTTCTTGAATATTGTAGCACTAGATCTACCGTATTTACTCGCATAATGCTCGTACCCCCAACATTGGGCGTCAAAAATCGGAATTGTTTTTCCTCGCAAACATAATCATCGCACCACCAATATTACCACAGCGAAAGTCGTCTGCTAGTAGTAACAAGTGCCATCTCTGGAGCGCTACTGAACCTAGCTGGCCTCGTTGTGTGCATGCGCTACCGGCGGCGATAGCTTGCTCGGGTAGATGATCATCATCGGTTATGCTCGTCATTTTTTTTTTGTTTATCTCCATGATGCTTGTAGTCGTCGCCATTTAGCGAGGTGCCCATGCCTCGTTGTCATTGTTCCTTCGTTCCGTCCGTGTTCCTTGCTTTATTTCACCGTCTACCGTGTTCTTGGTGCCACATCACAGTGGGGCGGTACGCAAGTTATACAGCTGCTTTTAAGCTAATAACTTCCAAGTGCGGGCTACAGCATAGCAACCGTGCTGCCAGCAGGCACTTTGGCGTCAACGAGTTCTGCGTAGTGCGCTACTGGAGACAGCGATTGCAGTATCAATACGGACTCGGATCAAGTCTCTGATCAAGAGTAGAACTGTAGGTCTGCTGTGAGCATTATACTATGAAACGAGATGAGGCTGCATGCGATAAATAAAGTGCTTTATCAATTTGTGCTTTTGGCGACCCTGTACTTTTATAACAACGGTAAGTTCTGCTTGAAAGTAATGTTTTGATTATATTTACAATAGCTAGCCTAAGAATCCAGATTCGATTTGACTGTTGACAGCTTGTGAAATTAGGGTGGGCCACCATTAATATTTGGCATGCTTGTGCATTCTCCACTTGCATCCATGGAATTTATTTTGTGCTGCCTCTCCTTGGCGTTGAAAATAGCGACCAGCATCATTACTGAGTACGCTCACCTCTGCTGTACTCAGTTATGGTGTACAAAACGCCTGCGACAAGAACAGCTTGAAGCTGGAAGTTAAAGTACCTTCCAACTTCTCCTGTATATATTAACTTCCACAAGACAGCAGCACCTAGGTAGGAGACTCTGCTCCTCTGCACGCTCACATTTCACTTTGTTATGTCTTTCTTCTCATCAGTGCCATAACACGCTGAGCTGCGTTTTCTTCAGAAGGCTACTTACTCAACGGCCATGGCAGCCGTCCTTGCACTAGTTCAAGGACCATCGAGATGCCTGTACGACACGAGCATCACCCACTGCAAGACAAATAAGGCTTTTCCAGGTAAATGAGCACAACCTATCAACCTGGGCCATGTAGTCCCAAAAGGACCGGATCACAAGAAAGAAAAAACAAGCCATCAGGAAACACTGTCAGCACTCAGGGGTCAGAACCATTGTCAATAAACCATGAAAATGGAGTTGTGGATAGCACAACAAGTGATGAAATGGAAAAAAAAGATGGCTGCTATGTCAAAAGGCAACAATAAGCAGCATGGATTAAAGAATTGCAGTGAGTTGGCAAAAAAAAAAAAAAAAAGAAAATGGGTTGAGGTGGATGCATGAGGAAGGGGAGAAAGAAAAATGAAAGAGAAGAACAAAAAAGGGTCATCACTACATGCACTTTGTGCAGCAAATATACAATGCATTAAGCACACACTATGCGACAAAACCTAGTCAGATCCTTGAAATCGGTGTGTGACACAAACCTTGAGAGTGAAAGAACACAGCTTTGCTATATCCACATCACACATGCAACACAACTCCCCTTTGTGCACGCAGCCAAACAAAAAACAGACAGCCAAAGCCGGCATGAGCAGCAGGACATCGATGCTAATATACAGCTACCCACGCACGCTAGCAGAGCAGCAGAGTTTATCAATGCGGAGCATTGGGACCCACAAGCAAAGAGCCTGTCGTGCAAGGCTAATCCTATGCTGGCTACAAGATACGCAGCCAGTCAGGCAAGCTACTTTTTCTCTGGACTTCATCCCAACAGACTAAAGTAGGGTGCGAAAACGGGCCATCAAACAACAACAATGCCACAGACAAACAATAAACACGGGCTTTCGGCAACAGCTCTGGACACCAAGCTGAAACTGGGTCACTCACATTCGCAAGGTGTTGTAGGACTTGATTCAGGAAAAAAGAAAAAAGAAAAAAAAAAAAAAGAAGACAGAAGGAAATAATGGTGCAAGCGAAAACCCTGCTTTTGGTCAGCATGGACGCTACTGCTGTTTCTGGTTCACAATGTATGTGGTGCATGGTTCGATAAAAACAGCTAAAAAAATTGAGCCCCGCTGGTAGCAGCAGTGCCAGGCACAATAATATGCCAACTGCGCCGTGCCGACTGTGTCGTCTCCGTCATCGGACCACATCCAGTGGTTTGACCAACCATGGCACTCAAACCTTTGCGCAGTTCAAGTCCCGGTTCGGGGTGTCTGTGGTTCAGGGACCTTTGCAGGCTCAGACTTGGCCGGCGGTGGCGGTTCAGTAGTGGTGGTCGTCTCGTGAGCGCTCGGCGTGGTCGCAATGTTGGCCTGGTTGTTTTGTGCCATCAGTTTCTGGCGCACCTCACGTATTTTCAGCTGCAGCGTGTTTTTGTTTGTGAACACATCACGATGCCGATGCTGGAAGGCAGCCGTGGCTTGTGCTGAAATGACAGTGAGACGGTATGTGCTCAAGGCGAGATGCAAAGCAACCTGAATTTATGCTCACCAAGTACTTTACACATTTGCGTATAACAGTACAGACAACCAACACACCAGTAATGTAAGCTAAAAAGAAGCTAAAGTTTCATGAGCGGCCAGGCACATTCATCGACGTTCATGTTGGCCATCTTTCAAAGACTGAAACAACTCGCAAGTTCTGCATTATGAAAAGTACTGGAAAATTGTAGGTTTGCACCGAAGCGGGAAAGGATACCCAGATTACCCTCCCTCCGAGTCTGCACTATACTCCATCCCAGTAGTTCCCTTCAGCACTACCAAGGCTACGGTGAGTGCTGAAGCGGTGTCCTTACACTGCGGAAAGTAGTTCTAAAATAAAATTCTCCTCCTTGATCAGAGACGCGCCATATAAATATAGGTCTTTTAAACAGAGTTTGTAGGTTTATTTGCACACAAAACAAAGCACATTTGATGAAATTCGACCTCTCTTTATTTATCATTTTGTTTCTGTCAAGGAGCAGCCCAAACGACAGAGTCAACCGGTCGCCTGCATGCGTGTTCGGCGGACCAGGTCACACCGGCGCTTCATGGGGATTGTACACGTATCCAGTGATGAAAGCAATTGTCGATTTCAGTCCACTGCAGCCAAAACTACACTCGAAGGCCATATTCATTCTCTAAAACTTGTTAAGGCTGCCGCCGACGATCGGCGGACGGCGTTGCCGGTTGCCGTAGCAGAGACCGGAATGGTTGGGCGGCGCAGCAGCAGCGTCTGCGTGCTGTTTGGCTTGTACTTCACGTTCGTACCAGCAAACAAAAACAGTAGTGCCTGCTATACTCGTGCAACAGCAGCATGCCTGCACCAATATGCAGCTTTCGGCAACGGCGCCTCCCGCGAGCATGCCAGGAAACAAAATGCGCTGCTTCCCGCATGCCGTAGTCATCGCTAAACCTAGCCAGTGTCGCCGATCAGCACTTTGCGATGGGTCAACATAAACAAGAGCAATCTTATTAAGCTGAAGAGATATTGTCCGCTTCAATTTTCTAGCTGTTACTAGCGCCACTTCACAGGCAGCGGTTTACACCCGTCGTGATTTCCGACTGACCGATAGCATTCATGTAGAGGTCACATTCTATCTCCTTTGCGCTTACGTGTAGTGGCACTGCTGCTCCTCGGTTTTGCTCCTTTAGTGCAATAAACCACCTTTGCAGTCAAGGCCTTGGAGGACTGCCGTGTGACTGGGGTGCAAGACGACCGTCGTGCACGGGCTCATTCGTATCTGCTGTCCAGCCTGTCCTCAAGGTGGGCAAGCTCGTGACCGCACGCTCTTGTCTTCACGTAAAACGACAGCACGCGCATCTTGCATGATAGCTGTGGCGTATAAAAATTTTTGCCCTGCAGTCAGTGGCAGCAAAGTACACTAGGGATGAGTGCTCATATACGTTTGAGAACAAATACTCCAAGTGCGCTAGCTGTTTTCGTCGACCCATGCATGCTCGCACTGTCGCTTGCACGTATAATCCCACTGCACATGCACCTAAGAAAACCTTTAACATGTGATTAATATACACCACTTCGTGATGCAGCAAAACACATAACACGAATCAGTTCAGTTCAGTCATTCAGTCGTGTCCGACTCTTCGTGACCCTATGGACCATGTCACGCCACGCTTTCCGGTCTCTCACTATCTTCCTAACATCACATAACTTCATCTGCAGTGCCTCGAGGATGCCGTCTAACCATCGCGTTCGCTGCCTACCCCTTCTCCGGCGACCCTCAACCTTTCCCAACATCAAATCTTTCTCCAGCGACTCCTCTCTTCTCATCAGATGACCAAAGTAGCTGAGCTTTAACTTTAGAATTTGACGAATGCTTACCGACAAACTCGACGGCCAGGCGGTTCAGGCTGTCACACCACATATCGCTGCTTTCATGCCAACATGGACTCCTATACAGTGAAACCTCATTAATTCAAACCTCAATCATTAGAATTTTCGGATAATTCGAACTACACTACTTGGTCTGGCCAAGCTCCACAGAGATCTGTGTATAAAAAAAGCCCGCTAATTTGAATGCGAGTCGGTTCCGCAACGGATAATTCGAACTAGGCGCAGCCACGTGTGGGGCAGCTTGGCACACAGCACGTGGCAAACAAAAACAAACAAACAAACAAAAAATCCCTAAAAGAAAGAGCGGAATAGTTAGAGGCTGCGCGTGTCCAAAACAGGGACAAAAAATGAATCCAGACAGAACATGGAAGAGTATGTAAAGCCTAAATGGCGCCATGACCGGAGCGACAGCGCCGGAAGGTAGGGCTTGGCGGCTACGGCTGCCTGCTCTCTCTTCCGCGCAACCTCCGAAACTCACAAATAAATACTTATTAATTCGAGGCCTGTTAATTTGGCAATGCACATAACTGTCGGCACGGTCCTAGCAAATGCCCATGAAAAGCTATGACTTCGGATAGGCGCTACGGGTTAAGCGTTTTTTTATTATTATTATTGTTTTTTTTTGCTCGACAGTCGTCCACCCTTTCATCCATCGGCCATCAACGAGAGCAGGCGGTCGGCCGCGATCATGACGCCTGCTTTTAGCACCGTCCGCTTCAAAAGGCATTTGCTGCTATCATGCGTGGCAGTAGACAGCGCCCGCCCCAATCACCTATGGCATGATAAAGCAAGCATACTGAAAACGAGACTTGCACAACGAGACAAGCGCTGGCACTCTGCCAAGTTCGCTTCCCCCCTTGCTAGAGCCAACGTCAAAAGAAAAACACATTGCTATACTATCTGTGCGGCACTGGCAAGGAATGTGTTGTGGGCCATGACGCGCGAAACAGAGGGACGCGTTAATGGCCGACGTTTTTTTAATTTTAATTCTGAAGTGAAAATCGCAGGTGGGTGGGTTCATTATACAAGTGGGTTTTTTACGCGAGTACCGTATTTACTCGCATAATGATCGCACTCGCGTAATGATCGCACCCCTGAATTTTGAGGTCAAAATTCCATTTTTTAAATTCCCCGCGTAATGATTGCACCCCGAACATGGAGCCGCCTGGTGGTTGATCTGCAGTCATCTCGCAGTCATCCCGCAGCGAATGCATTCCGACGAGTTCCCAACCTAGTCTAGTAACGTTGGAGTTCCCATGATTCCATGCTTTGCGGCGTTCGCCATTTTGCAATTCGGCAGCGTCGTAGCGTGCTTTGTGTTTTTGTGCGAGTTTACGCCATTTCACCATGGGGCGGTATGCCAGTTACACCGCCGCGTTCAAGCTCAAGGCTGTCGACTATGCACTGGAGCATGGCAACCGCGCTGCTGGTAAGCATTTCGGCGTGGACGAAATGAGGATACGCTATTGGAAGAAGCAGCGCGAGAAGCTGATGGCTACGAACAAGACACGGCGGGCTTTCCGTGGACCCAAAACGGGCAAGTTCCTTCGTGTTGAGGAGGCGGTCCTAGAATACGCGAGGGACCTGCGCAAGGATGGTTGTGCAGTGTCATTAGAAATGATACAGACGCAGGCGCGCACAACTTCCAGGAAGCTGGGAATCGCCGCAAAGGATTTCCGCGCTAGCTCCGGTTGGACAACTCGCTTTATGCGACGGAATGGACTTTCCCTGAGGCGGCGGACGTCGTTGTGCCAGCGGCTCCCAGCCGCGTATGAAAGCAAAGTGATAGACTTCCATCACTTCGTCACTAGGCTTCGTCACTAGGCTTGTGGACAGCGTGCGTGCCAAGCTGAAAGAGCTGCGCACGGACATTGCAGTCATTCCTGGCGGCCTGACTTCGCTGCTGCAGCCTCTCGACGTGTCTTTGAACAAACCGTTCAAGGACAACGTTCGACGACTTTATGCTGAGTGGATGGCGATGGGCCAGCATGATTTGACGCCGAGCGGAAAGATTAGAAGGCCATCCGTGGAGATGCTGTGCTCGTGGATCACAGAAGCGTGGAGCAGTATCCCCGACGAGGTAGTGGCTAAGAGTTTTAAGAAGACAGGCATATCTAACGCTTTGGATGGAACGGAAGATGACTTCCTGTGGGATTGTGAAGATGCTCCCAGCGACGACACTGCCGTTTCCGATGAGTCGTGCAGCAGTGAAAGCGAGGATGGCGAGGATTCAGACTTTGATTAGAGTACTGACGAAAAAAAACAAATGGGCATTGTGCACTCCATGTGATGCTTAATGTGCGTGTTTATTGCGAAGGTAAGCCTTACTCAGCTTTTATTTTTGGTTGTAATCGAGATATATATTCTAAGACGTCTGACCTGCAACTTGTTTGCGTTTTCGTTGCTCAAAAATTTTTTGTAGAAAATTTACCCCGCGTAATGATCGCACCCCGAAATTTGCGCCAGTATTTAAAAAAAAAAAAGTGAGATCATTATGCGAGTAAATACGGTAACTACAGTAAATTTACCGTTATGCAGATGGTTCTTGGCCTCTCTTTTTAAAAGTTAACTGCAAGAAACAGGTGAGGCCACAATCACTGCTAATGCTGCTCCATTACATACACCGTTGGACTCAATCCAGCAAGCTCATTTTAAGGCAGAAGCCTTTAATGGCTCGTCGTTGTCAGCAGGAATGTGTCGACAAAAATGTCCCGCTTTTCAGTTGGTCGATCGAGGTGTGATGTCACAGGCCGCGAATTTCAAATGAAATCAATTGTACTTAGGCGAGTAATTGCTTAACTAATTAGAGGGTTGGTGTGGTACTTAACCATTAGTACTATAAACAGTACTAATGGCTAACTAGTCACTAACCAGTACTAATAATTGATTAACCAGTCATTAGTCATGACTAGATAGTCATGCGTAATGACAGATTACTCACTATGGCACCATCACATGGTGACGTCATCAGCCGTGAAGTCATGACCGGATGTGGCGTCATCATGATGTCACATCCAGCCATGTCCAATAACCGGAAGTGATAATGACGTCACCAGAAGATTTATGCATATACGAAGCTGAATCCGCCGGGCATTCGATCCAGGCGTCCGTGCAGCACCTCTCATTTGGCGCTTCCTCGAACGCGGCACCACAGAGCATATAGAAATAGATCCAGTACAGCAGGCATCATCAGCATTTAAAATTGGTTGACAGCAAAGAAGAGGCGCAGTATTTATCACAAACGGTCTCGCAGTCCATGCCTAAGCAGCGCGGCGGGGAAGGCTTCCACCTTGAAGCACTTTAGTGAACCAAAGTGCCCCCTGAATTTTTTTTATCAAGATCACAGGTATGAAAGAGGGCTGCGTTAATGGAGCATTACTGGCAAGTTGCATTCACCTGAAGGGAACCAGCCTTCCTCGGTGAAAAGCTGCATAACAAGCTGGCGGCGCTGCTCCAGAGTGCGCCGAAGCGAGGAGTGGCTCTTCTCACCCTCAGCCGGTGTCTTGGGTGTTCTTGGGGAGCTCACATCACCATCTGACGCATCTGCATCAACGAAAAGCAGTTAATCAAGTGCACCCTTTGTGAAAGCTGCTCTATACAGACAATGCCATCACGTATGTATAAAAAGCTGTTTTAATAGCATAAAACAAAGAGGGCTGTTAACAAGGGGTTTGATAATATTCGAAAATGTATAATAGTACATCGAATATCCCTTTATCAAATCAAATAAATGAAACAGCGTACACTAATTATTCAAAACAAACTGCATATGTTCTTAACTTTTCGAATATTTGTCGCAAGGTTTTAGTGAATTCCAAAAGTAGGGTGAACAATGGTGCCACAAACCATCCCGCCATCATAAGCATGTGCAAAATGAAGTGTTCAGGGCTGTGACACGGTCCATTTGTATAGGGAACCCAAGCTCGAGTTTGCTCCGCGATGAGTTTGCTCCACGATGCCAGCGCTCAGTTTCTGAAAGAGCGGAGAGGAACTACAAAGCCTACGCGCAGCGCACGATTGTCTGTGGAGTCTGCACAGCCCGCCCGCGCGTTGCCGCGCATGCACACGGAGCAGCAGAAGGAGAATGAGGAAGAGAGGAAACAATCGCGTACAGACGCGCACAAAGCCGGCACTCTTCGCCAGTGGGGTTTCTCATTTTTGCTTTTTCAGGCTCCTCTGCTGACAAAGAGGCTGGTCTTTTTATCAGTGCTTTCGGAAGCGAGGAATTATGATTAACTGAAAGATTGTCGTCACTGCACGCCACTTCAGGTCCCAAAAAATGATCGCCGCAAACATAGTTTTCAAAGAGCGTTTGTTGGCAGGCTCTTTACTGCTGCGTTGGGAACAAGTGCTACGATCACTTGTTCCCAACGACCTGGGTTATTCACCAGAAGCCGAGACATGCCATTCTTGCAGCAGTTTTCTCTCTCTTCATGATGCGAACAGCAAGGAAATGCCTGACAACTCTCCATGCAGACGGGGGCATCTCTCCATGGAAACCTCTGTCTTCTTAGCTCTACAGCTACTTTGTGCAATCCCTAGTTCAGTTATTTCTCCGAGCGAATATGCAGTTTTGAGCTCCCGAAGCAGGATCGTGTATGAGGATAGAACGATTGACATATCTGTTACTTGAGGCCGACTCGGTTCCGCGATGGCCGCTGCAGCCCCGCAAGGGACAAAAGTGGTGTGAAATACTATCGGTACGAGATACTCTAACAAAAAAAAGGGCCGACAACCACCCCGTTCCCATTTACCACACAGGTTGTATGAAAAAGTGCGCCGTAATTTTATCATTGTACTTTTTTTATTTTTGCCCCCTTTCTTGGAAAGCGACGGCCGCCAGAATGCGGCAGGAGGAGGAAAGCCACAACCACGCACGCGTACGTAAACACACTGAGCAGACGACGACATAGGTTTCAATGCAGCACCCCCTGGCCCAGGTTGCCTCATCTATGGTGGTGTTCATAACAGTCGTATGTAAATTAACTTTAAGATGGGACAACACAAAAGGGGGTTCAGGCAGGTTTAACCACGGCCGGTCTCGAGGGAGAGAGCGCTTCTCTCCTCTTACGGCCTCTCCAATGGGGTCTGTTTCCACTGCCCGCCGCGCCTCGGTGGGGTCGCCACCGCCCCACTGCTGCTCCTCCGCTAGAGCCGTTCACGCGCAAGGAAAACGCGTCAGTTGCAACCGGCAGGTACTGACATTTCGCCTCTTATGGTTTATACAAAGTCCGTCATTAACATCGAACATTTATCGTGTACGAGGAATGATATACAGTCAATAATCCGCTCACGCGCGTGCTCCTTCGTCAGTGCGGCCGTGCACGGTCGAATGAAGCTTCGGGTACACTTCAACATTTTTTACCCCTAAGTTTTGTACAAAAATAAATTTACCAGGTTATGCAATCTGCTTTTGAATGCTTTAAGCAGGTGTAGCGCGACGTGACGTGAGTGCATGGTGAACTGTTGGGTGAAGATTCTAGTCAACCGCTACTGTTTTCGTTTAGATCAGAAGAGGCACCGGCAAAAATTCATGGCGCGTCTCAGATTCAGAGTAAATACCAAAAATTTACTCATATAGTAAAAACTTCACTTGTCTAGTGGAGTGGGCTGTTCTAGCTTCTTCAAAACATATCAGTCGGTTGAAAGACCGAAGATGTATATGTAGTCTCGCGACTATACTTTTAATCAAGGAAATGGAAATACAGTGAAAGCTCGTTAATTCACAACTCGTTAATTCGAAATTTTGGATAATTCGAAATAGTCATCGTGGTCCGGTCCGCAGTGCATAGAAGTCTATGCGCGTAACAGCTCGTTAATTTACTCAAAAATTGGCGCCGCCACCCATAATTCGAACTGCGCGCCGCCAAGCGGCGCTGTTAAAAACCATCGTTGGAAGCTTTCACGGCAGAACGATAGATGGCACAACCATCGGGGCGCCGCTAGGGTGCTGGAACAAGTACTAAACAGTCTTTCCTGCCGCGACTCCTTCGAGGAACGACGTTTTAGTGTTATCGACCACGGTTTCGTGTTGCATTTCGTGAGCCCTCGTTTTGCACGCCGCTTGTTGTGAGCTTGTGTCCGCGAGATGTGTTCGCGTGGGAAATACTGTGCCAAGACGGTGAAGGAGAAAGTGGCTATTTTACGCGAGGTGAATGAACGGAAGGCCAGCAAAGTGGAAATCGCGAAAAAGCACGGGATTCCACCAAGCACGTTGTCGACGTACGTCCAAAATAAGAAGGCCATCGAGGATGCCTATGAAGCCGAAGATTTCGCCAGCAACAGAAAAAGGCTTCGGTTAGCCAAGTATCCGGAAATTGAGACCGCTGTGATCACGTGGGTGAAAGAAATGAGAAGCGCTGACATTCCACTGAGCGGCCCAATTATCATGGCGAAGGCGGCCGATTTCGCCCTGCGCTTGAATGTGGAAGATTTTGTCGCCTCCGAAGGATGGTTTCACCGCTTTAGAGACAGACATAATCAGAGGGGAAAGAAGACTCCCTGCGTCGCATTCGCATGCTAGAAGACCGAGTGAGTACGGTAGCCCTCAGAGAGAAGAAGCAGAAGATGATAACAGACTTTTTTGCTAAATAAATGTTTTTCGTGCCCTCCGGGCATCAAACGCCTTCATTTTTGCTCACTTTCATTAGTTCGAATTTTGGTTAATTCGAACTGGCCTGGCGGCCTCGTGGAATTTGAATTAACGAGCTTTTACTGTAAACAGTTAAGCAGAATCGAAAAGAGCTGCAAACAATAAAAAAATTGTCCTTCAAAGTTACACATTGCACTATATATTCATCAATTCATCAAAATGCGACCTGCGTCTAGAAAATTCAGGCTCAAAATCTTCCTGCACGGCTTGTGCACGTAAGGAGTTGGCCTCTCGGTCTTCTCTGTCACTTTCCTGGTATAATTAATTGAGAAGAATTCTGAGAAATTTTTCAAATATCAAAGAAGCGGACCTAATAACGTAGCTGTTGTCAATTCCTTTCGGGCAACTCAGTGTTGAGTTCTGAAATGCTGACTGACTCAGGATCTTAAGTACTTCGAGAACATTTGTGTGTAGTAGGTGCACGGCAGCTTTTTCGAAAAAAAAAAAAGTTTGTCCAATAGGGCAACAAGCTCTGGTTTCGGATAATGCAGTCCACTAGAACATTGTCCTCGTAGAAGAGCGTACTACATGGGGCTGCTTCTTTCGCTAGTTTCAAGAAGAATAGCGCAAGCGTCACACCCGAAGTTGATTAACTAAACGATATATCCAGCGACGTAAGGGGAACCGGAATATGTGACAGTGGGAAATGGGATGGTAGGAGATGCCGTCACTTCCTTCAGTGCTTTGATTTTGCTCTCAGATGAAATGTCCGTCTCGACAATGTAGTCATGTGCCGCTAGCTGTTACGGCCCTCGCATCTAGCATATGTCATTCCCTTCTGCACATGAACCTTACTTTCCCGAAGAGAGCCTCAATGGGTCGCTATATAAGGCTTGAAAAGCGTCTTCAGTGAGAGTGTCCTTCTTTAACGCTTTAGAAGTTTCTTGCATACTTTCGATATTGCAGGTGAGCTCAATTGTTAGCCACTGCATCGAGTATCACCTTCATCATTTATTGTCCTTTTTTACCACTTCCAGCACACGTGGTGTCATGAATATCAAACCATTTTTTGTTTTCATAATAAGCATAATATCAAGTAAAAATTTCATTAAAGCTATGCTTATTTGCAAAATTAAAATAATGTTTATAATACCACACATTGCTTAGTATATAAATTGTAATAACATTTAAAACTCAACCCTACAACGTTTACTTTGACAGTTATACTAATACTTTATATCATGCAAGCATTTTGCAATTTACATTACATTTTTATGAAATTATTTTCATCTTCGGTGCTACATGAATGGTTTCGCATCTAGCGCTGAAAGACGGTTTTGCTGTTGCAGACGAGTGGCTGTCATGTTAGCCTTGAAGAAGCTTCGATGTGATCACTGCTCATTCAGTTTTCTTTTTGTTCCTATTCTTGTACAGGCTTGGGGAAATTTCGGATTAAAATGGACAAAAGTAGCTACCGTGCCGCAATGTATGCCTCGAACATTTGCTGAACGACAGTGTTTTCTATATCCGTTCACGTGTGGTACGTTGACGACATGCCGCTGCAGCATCTACCTTCTGTGCTCTTTAATTTCGGGGCTGCACTCACCACGAAACTCGCGAGCGACAGCGCGAAACCAGGCAAAAGCCACCCGCCGCCGCTGAAGCAGATGCGGAGCGAACAGTGAGCAGGTCGCGCCCCTTGCGGTGGCGGAGAGCGTAACTCAAGGAGAAAAGTTCCCATTGTTCCCGTGGCGATTGAGAAGGCCGTAAGAAAGAGCGCGCGCTCTCTCCCTCGAGACCGGCCATGGTTTAACAAACTCTGCCTTGATGCCTGAGGCATGGCTCCAGTTTATTTTCTTTCGTTACAAAAGCGAAAGCTAACTTTTCTATATGCAGTAAAATCTCTTTAATTCAGCTTTCAAGAAAACCAGAAAACATGTTCGAAATGTCTCTGAAATAAAACTGCTGAGAACCATTTGCATCATGCCAGCATACATTTCTCCAAGCCAACATAAAGTGCTGCTGAATCACAAGAATGCTATATAGTGAATCGACTGTCCCGTCAGCAAGGCATTAGCCTGAACTTCAGCCAACGAGAAAGGAGACCAGCATTTTTTCCGTTATAATTTTCTGACTGTAGCGCAGGCTTGGTTAAGCATCATTTTTTATGCGACAACATGCATTTTTTTATGACAAATTAGCACAGCCATGGCAAATCCTTCGAATACATAATACACAGAAAGTATGGATGATGCGGCGTGTGCCTGCACAATCTGTGCAAGTTAACCACCCTGACTAAAACCGGTTGCTAGCAGTTGTTTATTCACAGTATTAACTTTACTGGCAAATGTCACATGATCCTAAAAGTGCTTGCAATGGCTTGGGCACTGATTCGCAGCGGTAGTCCATGTGCGAGACTAACAACTGCCAGTCTGGAGCGTTTTCTCCTGAGCTGCATTTCTGTGTGCATCACTTTCCCAGCCTTGTGGAAATCATATGCACATTTCATTGCTAAGTTATTGTCTGATCATAAACTGATAGCAAGGTTAACACATTTGAAGGCTAGGTAACTGGCGACTAGATGCAAAGCACCTTCTCCGCAGTTTCAATGTGACGCACATTAGGTCTAGCGCCACTGCGTGAACAATGGGCTAGTACAACACACGTCTAACCAAAACTTGAGCCTCGCGGACCGCACTTCACCATTAGAAAATGTGCTGCTCACATTACCTTCTATGCTGCGTGAACCCTGTGCGACTGTACTCAATTCTGACTCTCGCGTAGCGTAACGCTCTGTCCTTCCTGGTGTGAACACCAAGCGCGCAGGGCAAGTGAGCATTGTCAAGGCATGTGTGTACACAGTTCTAGGCCGAGAGCGGCACGCGGGATGGAAGCATTTTCCACCATGACGGCTTTTACGTGGCTGACATTATGCACATATGAAAAAGTTTTTTTGTTTGCTTGTTTTCGAATTTTCAGCTGTCAAATTGGGCACGCAGCCCCCGTTCCGAGTATAATATGGTAAACGATTTAAGTCTGGTCTAGTCGGGGAGAGCCACAGCTTAAAAACCCAGTGCTTCAAGCGCATAGGGGAACAGGCAATGTAAAATTTACATACTGGCCTCCACTATGTACAACCACGAAAGGAGCATAACTGAAAAGTCCTCTAGTTGCATGACCTGTTCTCCTATCGCCATTACATTGCCGCCCTTCACTGCAATTGTCTCAACTGGTGCCGCTGAAATATGTTCACAGTTGAGAGAACCACCGATAATAAAGTACGAGTATGTGCGTACAATGCCAACGTGAAGGTCAACTGCAAGCCAGGCAAAAAGATCGACAAGACAATGGTCGTCTGCTAACCATTTCGAGTGTCTGCCAGGGCGTCAAGGCTGAAGCTGGGCCCAAAGAACTTCGTGCCTTCCAGCTTGGGACCGCCGGTCTGTGGCGTGCGGGGCGTGCCCACTGGTGATGACCCAGTGGCACACTTGGGTGCCGTCGTGTCACCGCAGTCCTCGGCCACATCTGCACCAGGTCACAGTGATTTTTATCATACATGTATGCTCAGCACTGAGCTATTCATATGCCTGGCTGTCACTTTATTAATGAAGGAGAGAGAGAGAGAGAAACACAGTAGGAGCAGGTGAACCTGCAAGGTGGCGGCCACAAATAAAGGTTACACAATGTGAATGCCATTTCAAACTAAACCTCAATACAATGTATATGAATAGTATTATCAATTATTGCCTACATCGAACACTTTCTAAAAATTTTAACAGAAAGCGGCTGGTTATGAAACGGATAAAATTGAGATAGGACACATTAAACTCGGATATTTTGAATTATAGGCTATAAACTGAGCGCACAAATTATGACCTTGAAAATCTTGTGCAAAAGTACTGAAAATATCGAACTTCAATTCTGATGATTGACTCATGTTCCATTCGTCCTAACTGCACTTTTCGATCGTTTTTCGCAGGGAAACATGGCCTTGTGGGCGTAGTTTGGCTTGCATTGTGAAACTGTGTACTTCATTTAAAGCTTGATGAGTGATTATTTTGTCTACAGTGCACTGGTAACATTCATTGTGTACTGGTAGCAGGATTAGACGCTCCATGGCAGGCAATGACCGATTCCATAAGTACTTTCCGCTGTTACTTCACACACAGCACCATTACACAAGCAACACCTAGAAGCAGAGCGCTGCCGGCATATGAGTAGCTCACGGGATGTTGCTGCATGAAGTGTGTCGAGTGTAATGTACCCTCGCTTTGGTTACAGATAATATTGCCTATTGCTACTTTCAATACATAGAATTACTGACATATAGAATTACCTTACGATTCCCTTCTAGTTCGATATACCTGGGTTCAAATGCGGTTTGACCCACTCCAGCGCCAAGTAATAGCACCTGCTCGCATGGAAGTCAGCAGACTTTGCTTTACTACAGAAGTGACAGGTGAATGATAAAACTCAAACACACTAAGGGAAACCCTGCCCAGCTTTTGCTACTATGTGCGTGACACACATACAACACTGTGCATTATGCATAGCACATCAATGAACAGCACATCAAGCAGACAGCATGTATCAACCGTTCCCTACCTGTGGGTTTTGGTCGTTTACGGTACGTCTGCACAAATGGAGACGAGGGCAGAGAAGCAGCTCCGGACGGAGACTCTTCGGGCTTGTACTCGGGCAGCTTGGCAAACTGGGCCTTAAAGTTCACCTCCTCTAACACCCTGGCAAATATCGGGCACGAAACAGAGACATTGGCACACATCACTCACCTCTCCCGTCAGAAGATATAAGCATCAAGTATAAAGTGTCAAAGAAAGAACGCTAGCAGACGATGGTTAAGGATGAGGAGGACACACTCATGCACTCCTTATATCTGTGGTCTGCTAGCATTCTTTCTCTGACAATGATTAACCAACTTGCCCAGCAACATACCTTGCTCAAGTATAAAGTGCATTTTGGATACAAGAGAGGCGTCGGCCACTGCAATGACTAATTCTGGAAAAATTGGCTAGCTAGGCTTCATTTAACCACACTAAGCACTATAAGCACATCATGGAGGAGTCATCCTCCCAGGTGAGGAAAAGACAGAATGGCACAGGTGGGACAGTGCACTGAACAGTCTTCTTCTGATTTTCCCATGACTCTTCCGCATACGCCTCGGAACAAGCCCGTAGAAAGTGATGCTGCAAAGCACAAAACAGGGTGGCAGTTGTGCAAAGTACAGGCACAATGCTGTTTTAAAGATAGTACCGTATTTGCTTGCTAATAGCGTAACATGCAGCCTTCTTATTTTTTAGAAAAAATCATTTAAGAATGACTTTGCTATTAAAATCGAAAATGAAACTACACTGGCAACACCCCATTGTCATTGGCACTACAGACTGGCAGCTCTGTATTTCTTGTGCATCAATACTGCCTGCCTAGCCTATTGCAGTCATGAATACTGAAAGGACCCATGAGCCCCTTTCTCTCCGCTTTCACTCCCACCTTCCTTCCCTTACAACACGGTTCAAGTGTCCACAAAACAAGTGTGACAGATACTGCGCCTTTCCTTTCCTGCGAACCAATTATTATTATTATTATCATTATTATTATTGACGACGCTAACCCGAACTTCAGCCAACAAGAGTCAGATTTGAAAAAGAAGAATAATGATCTCATTTATGTATGGAGGCAAGTGCCATTGGGGTGGAATGACTTATCTTTAGTTTGTTCTGAAACTTATATGGGTGACTGGTGGAAGCAGAGGGAGAGAATTTTCACCAACAAGCCGTCTCAGAAAGGTTTCAATGGTCCAGAAAAGGGCTGGTTTCCAGGAACATTAGGAGAGCTTACCAACTTTGCACAACAGTGCGCTGACCACGAGCCTGTGACTACGGAAATATAGGACATCAACACTACGCAACTGGGGAAGCAGAAAGACCTAACGCAGACGGAGCTGAAAGCCAGCAAGTCTTGATTTGTGGAAAGATGTGGATTTGCAGTTTGGAGGTGAACAGGTATCTACGAGAAAGGCGACTGAAGCGGCACAGCCAGCACTTGAAATGAGTTGAGGCATCGATGCTGGCAGCATCTGAAGGACAGTAAGACAATCACCCCCGTGCGTGTTCTGTCTGTCACAGTGCCAATTTCTGCTGGGACCCGGTAATGGTACTAAACAGTTTTGAGATGGCAGCAAAATTTGCCTTCGCCTTAAAAAATCCCAAGAAGCGTATTATAGCATTAAACTTGAGAAGCTGGAAAATAGCATGGCTATGTTAGTTGCTTTTTTACTACAGTAGAAACCTGCTGCTGCTTTCCCAAGTGCTGCATTTTTCTGGCCCCTACACCTTTCTGAGCACGTCCCAGCCTAGCTCCCATAGAAACCCACACAATACAAACATAGCTGTGATATTCCGATTGCACTAGTGTAGCTGCCTAGCATGGTGTGAATGTTGCCTAGTGCTAGAGTGCTTTAACTTGTGCGTCATGACAACTGCATGTCAGCCACGGCGGGATTCGTGATGCTTGGCTACCATCATGTTGAGAGTTACGCAAATGACACGTTTAAGGGTGGCATGAACCTTGTTATGATCGTTGCAGCCATTCTATGCTGCGGTGACGCGAGGGCAAATGATTGAAGATGCAAAAATGAAGATATAGTCCAGCAGATGGCACAAGGGTTGCATGGGTCGGCTCAAAGGCATTTTTGCGATCCACATCTTGCTTGTCAGCAGATACAATTTACATTTCACAGTCTTCAATAAATGAGGATTGCGCAGGTTTAAAGCAACTGCCATGAAAACAGTGCAAAGGCATACACAAGCCGCAACTTAGCCAGCTCTGCACGTGCTCCCTCTTCACTTCGATTTCCCTTATGCAGACAGCCGCCCCTAGCAGGCACTGCATTACAAGAGCAGTAAAACTTTTTTACATATTCCATACGAGTATCCGAACAAAATAGCAAAAAGTAAAGTTGAAAAAGTAAAAATAGAAGGAAGACAACAATGATCATTTTTTCATGTGCTGTGCTTAGCTATTATGCTTCTAGTTAACGATTTTTTTTTTTCGTTAAAAATATACACAGTGGGGTTCTACTGCATCAGACTCAGTTCCAGTCAGTGCCAACTCGTGGCTCACACGTTACTTTGCATCTAACCTGCTGCAATGTCGGTGATCATGTGAGCTCGGAAATCTCTGATGCAAGAAGTTCATCTGCCTCCACCGTGCAGCAGCAAACAGCTTGTCGGATTCTGCGTGATCACTTTTCCAGAGACAGACAAACAAAGACACAGAGCTGTCACAAGCTTTGTTTCGGCTCAGGTCACGTACACGTCACTCTATGCCAATTCCCACGCAGGTAAAATGTCAAAGCTGCTGCTCACAGGCCGATACCAAAGATTCTGCTCAATAACATTCTACTCGATGGCTATACCTGGCAACTGTCAAATGGCATTCCAGAACACTAAGGAAACACCTATATGCTACACCGGCCTTTGCAATTTCATGCCAGCACATTTTAAGCACGTGCCTCTAAGTGCGCTTCAAAGCATGTGCACGCTTTGAAGCACAGTTAGAGGTACATTTTACTATCCTCTTTACAGAAAAAAATAAACAGCAGCTAGAGTAGCAGCTGGTATCCCGCACCGTAAAATGTATTTACAACATGCGTCCCTATCAATGCTGTGCTTGTGACATTCTTTGATCACTTCCCACTAACACCCACTTGTGCACATTTGGTACAGTAATATCTTGTTAATTTGACCCCCATTAATTCGGACAATTCAGGCCAGGAGTGCAGTCCCGGCCCCATGTAAGTCTATGACACCGAATGCTAGTTAGCTATAACGGGAGATTGCGTTGAGGTACGACCCGCGGCCAGTGATTACCGAAACAGACCTCCCCAAATCTGAATTGCATAGAACAGCGGTGCCCACGCATTTTGCGCATGCTACGGGAGATTGTACGGTGATCGGAAAGTGGCTTGTTGGGCGAGTTTGTTGGACATTGTGTTGAAACAAACAGCACTAGAAACACGGACAGATAGAAACCTGCTGAATGTACCAGCCCAGAGGTAACAAAGGCTTGTTGCCATCAGCTCCGCACATTCTAAACTAGTGAAGAGAGCAATTGTCAAGCTATGTTTTCAAAACACTCAAGAAAAATGTTCCCCGAAATTGATCTATGAAAGCTTTAAGCAGCAAGTGGATAGGCTCACAGACGCAGGATATCCATATCAGATATTGATTTCAGTGGCAGAAAGCATGCTCAAATATCTTTGTGCAAAAAAAACAGCCAGCCAGGCAGCAGATGGAAAAAAGTAAAATACAGTCGTGATTCCATACATCCACAAGCTGTCGCATTACCTGAAGAGAATTGCCCGCTCGGGTGCAAACAAAGGTGGCTTTTTTCACACCAGACAAGTTGGAAAAGTTGTGCAAAATAATAACCTTTCCAGGAAAGAACGTCAGTGGGTGTAAAAAGAAACACAAAGCCCCTGCGGTTGCATGCAAAAAAGCAGTTGTGTATAGGATTCTGCTGACATGCGAAAGGACGTACGTTGATCAAACAAGGCGCTGTTTAAATGATAGGATCTGTGAGTACAAGAACAATTTAGAGCGGAAAAGAGACTGGAATCTTGTTGACCATTGCCAGGATTGCAAGTGTGAACCGTGCTGACAAAAGACTGAAGTAATAGGCCGAAACCGAAAACAAATAGCAAGAGAAATTATTGAGGCAGTAAACATAGCAGGTGGTAAAAAAACATGCGTAAGCAGCACTTCTCTAATACTTCATGCGAAGGAAAGAGTTTTTTGGAAGGTAGAGGGTGACGTTTTATGTTATGCGACGGAACTGATTGTCCACTTTCTATAACTCTCACTGTATATAAAGGCATGCCTCATGTCACCGCAATGTGTGTGTCTTTCTATCTGTCTGTGTTTCTAGCGCTATTTCAATATGACGATCGGAAGTTCGGAAGTTCTCCATTTCCCAAATATACCTTACTCACATAGTTTCAGCTTCGCTTTCCTTAATTTCATGCCCTCCTGTGGCGGTGATCTGGTACACATTGGTCAGTCGTGCCATTCCAAATGCTGCTTGGCATGTCACTGTTCTATTTTCATCTTGGGATGGCATCCAATGTTCTAACGCTATGCATATATTTCCACTGCGTACACCACATGCTGCTTCCAGTATGCTGAAACTGCGCGCTTGTCACGTGCAGTTTCTCCACACTGCACGCTACGCTTCGCCACATTGTGCTGTGAAGCATCCTCAAAATGCGACAAAGCTGCATAGAGAAGGAAGTAGTGGCACTGTGAAAAGGGTAATGAAAGCCTTTACTATTTCAGAGCGCTTCTTTAACATGCCCGACAGCGTGCGCAAACCAAAACCCTTGACGAGATGGGGGAAAACTGTCGTTTTATCTTGGGCTTCGTCTCAAATGCAGGCAAACCCTTTACCAGTGTTCACTGGATAAAATCCCTGTGACGCAAATGGTCCTCAATAGTTTTTTCAGGCCCATTCAATAATTTGAATTTTTGGTTAATTCAAACATCTGCTGCCTCGAAGGCAAAACTGACCAGAGTTTACAGTAACAGATCTAGCACAATGCAATGCTGCACAAATATCATTCTTTCCAGCACAACAAATGCCCCGAGGGGCCACATACTTGTCCATTCCGTCGTTGACTGTCCGTTTGAGCACAGATTTTTTGGTCTCCTTAGCTGGTGTTGCTGGATTAGCTGCAGGTGGCGGCAGCGGAGGCTCCTTGGCTGCCTGCTGCTGCTGTTGTTGCTGCTGCTGTGACTGACTCTCACCGCTCGGTGAAACTGAGCTCTCCTCCTTGGTTGCAGAAGCGTCCTCTTCCTTGCCGACATGGCTGCCCTCTTCGACTGGGGTCATTGGGGGCGGCCGCGATGGCTGAGGGTGTGGTAGTGGCTGACTAGCGTTGTCACTGAGATCTGTAAGGCAGGATGGCTCGGACGGCGAAGACGACAGGGACGCGCTGCCACCACTCTTGCGTTGGTGCAGCTGGCCCGGGGCACGCCCCAGCTGGGCTGGTGTTGGGGCAAGGACAAACCTCTGCTGCTGCTGCTGCTGCTGCTGGGGGCTTGCCTCCCGTGAAGGTCCTTCCACTACGGAGACGGACGAGGAATATGTCTGTTCTAGCGGCATGCCCAGGGGTAGCCGCCACTGCTGTTGTGGCTCCTCCAAGGTTGGTCGAAGGAGGCTGGCACTGGCCAGACCACCGTCACGCGGGCTGGCAACAGGCTGCGCATAAGTCAAGTTGGGATTTTATGTTCAGCGCACGGTGCACTAATAGCAACAAGTTTAGAAGTCTTACATAACTCTAATTAAAGCACATTTCTAAACTGTAACTTCAATGCTCAGAAACGACACATGTGCTATGACAATGTTGTAGCAAAGAGCTCTGGATTAATTTAAACCATCTGGAGCTCCCTAATGTGTGCTGAGATAGCACAGCGCATGGGTACGAGGATCTTGTCGCAAGGCTGAAACGTAGACGGGCTGCAAAGTTGCCATTTCTGAGCTTTGCCACCAGACTACGGTAAAGGCAGCTGTCGACTGAACGTTTGCCTGATGTGTCCGCTGCACACTGCTTTTACTGCCGGTCATTTATTTTTTTTGAGAGGTACTATCTCCATTTCAACGCCAACGTGCGTTCCCCTCACTTTCGTACGCAGTGTTCTCCCAGCATGCCGAAACTGCGAGCACATCACAGCCTGTTTGCAGTTTGTGTGATAAAGCCTCCTACCAAGCCTTCACCTTACTTCTGGCATTTTGTGTTACGAGGCCACAAGGGCAGTTACAACTCTTCCTATAGGAAATTCGGTCATTTCTTCCAGTTCCTTGAAGCCGAAAAGAATAAGGCTTAGCTTATATTATTTTAACTTAATAGTCTTGTCAATTTATAAATTTTGTTTGATCAGTCATTTTGCATGTCCAAATTCACAGCTGTAAGCTGGTACGCTATTTATTAAAGTGGTAAACATTTCTGTGCATGCAATGTCGCCGAGGCAGTCTAGTTTTGCTCGATTTTGGTCGCAAACACCATGCGCAATATTGACCCCACATTTGAGTATTGGATACAAAGATGGGTGGGGGGGGTTAAATAATGTACATTTCAGATGCTTGCCCTAAGACAAAGTAAACGGAAGTAGTCAGCTGTACACCTCAGCACTCTCCCTCCCTCTTCTCTCTGGCAAGCTGCATAGAGGAAGACTGCAAACCATTCTCACCATTCTCTCGCTAATCTCCAGAAGCCTTTTGGCCTTGCCAGCCTTCAGTGCCCTTTCGGGGGACAGTCCCCTGTTAAGGGACTTGGGCTCTGTGAGAAAAAAGAAAGAAAAACCATCATAGCAAAACAAGCATGATAAAAAAGTGAAAATGAAAATAAAAAGTATATGCCAATGAAATTCCTGACCAATATTAAACTCCTTGCAAATGGCCTCTTTTTTAACAGCGTCCTGTGATCACTCCTCATTGTGAAAGCGAGCCAGCTGCAAAGTGGCTTGAAAAATGCCTGTGGCCTCACCTACTGGTAAGGGGATTAGACATCTCACGATGGGCACAACAGCTCCAAAAACATTGTATGCTGCGGCTTAAGTGCGAAGGAGATTAGACATAGTGATAGAATAGAGCAATGAACAATCAGCCTGCTGCAGAACGCGGCGTGTAGCTGCAAGAACTGCATCACTAGCATGGCTACAAAGCATCTATCGTTGGTTCTAGATTCCAGACAAGCTTATATCTATAGCCATTTTTATGCATAAAGTCATCAATATACCAAACTATTTCATGATTCCTTGGAAGTTCAATATATCCCAATTTGACCACATATCCCAAGTCTTTCCTTTAGGCTGCATAGCATGCCAAGACTGATTTGTTGCGAACAAATACTGCTTTGCATTGATAGGTATGCATCAAATCCATCACAGAAAATACCACGAACAGGTGGTGAAAGCAAAAAAATAAAAATAAAGGCCGACAAAAAGTTTTTTTAATAACGCAGTGCCCTGATGTGGAATCTTCTGTCAACCATAGTGACAATGGGAAGGGCAAGCCCATTTGTAGCGCTAGAAAACAATGTAAAACTGTACCTGTAAGCTGTATAATTGCATATGAAACTCTCAAACAAATATTTTTTTGTTAACCATTAAATTTCAGCACGGTAAATAAAAAAGAGAGAGAGATGTAACAAATTTTTAACTTTTGACATGGAACACATCCTCGCAATGAATTCAAATAAGCCGTCGAAATGAAATGTGGGCCGCTCTTTGCTAAATCGAAACACCGGGTGTGACTTTAACACAGTAGAACACCACATGACTGATCACACGATCATGAAATAATAACATGTTCTACTGAGCGAGACAATAACAGCCTTACAATGAAGGCACATGAGCAATGCATTTACTTACCAGACTCGGACAAGTTTTCGGTCGAGGGAACCCTGGCTTCTGCACCAGGCGTAGCAGGAGATGCCACAAGGGCTTTAGACACACGATGTGTCGACCGTGGACTCGAGTCTAGCTTGGATTCAGTGGGCGTCAGGTTGCCAGATTTCACAGACAAGACCCCTGCAGCATCGTTAATGAAAACGGTGCAATGAGTGGATGGACGAGCGTAGCACTATGATGAGGCTTTCAATGTCTCACATTTGTGAGGTAAACATCTGAGAAACATATATAGAGGTCCCAATACAGTCAAACCCACTTGAAACAATACTGAAGTGCAAAGAAAAAATAATTGTAATAGTTGTTACAACCATGTCATGCAAAAAAAAAAGACAAACTTTAGAGCATTTGATGACAGAAAAGCAGCTTTCCCTGCTGAATTCTTTTTGCAGGAAAATCCGCATCAGTCAGCTTTGACTGGATCACAGTATATTTCGTTCACTTGTCACTCCAGGGCGTCCAACTGCTGAGCATACCTGGGTGAGGAATCCCTGGCAACAATTGTCATCCTGTACGCAGCCTGCTCTTCAGAAGATATGCTTGCCAAGAAATCCAACGAGTTTGCAGGACGAAGGGAAAGGTGAGGGCAGGAAGTAAATTAAACAATCGTGCTTGCAACGTGCACGTGCATCTCACTGACCAACAGACAGTACATATGGCACACGTAGCCTATGCAGCGATGCACTGATGTTTGGCACTCAAGCATATTCCTCCTACCTCCTTCTCCTCTGCCTTTACACAGCAGAGTCTGGAAGCCTCCATCTTTTCTCCTTCCCTGGTGGCGTTTTCAATTTTGTTGTGCCAGCTCCACACGTGCGCTTTCACATTGTAAGCATAGTTTAGGCTGGTGTAGCTGTAGCACTTCCGTTAATTTAAAGGTTGGCTTTCCCCGTCCAAACTTAATAATGAACTAGGAGAGCACTGTTATAAATGGTGTATTTTACCACAGAAAACACGATAAAGATGATGGTGTCACAGAAGTCCACTGTCACATATTGTGCATCGTTCTAGCCAGGATGACTACAAATGGGTACAACTGCAGCGGGCTTGTGCAAATAGGGGTTTAATTGAAAGCAAATTTGTGCCAAATTCAATCATCGACCAATTTTTTGGACATAGGGGAACATTAAAAATGCTCTGAGTAAATGAATAGTAAAGAAAAAAAATAACTAAAAAAGAAAAAGCCCTGCTGGGTGAAAGTGATTAGAAATACAAAACTTAATTTCTGGCATTCTGTTTGCAAGTGATAAGATAAGACGGTGATGAAGATTGAGAGAGGAAACACATGGAAAGAAGTGAGCAGCAAACTGCTTTCATTGTGGCTGAAGATTGTAGCATTGGCAATGTGCGGGCCGTGCACCACCACAAAATGCTCCCTGCAGATACAAAGCAACTAGCGATCCCGAATTGAACAATGTATGGGCAGAACATAGTGCTTGAGGTTGCGGCTCGCATGTTCATATCACCTGCACTGGAGTGGAAGAGTCTTCGGAGCATCCGAAATTCTGCACATTCTATGCAATGCACTCCGGGCGAGGAATTTCAAGCAATCATATCATACTGAAATTCATATCCACTGTTTTTGCATCATTGAGATCCTAGTGTATTCTAATGTGAATAATTTGTTAATTCAAACAGTAGATATTCAAGAGCCGACATAGAAAGCTCAAAAGAGATTACTTAAGATGCAATAAATCTTTCCCATTTTTCTGCCTCGATTAAAGGCTAGTATCCGTACCTTACTTTTCGACTCCTGACCAGCACAATGAGAGCACGACATTATGGTGCAGAATCGCCCCTCTTATGCTGCCAGAAGAGGGTGCCGCCACTCACCCGTGAAAAAGGGTGAGATGCGCGACCGAGCCGGCGAAGAGGCAAGGGGCGAGCTGGTTGGGGGGGTGCCGCCAGAAGATGCCAGAGATTTGAAGCCAAGTGGTGTGTTCATAGAGGGAGGAGTTAGCATGGCCAACGGGGAGCCTCGACCATCTGCAAGCGGGAGCCCAGTGAGAGCGTGCACGCAATGGTAAGGAGTCTCACCATTGTGCAGTGCTGCCAATTTTCAATAGTTAATAGTGGTCACCTCGTCAAGCGATTTGAGACAGCTAGAGCTGCCTGCAATTGACAAACGCTATACAGCTGACCAGTATTCGCACGTGAATAGTAACCGGAGAATGTCGTTAGAAGGTTAGAAGAAGCACCACATGCAGGGCCAGCATGGAGCTCGATATATCAAAAGGCTGGCGAAATCCTGGCTTAATATACCGCATGCCTTTCCCAGGATTTCCAAGGGGATAATATGTGCGTTCAACAAAGCCAATTATTGCGATATCTGGGCTCGAATGTACTCAACAATTATTACCCGTATATAATTGACAAGCGCCTTTCTCCCACTGTCTAAGAAGCTTTTTTGGACATCAAATGTCACAAACACGTTTTCTACTTTAGTGCAGAAAGAGCAAAAAAACAGTTCTTTCTTGCAAACTGACTGTTCTCTGTTTTGGAACTACCTGCACATGTCACGAGAACATCAAAAGAGCCGAAGTTAGAAGTTAGCTGAAGCAAACTATGCGCGTTTAGTTGCGAAAAGAACTGATTAATATTAATGAACATTTCTTTTTCTAGACTGCGAGACATATTTACAACTAAAAGCAGTACTGCTTATTACAGACCCATGCAAGGAGGCCCAATTAGGTCAGGTGCACAGCAAAACATAGAAAAACTAATTGGCAGCTCCTGGCAATTCAGCCGTGACATGTGGTCACGTGACGTCGCACAAACCCCTAACACAGACACAAGCATGTCACACAAATGCTGCTGCTGCATGAGCCTGGAGGCTTCGGCTGTCACAGGACGGCTAAACGGCTGCGTGGATGCTTTAGTGAAAGCATTCTAGCCCATTTAGTGTTCCCTTTCCACGAAAATTTTGAAATATGCTTTCACAAGAAAATTTTTCTTGTCCCTCCGCTAATCAAAGATACCGCACGTGTTTGACAATGTAAATTATAACTGTCAACTTGCCATTACACGTAAATAAGAATGTACTATAAAACTGCTCAAACTGCTGAATACAACTAAGAACAAGTGTTTCAGCTTCTTCCCGGCAATGTGCACCAGCTCCTTTTAACGTTCAGATCTTGTTTAGATGAGACACCCTTAATGCTGCACATTGGTATTCTGTAGGTCAACAGATCCGGCTGCTTTCCCAAGAGTTCAGTAATGAGCCATTAAATGTGCCGCCGCACTGTTATTCAAAACAACACAGTGAATATATTAGTGCCAAGAAGGTTTCTGCAACAGAGAGCTAAATGTAAGGGTTTACCTTTGCTGGGGATCACACACCGGATTTTTGGAGGATTTGGAGACGCAGATGGTGAAATGGTGCACCTGAAGGGAAAAAAAAAAGAAAAAGAAATGTTAGTTACATTTGGTGGCTCGCCTCCTTGTGACTTTGATTTCCTGTTACTGTCAAATAAGGTGATGGTCTAGTTACTAATAGGGTTTGACATCCAAAACCAACTATGGTTATATTGGACACCATAGCGAAGAACTTTGGAGATTTCAACCAATATTCCGGCTGACCCCTTAGCGCTGGTTTGTATAAGGCACCTGGCAAATGTATGCATTAGTTTCTCCCAGATGGCTGCTGCATCATCAGTGTTTTCGCTACTACGCCAAGAGGCACCTAAGTTTTAATCTTAAGGCCGCCGTGCTGTGACATCCCATTCACCTGCAGTACTGCCGGTATGTTCTTACAGAAGAGGACATAAAAGCTGCTGCGGAGCGTAACTGCAGTTATGTACTTTGAGCAGTCACTCCAAGGCGATATATATTGCTGAAACAGGCCCGGTGTTGTGAAGTAGCTTTTCTCTGTTTTCACTTTCACGAGTTTCAATGACTCTTCATCATCGATCCTTGAAAGCGAGTAAACATCGTTATGGTCCCGGCAAACTCACGCAGTGTTATTTCTACGATTGTTAAATTTTCAATTGAAGGTCATTAGGAACCTGAAGAATGATTTAAGTATCCGCGTACAACCTAACTTTGATCAAGCAGGATATTTAAGTATGGTATATATGGTACATGGAGTTTAATGTCCCAAAGTGGATTCGGCTATGAGGTGCAAAATAAGCGGTATAAGTTGACGCAAATTTGAATAAAAATGTTCCAAGTATATTAAAAAAAAATCAGCAGATCGCTTAAATTTTGCTGCAAGCGATCATGGAGAATGTTGCATTGGCTCTCATGCACCTCTCCTATAGAGTGAAGAGAACAAAATGAGAGCATTCTTAAAAGCCTTCATGTATATATTAACCTGCGAATGTCCTTGGCGCGCCTATACATTGAAACATACATGAAACTTTTTTTTTATCGACCAGGATAAAACAAGTTGGCAGTGCACTATAGGCGAATGTTACAAAGAACTGTACGATGAAATTGTGTCAAGTTGCAGGCGCAGTGAGCTAGAAATATGATTTCTGGTTCCCTATAGTTGCCGGTAATAATTGTTTTAGAGTAAAGATGCTTGGAGCAGCGGAAAGTCCTTTAAAGTGTCGTCATATGAAAAACACTTCATTCATATCATTGTCCTCCTTTCATGCGCTAGCAATAGGCCCGGGAGCTGAACAGTATTGACTATTTGTTTTTCTTATACATTGCGCTTTCTCGTTTTCATTTAACTTAACCAGTCCCTACAGCTGCCCACCGTAGCTGCACGCTGTTTAGGCCACGACGAAGGAAGCCAATGCAGCTCTTCGCCGGGTATTTCCAACAGTAATCGGCTCCAAAAGTGCTAACTACTCTCCAGGCATAAACCAAACCATTTCTACGCACAAACGAAGCTTACGCTTCATAATATACGCACGGACTGGTTTCGAAGGCGGCTTTTCTTGGCAGTGTAGGCACGCTGCGTTTCTGCCTACACCCTATGTCGCTGCCGATCGCAGCGCCACCTTTGTTTAAACATGATGCTTGTCTATAAGCGGTGCAAGGGGTGTATAATATCCAGGTAACCAAGTATTCTATATATTTTATGCTCGGCTCACCTTTTCCCATTTTCCAATTTTTCAGCGCAGTCATAGGTTTCCTGACCAAGTTAAAGCCTGAACTTTTGCCACCTTGTTGAAGTCCGAACAAGTCCTTAACCTCCAGGTTTTAACCCCACTAAATCAGAGTAACACCCAGCACCTGTGTTGAAGAGTTTTTCCTGCCCTAAGAAACAAAACAGTTGTAAGGCTGCCTCCCTCTTGCCAGTCAGCAACCAAAGCAGGGACAGAACAGTACATTCGGGTGTTCGTCAGTGAGGTCGCCAGGTCACTACGGGGGCACCACGTCAAATTAATCTCAAATTGCAAGAAAACCAAGCACTATGTGATGCTAGATCGCAACAACTATGTACTTTTATGAAAGCACAACACATGAGGTAAAGCTAAATTTGCGCAGCTATTTCATATGCGTTACGATTTCTGTGGAATCTTTGTGGATTCGTTATTACGCGTTTGCAGAATTTCAAAATTCAAAACGCACTAAAGTTGGCAGGCCACTTGTGGGTCGTACCACCGTTCCCAGACATTAGATATCACAGCCGAACCAAGATGGAAAGGCCCCAGCAGTTGGCGAAAATGCGAGGCAATGTCCCCCACCTTTCAGGAAAGATGAGGCACTGGGCGCTGCCTGGAGAAGGCAGCATCCGAGGTGACGATGAAGAGATAGGCGACTCGGCCGGAGTGAGCTGAATCTGAGGAGCCTGAAGTGTGCTGGATGCATCGACTATGACGCTCTGCAGCGATGGGCTGTGTGGTGATGAAACCCTGGACGTCGTTTACCACAGAAGAAGAAGGAAAAGGGAACAGAGAAAAACAAAATTGTATAGAGATGCCAGCCTAATATCTCCAGGTAGCTGTCAGAAGACAAGACAGAGGCGTTCTCAGCATACCATACGTACTCGCATACTGAATGCACCCCTCTTTCAGTAAGCCAAAAGCAAGAAATACATTAACGTACACACTGCATCCCCTAAAATTTTTGCCAATTTTTAGGGAATAAAAGCGCATCTGCAGGAAATGGTGCAGATTCTATACTCCTGTTTATAAACAAATTTACAGGCAAGGCGGCAATATCTTTGTAAACCAAGTACACGGGCTAGTATATACGCACCACAAAAAAAAAACTACTGTGCGACCTTCTGAGGCGAATGTGTTTATCGTATTTTGATCTAAAACAGTATTGGGTTACATTTTCTTTCACTTCAAAGTTCTTCACAGAGCAGTACATATGGCCACTTGCAAGCAGCTCCAAAGAAATTCTAATCTTCTGTTTTCCCCTTTGCAGCACAGCTTTTCGGCACAGGCAACACACAAAAATGCAGCACTGGCGTCGCCACTTAAGCAGAGGCACTTTGTAAAGGCTACTTCGTTTCCCTGCTCCAGCTGTGCCCTGCTCCAGCTGTGCCTTATGCCCTCATATAAGGTTCATGTTGCGGGCTGTATTGGCATATTAGCTATCGGCATGAGATAATCCTCCGACATTGATACTCCTACTTCCACAATCCCTACACACCTCCTAGAGACACCAGTTCATACACTCTCATGCGGCTGCCTTCTACGGGCACCGAGTGTCGCCGCCAACCAAAAGCTGGTTTGCTGTTCTGGAATTAGCATGCACCTACTTGTGCTTGACTAGCAGTGCTGATCTGCAATCTCCGATAGAAAGGAAGCACAATGTAAAGGAAAAAAAAACAGAGAGACAATCATGCGTTTTAAGCCTCTACCACTAGCAGCTAGCCAGCATAATTAAAAACTGAAGCCCGAAACGAAAACAAAAAGCCAGTACTATTTCCTAGCGGGGGTCACATGACCGCGTCGAGATAGCGCTGCCCCTGCAACCCCGCTTTGGCCTCCAGCTACATCTTATGCCCCTGCATTACCTTGCAGTGTGCACTGTAATTTCCGTGTACGCTATACACGCCGTGCTGCCATTAAGGGCCAGTGTGCTAATTCAAAGCCTCTCAAAGCTTCTTCAGAAAGCCAATGCAATGACCAAAGTTTGTGACGACTAGAGAGCCATTCTGAAAGTCGGAGAGGGAATTCCCAGAATTATGGAAGATGGCAAATTTGTGCCAAAGCAAAACAGGCCGTGAAAAGCGTGGCTTGTTGGGCTAGTTGGTTGAACATTATTTTTAAACAGCGCTAGAACATGGACAGATAGAAAGAGACAAACAAACATTGAACAGTGTTTGTCTCTTGCTATCTGTTCGTGTTTTAAAATAAGGCTGTGAAAGTAATCTCAGAGTCTGCATGGACGCCTTTCTGGAGCTCTACAGCAGAGGCTAGGCAGCAAAGGGTACGAGACGAGCCTTCGTCGTTGCGTGGAAAGTGGCCTACCACAGCAGAGGATCTGCACTCGCCAAAATGTAGAGAACCCTGAAGGGAACCTAAGAAGTATGAAATAAGTTCGCGAAACATGTGACTGGGGGGAAACGCAAGGCACAGAAAGGCATCGTGAAAGGAATCGCTTGGACGCTGTACTGCACGTTTTATCTGAGAGCGCAAAGCTAGCTCACGGCCTTATTTTTTTCTTGGCTGTAACGCGTGAGAACTCTTCTAGACGGCTTCAGTTACTCAAAGACAGCGGTGAAGGTAAAAATATGTATGCCTTATCTTTGAGCACAGCCGCTTCAGCGTGGATGTTTGCACAGTGCACGGCGGGCGTGGCATTTATGCGGCGAGCCTGACCAGTGTGACGCTGTGCTTTGAATTTATGGAAGCGTCTTCGCACAAAATCTGCCCGAAAGAAGTGATAGCCAGAACGCCGCATTCACTGTCGCGAAGCCAGCACGACTTTCCCTCCCTTGCATCCTCGAGAGTGAGAGACCCAACCCCCTCACCCTCTTTACTCTCACAATGAACGCATTCGAGAAACAGGAGCGCCACCTCCCGGCCCCGTAGCCGCCCCGAAGCTCTTCGTAGTGGGCTGTATATTTTTGACAAAGGCTGTATGTGTAACCACGTGCTTTTAAAGCTGATGTTATGCAGTGTCAACTTGTGTCAAAAGCGGATTAGGTCAGCTACTTGATGGTGACGTCAATGTACAGAGCTTTGAAGTTTCGGCAGAACATGGTTCCCTAAGTCAACACACAGAACATGATATGCAAGGACAGAGCAGAGGCACTCAGAATTTCAGAAAAAAAAAAAAAAAAAAGTCTGAAATGCAATGGAATCATTGTTTTGTACCGTGAAAGTTTGTTAATTCGAACCTCGATAATTCAAATTTTCAGATAATTCGAACTACACTACTTGGTCCGGCCAAGCTCCATAGAGATCTATGAACAAGAAAGCCCGTTAATTCAAACGCGAGTCGGTTCCCCTATGAATAATTCGAACTATGTGCCGCCACGTCTGAGCGGCTTAATTGCCGCACAGCACGTGGCCGAAAAAAAAAAGCAACTTAGCGAAAGACCTGCATAATTAGAAGCTGCGCACGCCCAAAACCAGAACAGAAGATGAAACCATGTGAAACCACAGCAAAATGGGTAAAGCCTAACTGGCGCTATGACCGGCACGGCGGCTGGCGGAGCTGGAGGGTAGGGGTTGGCGGCCGTGGCGGTGGCTGCCTCCTCTCTCTTCCACGCAACCTCTGAAACTCGCAACTAAATGCTCGTTAATTCGAACCCTGTTAATTCGGAAATACAGATAAGCACTGTCGGCGCGCTCCAAGCCACACCCATGAAAAGCTATGACGCTGGCACGCGCTACGGGTTACGCGGAAAAAACTTTTTTTTTTTTTTTACGAGTTGTCTATCTTTTTAGCCATCAGTCGTCAACGAAAGTATGCGGTCAGCCATGATTATGACACTGACTTTTAGAATCGTTCAGTTCAAAAGGCGTTTGCTGCTACTGCGCGTTCCAATGAATAAGTAAGCGGCGGCCGCCCCAATCGCCCATGACATGATAAGGCCAACATACTGAAAATGAAGCCTGCAGAGCCGGACAAGCGCTGGCACTCTGCCAAGTCACTTCCCCCTTGCTAGAGCTAAGGTTAAAAGGTAAACACACCATGATGTTATTGCTGCACAGCATCTTGGCGCACTGCCAAGAAACACGTTGTGGACCTTTCGAACAACCGACGCCTCCTTTTTTTTTTTGTTTTCAAATTCTTTGGCAAACATCGGAGGTGGGTGGGTTCATTATGCGAGCGAGTTGGTTACGTGAGTAAATACGGTAAATTTACCATAATGCAAATGGTTCTTGTCAGTTTTTTTGAGGCCATTCGATAATTTGATTTTTTTTCCGGGTACCGCAAAATTCGAATTAACGAGCTTTTACTAAGGACTAAAGAAAATTGGATGGACGACAAGACAATCAAAACCCAAAAAGAACCCACATTGGCTCATCCGAGATGCCGGGGTGTCGAAAAATGAGGCTGCACACTGCATGTCTGGATGCGACAAGGAATTTCCAACAAGGATCAAGCAAATGAACTTATGCACAATGCAGCAGCATTTAACGATGAATGGTGTCCAAGTTGTAGCTATGGAAAGGTTTCCAGCTGATTTAACGGCAACCGGCATCTTAGTTACTTTACTAATGTGAGGCTCCACGGAATTCACAACTTTTATTAATAGGCACAGCAATTACAGAAAGTGCTTGTCCAATACCTCTGCACCTCTGTGAAACTTCGATGCACCACCCATAGTAGTAATGCGGCCGGAGATGACTCAATTGAACTCTGTCTCCGTCGAAATAAGAAATATGGCACTCCAAGATGGTCACATTTGTTAGTGGAGTTTTTGCAGCCACTTACACAATCGGAGGGGATGCCAGCACCTTGCTGACTGCTGGTGAGTTGGGTGTCCCAAGCTGAATGCTGCCAGAAGGAAGAGCCATCTGCAGCACTCCTGCAACATGATTCAAGCAAAAAGCAATTCAACGACTTGAACATGACATGAGAACAAATTTTGTGACCACAAACACGCTACCACAAAGAAACGAAAGGCTCAGAGAGCACAGGCACAAGTAGCCAGATTAGTGTGTCTGGAAACTTGGTGCTGCACTGTGCTAGATGCAAAGATTGTCCACCACTTTTCCAAGAGACGGCAGTTCTTCTGAAATCCAGAGACAAGCTAACCAGGGAACTGTGGGAGGCTTACTGTATCGAATCCGGGAAAGGGACATGTGTAAGTGACCCTTTGGTTACGCTATCAAAAGAAGAAAAGGAATTCTCGGGAAAATAAAAAAAGAGATATAAATGGTTTTTTTGTGACAGATGTATCACGTTCACCCATGATACGATAGCTACTTTGCCGACTGGTTGGTTTTTGTGATGTTTTTATGTGTAAAGCTTCATATGTGTGTTCTCCGCAATAAAATTTCAGTTGATAGTTTGCGCTCCTGTGTCTTGTATCGTTTTCTGCGCATGTTTTTCATAAGTGCAACAATGTTTAAACATACCACAAAGAGGCTTCAAGGAGCTCTCCCCTCCACTTATGGCCTAAATCATGCGGCATTTAATTAGTACTAGAGAAAGCCACTTCCCGTTGCTGGTGACCAATTTGTCAGTTGCTCATGAAAACGAGATCGAGTCGATCCCTCAACGCAGAGCTCTAATAAACTTTTGGCTAGTGCTACTGTTTCTTGACTTATATATTTAGACTCAACCAGACAGATATCCACCAATGATGTTCTCGATCGTGTCCTCTTATAGACCTCTACAAAGAAAGCTCCCTAGATGATGCCATATTAGAGACCTTTAGCATAGAGCTGCTGCTAACCACTCCCATGCGCCAACAGCGGCGCACGCGCTGATTGGCCCGAGTGTCGAATATGATGGGTATGTGGCACCATCTGGCGCCATCAGTGATCTGCGCATGCTTACTAACGGAATGTGGTAGCAGCAAATTGTAGTGCTAAGCTAAAAACATGGTACTCGGCGAAAGCTTCACAGCATAGTTACGCTTGGTAGAACTCTTTCCTAGCCCCCTTCAACTGGCATCGGTAGGGCGCACTAAGCGCAGCATCATTGCCACTAGCGTCCATGGCTGGCTCCGAGTCGAGGCGCGGTTGCTCCTCGTTCTTATATCTATCAAATGACTTCACGACAGTTCCCTTCGCTCGATGGTGTGACATATCACCCACATGATTAAACATGTGCTCCACCCTCTTCCCAGCTCCAAGTTTGAAAGGGTCAAGGTCATGACCTTGTGGTGCGACACCAAGGTGGTCCACAAGGTTATACTTGAAGCCAACGGACACTTTGGAGAAAGGAAGGCATACTATATTTATAGCCACACTTTGCCCTGTGGCTCCCTGAAGGTCAACAGCTAGCTGACACTGACACCGTGTGCTGATTTATAGGAAAGGAAAGGTACAATATCTGTCACATTGTTCTGTGGACACCTGATCCCACAGCAAGTTTGTCCTCCTGCTCCTTGAAGGTCAAATAAAGGTCAAATTGAAGCTCGCGTAGAGACCGGCTCTACCTAGTATGGTGAAGCTTTCGCTTCAAAAGTATCTGTTCGACTGTCGTGCGCACCTTGCACGAGCGCACTGGGAGCAGCAACGTAACCGGTTCCTGACAGTCCAGAGAAGAGGAATTTTGGCAACTCTCTTGCCTGATGCAAAGGTCTTTCGTAGAGTATGATAAAGTCATATATGAAAAACAGTTACGAATTCTTTTAAATTCTACAGGCGTCCATCAGACAGAACAGGAATTGCCAAGTGCATGGGAGCCAAGGTGCACACAATGCACAAGACGAAAGACAATATGTGGCACTGACCTTTGACCCCTACGGATGCAGGTTGAACCGTGATGGAAGGCAGCAGGTACTGGACCTGTGTGCTGGCCGCTGGGAGCTGCATGTGTCTCAGGATGCCCCCCGTGCCTTTGGGTGGGCTGGTGCTGAAGGGTGGACCCCTGAGCACGAGCCCCGCTAGGTCAGCACTGCCCTCAGCCCGGCCCAAAGGTGGGCTTAGGATGGCATACTGGGTGGCAGCTGCCGAAGAGGGCGGGACTAGGAGCGCATGGCGCATGCCCCCTTCCAAGCCAACAGGAGGCTTGGATGCTATGGGACGCAAGGGAGACACCTGCGGAAAGCAGCAGTACATGCAAAGAGTGCTTTGCTGCGCGCTGGAAGCACAGGAGATACAGTGCACTGTCCATAGTTAAAGCTGAAAAGCAAGCAGAAATATGCTTGAATTATGCGGAGTTTGAATCAAGGGACGCCTTCTAAATACTCAGTGAATGAACCAAAGCAAGACACTCAAAATGACCAGATTCTACAGTAGCAAGCTCTTCCAACTGCGCTGCTTAAAGTGATAATATTTTACCATGATCACTTTTAGCCCCTTTTTCTACAGCTACTGCTCCACATTTCTCTAGAGCTGATAACTTACAAGAAGTTGGCATTCACACGTATGGAACCATTCTCATCCATTCTTTGCAGGCATTGACTGCAGTCACCTTCCACCTCCAGCGATGACTAATACTAAAACCAGCCATTCTAAAGTAAGGTAATCCAACTCTCTATATTAAGGTGCTTTTTAACACAGTTGGCTGCCTTTAAGATGAGCTTAAAAGGACCATAAAATCTGTTCTGTCTGGTCAGAACATCGTCTCAATAGAAGTGCAAATACAAAAAAATCAAGCGGGCCTACTAGTGTGTCCAAATTTATATGTCACATGAGAACAATCAATAAAGCAGCCTTCTTGGGAGAAAATAATTCCAAATAGAGCATTTGTTGCACTATGCATAAGTGCTATGAAGAAAGACCGGCACTGGTCTAGTTTTCTTTTTCACTGCCTCATTATTCTCACTGTATCCAACACGAACTGCCATTTCTGCATTTTTTGTTCTGATTTTTCACTCTCCATCCAGTTCCATCTAGCAGCGTAGCCAAGTGTCTCTTACCAGCTCCACCTGTTACAAACTCCACACAAGAACAAGTAAAAATACCTGGCCACCTCTGTGCCGCAATAGCATGTCTTACGGCATCACAGCAATCGAAAATGTGGCCTCAGAGTTCTCAAGCCTTGATATGGGGAGGGGGGCACTTTGTGCGCACGCGCCCCCCTTTTCTTTGAAAAAGAAAAAGCAAACTGAAGTCATCCTTCGTATTACATAGCCGTCTTTAGCAGAATGTGAGACACAGTCTGCAAACGTTTGGTGTGCCTGCTCGCAAACGGACAGCCAAAGCCGTATCGACATCCAGCAGTTACTTGCATTTTTTTCAGTCTCAGGTGCATTTGTATTCGTGCGCGCTCTTTCGTTCAACCGATAATAGCCTATAATACTTTGTTAGCAATGAACAGCGGCATGCAGAGGCACCTTACAGTGGTTTGACTGAAAAAAGTGAGTTCAAACGACAACATAGCCGCTCGCTCAGCAGCAGTTTGTCGTTTCAGAAAAGAGAGAGCGGTATTGGTGTGGACAAGATCAGCTGTCCACGAGCACCGTTTCAAGAAATGCAGCGTGAGCACAACATGCTTGATGCAATTAGGTAATTCACTGTGGGAGGTGGCAAGCGCGAAAGAGTCATCTTCCAACGACGCTGCTCCAGTGATGCAGGGACGCAGCCGATGTTGTAAATAAATAAGCTTGGGCAAACCTTTGTTGTTTTATTTTTCTCTTTTTTCACTTCACGATAAGGGGGTCGACCTACATACTGTTTATAGTGTAGTGCTCTGGTTTACCTGCACCGACATGAAAGCCTCCCCGTAAAATAGCATGCTCCTTCAAGAGAACTTCCCCACAGTTCACTATGATGCACAAAGTCCTTTCACAGAGATGCGCTTTCTTGTGCGAAAAAAAAAAAAAAAAAAAATTAAACATTTTCTCTCTCCACCAAAGCTGCCGATGCCATGTCCTTTAAAGGCTCAGTGGGCAAATATTTCTAGCTCCTGCTCCAGCGTCTGCTAGTTAAACACCACCCAGGAGAGTTTAATATACTGCAGCATGTTAGCATCACAGACAGAGATACCTTAATTTCAAAGGAAGGCTCACTGTGGTTACATTAAATTTCACCACCATGCTTTGTCCTGCTAGAAGAATCAGAAAGGAGTGCTCACAGATTCACGTGGCCTCTCTTCCGGAGCTAAGTTGCGCTTGCTCGGTGACTGGACGCCCTTGAAAACAGCACCCGTAGGGTGGAACGCTGTAGCAGCACCCAAGGGTCGTGGAGCAGCTGGTGTTGCCTCAAGCAATGACAGGGGCTCTCTCATGATGGGCGTCGGTCTGTGGGTGCCCTCAGCTAAAGGCACACCAGCTCCCAGAGGTGAAAGGCGAGGCGAGGCATCTGAGGCCCCTCCACCTTCGGAATCACTTTCTGCTACTCGCTCCTTGCACTGCAGGTCAATTACAGGCTCACCATCACCTGCAAGTTGGAGGTGGAAGAAAAAAGAGGGGCGAACAATTACAATGAAAAATGTAAACGAATGTCAACATGAACTGAAACCCACCTTCAAACCACCACCCTTGCAAGGTATTAGCCTCTACACACAATGCCTTCCTAAAACAATGCCTAAGGTGTCAAAATAAGCAATGTGCTAGTCTACACAAAATCCACTGGAGGGCATTCCAAACACCATGCGAAATGAATGCTAAATTGATTATGTGTACATGCAACACGAGTTCTACCTAAGCCTGATGGTAGACATTGTAGAAAGAACCCATTTAAAAATTACTTTTGTTCCGCTCCTTGCAGCTAGAATTTAGGCTGCAAACGCTCAAACTGGCACATTCTAGTTGGTGCATAGAACTTCAAGAACCCAAGGCGCAGCAAACCTAAAGCAGACTAAAATTGTTACTTCAATGAAGCACACAGCAAGACATGCACTCCTTTGAAACCAACAATAAACTTGTGCATGCCTCACAATAGCAATGTTAAGAAGCATTAACGGGAGATGTTTTACCTTCATCTTCACAGATTATCATTCTCTCATCATCACTGGATGCATCTCCATCCTTGTCGTTGTTGCTTGCAAGGCTAATATTGACGATAGACGACTCAGAAGCCGCCTCCACCCAAGGAAGTGGAACAGCAGAATTCTAAGAACATTTGACAAAATGAAAACAAGATGTAAGGAAAATAAAGTGCACGCAATAATATCCACAAAGAGCCTTATACAAAAGAAAAAATAGTGCTGCACATCGGTTACAGTCCGCAAATTTTATTTCTGGAGTAGTTCAGACTCGCTCAGTACTTCAGACTTCTTTAAGAAATTATCAGCTTTTCCTTAGGACTAATACAGCAAAACCTCGTTAATTTGGATCTCATGGGAGTGAAAAACATGTCCGAATTATCCAATGTCAAATTATGGAATGAGCAACAAAAATTGCATGTGAATTTTTTGTTATCGCATACCTTCAGTTCGTGAAGAAGTTAGTAATGCCCGTTTGCTTTCTCGCGGAAAGCTGGGCAGTGAAGACCAGTTTGCGGACATGGGACAACCCTTCCAGGGCGAGCGTGTTGCCATGAGCATCATAACAGATGTCCTCTAAAACTGCGAGAGCATCCGTGACTTTTCTAGCGGTACGACACACTGGGGGCTCATCACATGGGCTGTGCTCATTGAGTGAGCCCTCTTCATCAGATGCCTCATCCGCTACACTGAGGGCATTGCTGGTTATCTCATCATCGCTTAACTGGCCAGCAACAACAAAACCATCATCGATGGAAATGTAGTTGGCGAGATTCACTTCAGTGGGGAGCAGGCTGAAGAATGACTCATCGCCGTCGTCTTAATCTGCTACTGGCGCTGCAGGCTCCAAGCTTGTGTCAGGCTGTGCAAATCCACAGTGCCTAAAACAATTGACAACCACATCTGCTGACGTGCGTGCCCACACGCGAGCCAGAATATGTATGGCACTCACACACTCAGAAGCGTGATGACGCAGGCCTGCTTCCGATCAATGAAAAGAAGCACGCGCTCCAGCACTTGCTTAAGATACTTTTTTTTACATAATGGATAACGCCTTGATCCATAGGTTGAAGCGCGGCAGTAGTGTTAGGAAGCAGAAACACGAGCCTGATCGCCTGCAGGTTGGAGACGCAGTGCGCAGTGCAGTTATCAACAACAACAGCACCTTACGTTTCCTCGCGCTGAAACGTCGGTCAAGGTCTTGGAGCCATGCATGGAATATCTCAGACATCATCCAAGCTTTACAATTTGCTCAGTACTCCACGGGCAGGCGTTTAATGTAATGTTGTAAAAACATCTAGGTTTCTGCGACTTGCCGATAACCAGAAGTGGTAGGAGCTCAGTGCCCATCATATTGGCTGCCAGCAACACGGTAACTCGCTCCTTTTCTTTTTGCGCTGCTGCACGCATCTTCTTTGACTGTCTTGTCGCAGAGCAGTTTGCAAAAGAGTGCAGTTTCATCTGCATTAAAAACGTTGTTCGGATCGTAAGTTGCCACGTGTTCTTTAAGCTGGATGTTCCGCCAGCCTTTAACCAAGTTTTTGTGAACTTCTCCCCTTTCACCGCACATGGCTTTAAAAGCAGGGCCACGCCTGTCTTTAAAACATGCAAACTAGCCCTCTGAGGCCTTGAATGAATCAATATTCATTCGGAGAGCATATGTCTCAGCTCATGCACAGATCAATGGTTCGCTTAACGAAAGCTTTGCATCACAAGCTGCAAAGATCCACCGTAACAATGCGTCCTCCAGGGGTGGGTGGGTTGCGGTTCGCAAGTGCTTCCGACGTGAGTGGAACTTGAATCTCACCTTCAAAAGCTTAAGTTATCTGTGCTTCATTCTTGATGAAGTTGATAGATGCTTCTTTTGAAGTTGAAATAGGATAGGAAATACGTTAATTTCTCTTGGAATGTCTTGTGCAAGTAGAAGAAGAGGTCCATTTTCCTTCTTCTCACAGGGTCGGTGCTCCTATTCCAGGCCTCCGCTGAGCTTCGCTGCTCGCTGGGCGTGCTGGATCAGACCTAGTTGGTAACCCAGATCGCCGCTGGACAGCCGGCTCTCCCACTGTTCCGCAATGACGCATCACCTGTTCTCTGGAACCTTCAACGGTTTAGGGATCTTCACTTTCGTCACTAGATCCTTAGCCGAGTACTTTGCACATTTTGTAGGCACCGCCATCGCAACAGAAAGCAGTAGCACCAGTAGCACTACCAGAGTCCCCGGTACTACACATTTCACACACAGACCTGACACAAAGCACTTCACTCCGACCGCACTATCCAACCTTCCAAGCTCTCGTCACCCGAGAAAATAGAGAAACTGCAGTGGCAAGCGCCACCTTTTGTACATTAGAAAAATGCAGTTACGGGAGGATAGATGATGGCTGTAGCGATGCGCGCTCCTAAAACCCACCTTTAATATTTTTTCTTTCTACTAATTTCCGCGGTAGCCTCGGCCTTTCTCCCGTTCGAATTAACTGGTTTGCATGCAATTAAATTAACGCCGAATTAGCGAGAGTTTGCAGCCACAGACTTTGTACATTTTTGAAGGGAAGTGAGCAGGCCGAATTAACGAGGTTTTACTGCACCTATTTACGAGATTTTTCTTATGCAGTAAAGGCGTCTTGCACCAAACAGTGGCTTCCAGGCTAGACCTGAGAACCATAATGCCGTGCTTGCCCCTATTCCGGTGCATTTTCAGCGAAAGTTTTGCCCCACGTTCACATGTATTTCACTGCTTTCTACATATATGCTGCGAGGCACTGCCAGCAAATGAAAAGCAGGCAGAAAAAAAAAAAGTGTTTGGCTTGAAGACTTTAACAACCGTCTTATTGACAAACAACAGTTATTGACAATTCCAAAGGCTCCTACATCCATGACAAACATGTACACACTAACGCCTGCTAATTGAAACTTGCAGACATATGAATGACAGGTCATAACACCGACTACAGTCGAGCCCATCTACGAACATTAAGATAAAAGTTCACTTAAAACGAGCAAGACCAGCGAGACCATCAAATTATACATTATTTCAATGGCGCAAAGTCGCGCTTATAAAAATGTCTTTGAGCCATGCTGATCGGACTCTGTTCGCCCGCTGCCACTTGAGGATGCTTCACTGCAGAGATTATGAGGATGTGGTGAAGCATCCCCACAATGCGCTGGTTCAGTGAACCTACAGTGGCAGGCTTGTTCTTACGCCTGTACAACGTAGAAGCTCGCCCATTCGCCCGCAACATGTCGAGAGCAGTACAATCATTGCATGTTTTGTGAAGAGGCTTTTCATAAACAAAAATGTTTGCGTATTTTTAATGATTTTATTGGGCCGAGTTCATCACAAATGTTAGGACAACTTCGTTTTTTATTGTGTAATTTTTTTCCACCGTTCTGTAAAGTGATCTTAGCTGAAATTGAAAATGGTTTAAAGTTTGGTTGCCAAGCTTATCAAAACGTGTTTTTGATTTTTCTTTCTCAGAGTAAAATTTATATCAAATCACAGGCTGAAATTAGCCTTTTTCAGGTAGTATTAGGAAAAAAAGAATACTACCTAAAAGCACATTTTACTTACAAGATTTTGCTGACAAGTTTTAATAAAGATTTAAAACATTTTGTGTGTACAAGGACTTCTTTTACCATTTTCTTCAAGAGTTATTACCCAGTAAATCTAAATTTTCTTATTCCCATCGAACTTGTTTCAGTTTTCCCGGATTTGTTTTTCAGCATTCTCACTTAAAATTTGTGTTAAAAGAAACGTTTTACGAATGTGCATCCTATTTACATCGTTGTTAAGCATTTTGATCATCTTTTAGCCCTTGTATAATTTGCAGCAAAAGTTTGTGAGAAGCGTATGAAAAACAGCCATTTTTCCAGCGTTAACAAAAGAGTTAATGCAGTTGCTCACAAGTCTTGATTTGTGAAAGTGTGAAATTTGTGAGAGTTGTGTCTATGCTTCACTTCCAATGCTGTTCACTTCCCCTTCTGCAATAGTGTCGCGCTCCCTGGCCGACATATTGTTCTAACCGGTATCTGGTATTCATTCCGGTATGACTGGAATGAATATTAACAAGCACTGCTGAAGGTAATGGTTCTCAAACTCACATCGCTGCTTTCTCCATTCCTTGCGCCACTGGAACTGTCCTCCTTTGCATTATCTGCAAAACAAAGTGAAAAAAAAAAAAAAAAATTCACATTTAATGTGCAGTTTTATCTTATGCAATGGCAACGAACACAGAGAATTCAGAAATACAAGGGAAAATATTCAAGGAAAAATATACTAATCCATTCACAAACCACCATGCTGAATTACCCAGAGCTTGCATATAAAATTCTGAGCTTTCTTATATCGTGTGATGCTGCTGACAAACAATTAGGATGTTACATCCTTTACTGCTAATGTAGATACAGTGCAGGGTGACGTTTGGTAGGAAGTTTAGAATCCTAGGCTGTTTGTAACACGTTACATTTCTCGACACATTAATACAGTGGAGACCACTCACAACGTAACCGCTTATAGTGTGGGACCAGTTATAATGCCGTCTTTGCTAGCCACCGGTCTGCTTCCCATAGGACTCAATGCAAAGTCATACCGCTTATTTCCCGGTTGCATGAAGTAAAATACTGGTAAAAATGCGGTTCTGAAATCCGCTCAGCGACAGAGCAGAACCGCAAGTGCACTTCCCTACATGGTTTCGAACTTTTTTGTGTGGCACAGGACATCACGTCACTCACTCAGAGTGCGCGCGTCGCTTGTTTCCTTTCCTTCAGTATCTACACTTTGCACCCATCTTACACAAGATTGTGCGATAGCTTTTATTTTAACTCTGTCAATCTTTTCTTTTTCTCCTTTCCATGAACCTGGATCGTACTATACTTTCTCACCACGCCTTTACTCACACATCGCTATATTTGTAAACAAGTGAGCAGGAACGGCGGAAATGTCCTTGTGATTGTGTTTTCGTTCAGGTTTGGTCAGTGTGAAAAAGTGCCGGGGCCATGAAGCTAAGCATGCGGCAAGGCGCGCATAAAAAAAAACAAACCTGGCTATGAACACAGAAAGAAAGTGGACTGGGACTCTAAAAAAAGCAATGAAACTAAATAAAAACGCAGTGAGGTGTTCACATCATTAGGTTAGCCCCAATCACAAGCTAACAGAGGTAGTGCATAGGCAGTTCTTCAAACCCACTTATATCAATGCCAGTTTTAACAATATATTGGATATAACAATGGGCACCCGCTGCGCCATCAGGTTTGCGAATGCGAAATAGTTCGATTTATCGATAATTCGATATACAGAAATCAGCTTGAGACGCCGCTTGCGATTGTGAAAAATGACACTGTACATGTCGTGTAATCAACCCACTTGTATAATGAACCTACCCTCCACTTTTGTCCCCAAGAATTTGAAAAAGAAAAAAAGAGAGCGTTAAGGCCAGTTTACATGCAAGCGACTAAGCGAACTAAGCGACAAGTGGCAGTGACAGAGTGAAAAATTTCCAGCTTGTTCACGGTCACAGTCACTTCACGGTCACCTCGCAGTTTGTCAAAAATGCCTATCATTGGTCGCACTCTTCTCTACCCACATGAGCACAGGACAAATTTAAAAGCAAGACCTTGCTATGCATCACATTCGCATCGACATGTACACATCATCTTGCAGTATTTCACTGTTGCCTCACAATTAAGAGAGACATCCAAGAAAGCTATGTCTGTACTCCCATTCATTTTGCAATCAAACACTGGGTGAAAAACACATTACTGACTATCCTCGCTTAGTATCGATAAGCCCCCAACTTCCCATCCTACCAGTCTCCTGGCGGTCATTGCTGTCTCCGGAGGCCAGGTGCGCCGCCAAGTCATCAGAGGTGCTGAGACATTTGCGCCCCATGTCCTTGCACTGGGAGCCAGAGCTGGATTTCTTGCGGTCGCGACTGCACCACTTCCAGTCAGGGTGTGCCTTGAAGTGCGCCTCTTTAACCTGTAGATGAATGCAATAAGCAGCTGTCAGCTCCACATTGAAGCCAGCCACTGTCTGCTTCAAATCTACTTATATGTGACAACGCCAAGCCTTTTCCATCTTTTTAACTATGGTCCCCTTATCCCTTCGTGTAAATGGTGCACAGGAAGGGACAGGTCTGTGACACTTGTTTTTGTGGTCACCTCAGCCCTGCTGTAGAGGGAGGGAGAAAGATGGGAGTGAAAGTGGAAAGAGAGAAAGAGGAGCCTAGTGGAGGGCTACGAAGTAATTTCGACCACCTGGGGATCTTTAATGTGTGCTGACATCGCTTAATGTGCGCTGACTTACGTTGAGGAAAATGCAGTGGGCTATGGAACAAAGAATGGTAGGGGTAACATTAAAAGATAGGAAGCGTGCAGAGTGGGTCAGAGAAATAACTCAAGTTACTGAAATTCTAGTGGAAATCAAGCAGAAGAAATGGGCATGGGCAGGACATGTAGTGCGAAGAGAGGATAACCGATGGTCACTTAAGCCGCGTTCAGACTACGTGCGCAACGCACGTATCGTTCGTAGGGATCGTAAGCGTAAGCGCAAAAAACGTAACGTGTCTGTTCAGACTGCTGTCGTATTGAGCGTAAAATGCGCAACGTACGCAGCCAGCGTGGGCGTAAATGTCGGAGGACCCGCGACTTTTACGACTAGTACAGATACGTCTGTTACGCGCGACCAATGCGCACAGCCGTTTCGGTTTTCCCTTTCCGGTCACGAGGCTTCCGGTCCTTCCAGATTTCGCGCGCAAACCACTAGTAGGCGACATCACCCAACACTCCTACTCTGCTGCAGTGTCTCGGCTCGCCGTTGTTATTGGTGTTGTGTCGGTGATTGTGTCTGTGTCGGTGATTGTGTCTGTCCGCATCTTGATCATGTGCAGTGCGGAATCTTCGCTGTGGAATTATCAGCCTCTCATAAAAAAAGTTCGGCAGAGGCCGGCTCTCTACTACGAGTAGCTGAAATCGCACAGAGAGAAGTGCAAAACGATGCCTGGCTGCAAATTGCCAGTGCGCTGAGTCAAAGTAGTAAGTGGTTTATCAATCCGTTTTTTCGTGCGCGAACAAGTTCTCAACAAGCAAATGTTTCCTCTAGTTTAGAAAAGTGAGGTTATGGAGGCGGGGGATGCCCGCTTCATCCCCGTGCATTCTCGCAGCCCATCGGCTCCGTTGACAAGCGAGGAAACAGTTGGCCTGCAGCGAAAGGCCGATGCGGGGCGACGTTGCGGTCGGGCCGCAGAACGGAGCTGGTGCGGACTCGTCGAAGTTGGAAAGAAGCTCACCGTAAAAGAGAAAAAGAAAACAGCATTTCCTGAGGGGGGACGAGGTTCCGCGGACGTTTCCGTGTCTGCCGCGCGCCCCGGCTCATTGTTTGGAGTGAGTAGTACGGCTTTTGAGTCGCCGCCCCGGCCCGTCTCCAAGATCGCTCCGGGGCACTGGTAAAATCGCAAGCAGGGATGCAGGCGGACCGTACGCCTGGTTTGGTGCGAGAGAGTGCGATCACGGGACACCGAGCAGGAGTGCGCGATACGTCGACAATGAGAACGGGCGAGTGAAGAAATGTGCGAAAGAGTGAGCGGTGCGTCAGCACGGTGAGCGGACGTTTGAAAACTGTGTGCGAACGTGCATGTGTGAAACGAAGTGTATTTATAATCGAGTTGTTAATTGTTAATATACCCATTGTTCTTTTTCGTATTTTATTTGTGTGTCCAGTCTTTTCTTTCACATCTCATTTTGAGCTTGAAGAGCCCAGACCTCCGCTATCAGCCGCTTGCTAACCGGCGCCATGTTGAGAGCGCTGATTGGCCGGTCGTAAAGAACGCATCTTACCGAACGGCCCAGTGTGAACATGCGTGGTCGCAAGCTACGTAAACGGGAGTTCCAGCCACTATGCGCACTGCGATAAATACGATACTTACGACGGATGCGCACGTAGTCTGAACGCGGCTTTAGGGTAACAAACTGGATTCCAAAGGAAGGAAAGCGTAGCGGGGGCAGCAGAAAGTTAGGTGGGCGGATGAGGTTAAGAAGTTCGCAGGGGTCAAGTGGATGCAGCTAGCATAGAACCGGGTTAATTGGAGAAATATGGCAGAGGCCTTCGCCCTGCAGTGGGTATTGTCAGTCTGATGACGATGATGATGATGATGACATCGCACAGGACAAGGACGCCTCTCCGTTTCGGCTCCATCTAAACGCAGCTGTCGCCGGCCGGGGTCGAACCCGGGAACTCTGGCACAGCAGTTGGGCGTCTAATACCACCGCGGCGGGGCACCCTTTGTGCAAGAAAATTAGTAAATGGTGGCATCTCATAGCAATAGGAGATCTGAAGGATGATGGACAATCGAAAATAGGCTGAAAAAGGCAAACATTTTCTAGGGTCGTATAAATACCTCCGGCAGAGCACCACAAAAAGGGTGAGGGATGGTCTGATTTACTGATCATGGGCTTCGAGTCTCAGATACCGTAGTGAGGGCTCTAAGTAATTCTGAGTGTCTGGGGTTCCTTAGCATGCAATGATATCGCACAGTGCATCAAACCACATTCTGATTATGTACAGGCTAATTTTTGTTTTTTTAAATGTGGAGATTTATGGCCAAGAAAACACAAAAAAATTAACTAAGGGTATTCCCATCCCAGGCCGTTTTCACACCTGAACAGTTATGCTATCAAGTTAATTTCTTCATTTTTAATCCAAATTTCGTGACAATTAACCCTCAGGACAGCCATAAAGAGCCAAACAACAAATTTTTGTAAGAATAAAAATTGAACAGAGTTGTATTCAAACAGTCGCTGTATATATACAGGAGCAGAAACTCCTGTCTGGTGACACAACAGTGGCAAAGATGGTTCAAATAACCTGCAGGCGTGCTCACATTTTGGCACCTGGTGACTGGGATCAATAAGCACAGTGTCAACCTCTACTCCTAATACACTTATACTGGTGCTGAGGATGCACTCTGAAAACATGGCAGCCGTGAAATGCAACGTGGCCGAAATTTGTCACACCTATACACTCAAAGCTGTGGGACGCATGACTAAGTGCGCAAGTTTCGATTAATATGTTCGAGCAATAAGTCTGCACCTTTTACATTTAAAATCAGCAGCATATACAGAATCTCAAGGTAAGGGCTTGAGACACTTAGCTCACTTTGATTACGTACTGTGTAACATTACCTAAATATTCGCTTCGCTTCAAAACTATATTTGAACAAAATAACTTCGCTTTGTATTCACTTTGAATTGATAATTCACTATTCACAATTGCTCATTTAACATGTTTCTCACCTAATCTGCAAACCAAGGAAGAAAAGCTCACAATAGCAAACATCAGCGTGTACAAGCTGTCAAAAGAGCATGCAATCAGGTGGGTGGTGAAAAGCAGCCTCATAGCCACACCTTGAACGCTAGGTCGTGGTACTGCTGCTTCTCGGAGGGGTTCAGCGCGTACCACCATTCGCCGAGGATTTTGCTGACCGTTCGGTTGTCTTGGTTGGGGTGCCGCTTGTGCACCAGTGCTCTGTGCCGCTTGCTGAAGATCATGAAAGCATTCATGGGTCGCCGGATGTGCTCCTTCTCCTTGGCCTGGGTGAGAACGACACCACAATGAGCTGCATGCTAATGATTTACTTTGGGACAATGACTGTTTAGCCATAAATAGGAACTCATCAGCAAACACCATGCCCATCTCCAGGATGCAGTAAAAGGTGCTGCACAACGCATCAGATTGGAACCACACAAGGAACCACACAAGCCAGGTTGTTTTTTTTTCTTTGAAAGTCGCTCATCTTATACAGCGGTCTCTAGCAAAGTGTGAGTCACAGCCTGGCAACATGTGGCACGCCTGCTTGCAAACAGATGGCCGAAGCCATATCGACATCCTGCACTTGCTAGAATATCTTCTTCTTCTTCTTTTGTTTTTTTTCAGTCACTGCATATCCTTACTTACGTGCTGTTCCATTCAACTTAGTGAATGATTCCTCATTAGCCATGAATAGTGGCACATGGAGACAGTTTACACCGGCTTTCAAGAAAGAAAAAAAAAGAAAAAAAAAGTGCGACAGTTTGGAGTTAAGCAGAACTACAACACCGAGAGCAGCACGCCAGAGTCATGGGAGCACTACTTGATGACGCGCCAAATTTCCCTTTGCCGACCCATGGCGATATTTCAGAAGCTGGCTGCCAGAGTAGTTCGATGCTAAGCTCACCAGCTTCCAGTGGTTTGCAATTCGGCTTCGAGAGGAACCCGACTATGTGCCGGAACAAGTTGCAAATGCTAAAGAGACCCCACCACAGCTAGACATGCCTTTGTCGTTCACAGTTAATGAACGCGGCACCAAAGAATTGAAATTTCTGTCGAAAGGAAGTGAGCACTCACACTTCACTGTCATGCTTGCTTTCACAGCTGATGGCGAAACGCCAGCACCCCCTTTGATGTTTCGAAAGGAAGACAATGCCAAAGGAAGCCTTCCTGTCAGGTGTTGTGCATACAGATGAACGACTGAATGGATCCGTGTAGTAGGGATTTGCCAGCCAGGCACACTGCTGCGTCATCTGAGCATGCATCTGGTTCTGGACGCATTTCATGGTCACCCAACCAAAGCAGTAAAACGTGCACTTAGCAAAGCTAAGGAGGACCTCATTGGCTTCCACCTTTCAAAGACACTTGACACTGTTCTCAACATGCCCTTCAAGGACAGAATGCGGCAGGAGTAAGATGAGTGAGGAGTAATCTGGCGACAACTTGAAGACTGTGACGGACTGCCTGCAAAGGCCTCCACTCGCAATCGTCTGCAGCTGGGCATTGATGTTCTGAAAGAACTTGCTTGTGTTAGTCTCTTAAATTGGGCTACAATGAACCCTAATGTTGATGGCTTTGCCTTGTTTGCCAGACACCATGATACAAAAAGGCATTCAAGTGTGGCAATGTTTGTTTCAGAGCTACTTGGTTCATGTTTACGAAGGGGAATCCTTTAACACATTTAGTTGGGCGTACGCAGTGACAATGCAGGTAACGAATGTGCATGCGCAGATCCGTATGTAACGTGTCTTGTCTTGCGGGCGCATGCACGCACGCATCAAATCCCGGCCTACACCCGTTTCTTCGGGCGTTGCGGAATATGTTGAAAACATTGCAGCGTGCTGGCCACCTGCTTCGGAACAAATACATCTCGCCATTGCTTTCTCTGATGCGATAGCCCACTCTAAATAGCGGCGTTCTCTTCTATTACACTCACTCTCGCCCGCATAACATGGTATAAGCTACAAATATTCCTGGTTTTCTAGATACCTTCACGAATTTCAAGCTCCTAGGCCTATCTGTAAGCTTACATCCACCGCCATGGCTGAGGGTGGCGCTGGTAAACACTCTCAAGGTTCGTATAAAGACAACATTAATAACCAAGAAAGTAGCAGGCGCGACAGCGGCTGATGTAGCTCAGTTGGAAGAGCACCAGACGCGATATTCGGAGGTCGTGGGTTCGGTTCCCACCATCGGCATGTTGTTTTTCCTTCTACTTTGTGTTAATTATCTTTCCCCTAAACAGATTACATTACTAATTTATGTGATTACCGAAGTAAAAATTAAAAAAAGAAAAGACAAAGTACAATTCGCAATGCTTTCCTTGGCCTCGCCAACTGTTGGCTTCCTTATTTCATGTATTATAACGAGCACCCTCATTTTTCCTTAATTTATCTGCCTGTATGTGTTCTTGTCGCTTTGGCTTGAGGGTTTCATTTTCCTCACTTTGTGTAATTTTCCTCCTTATAATAAAAAAAGGTGGACAGTGTGACTATTCTTCTCATCAGTAATTACAGTTGAAAGTTTTTTTTGTTGTTTTCAAACCAGCGCAAGTGGGCTTTGAATTATTGTCAGCAGATGGCGCCACTGTGCACACCGCTTGTGGCACGCTGTGGCACAGCCAAATAAAGGTGTTGTGTTCGCAACGGTTGCAGTGCACGCAATGCAGTGAGTGATATGTACACACTTTGCTACATACCCCTAACTAAAAGTGTCTCTCATTTAGCACAACACATAAGGGGAACAAGGTAGCGCCTGTCTTGTCCCTTTTATGTGTGCTACAAAAAATTTTCATTTCGAAAGAAAAAAGAAGAGAAAAAAGTGTGGCATAAGCAATTTGCTTGATGTAACTTGTAGAGGGTGCTGCCTCTCAAATAGCATAGGTTTTAATAATACATCGGTTACAACAATGAAAAGCTGCTGCACTGTCCACCTTTATATGTTTTCTATGGTAAAAAAAACCTGCTTACTTCAATGCCCCATGCGGCATTATCGGTTATAACAATGAAGTCTGGCTCTTGAGTGTTCGTGACAAAAAGTAGTGGAATGGGAAATCCTTGAAAAGAAAAGAGCAAAAAAAAAAAAAAAAAAAGAAAAGAAAAATTCCAGCCACTCAACCCTCCCCTCTGCGCTCATACAATAGAACCAGTTTTCTGGTCTTCTCCGCATTGCCAGCCACCTGGAGCATCTTTCTCCCACCCGTGCCCTTCCACCCCTCCAAACACAAATGGGCAGCACCCATAGCTCTATGCCACGCCACCTTCCAAAACGCGAATGGACTTCATCAACTCGCTGACAGCGCTGATCTGTTCACTCACCCCTCATTCTGCGCAGTTCTGCCAACAGATTTGGTTGTTTGTACAAGTTGATTGCGTTGGAGTCGTTCCTGGCCACGTGGTTTCTCTGTCTCGTTTGAATAGTCTCATTTGAAAGAAGCAGGGAGCAACCAGACTTGAAGATCAATCTGCTGATGGCCGTGCAGTTTATATTTGGTGCGTGGTCCGAAGTTGGCGCTTCTATGGTGCGGAACTGCTTTAGGAGACATGCTTTTTCTGAGGCAGGAGCGACTCGAACGAAGCCTGCGAAGTTCCCACCGACGAAGTGATGCCAGAACGTTGGTCCGCAGTCAGTGAGGATGCTTCACGACTCGAAGAGTTTCTGCATGCGGACGACGCATAAGTAACTTCAGAACTTCTCACCGATGAGGCTATCGTCGCAAACGTGCTTCGATCGGATAGTGACGACGACACTGACAGTACGGCAGCGATGATGCGGTAGGGCAGGCTGCCCTGCAGTTGATTCAGTCCCTCCGGGGTTTCCTTTTCGAGAGGGACCTCCCGCTGCACTACGTGGGGTACTTGGATGCCATGGAGTAAGGATGTCGGCAAGCTTCACGTGAGGCAAGCAAGGCTAACGAACATGGGGTTTTCTCGTGCAAGCCAGTGAGATGTACTGTACGTGGCGAGATGCTTGTGGTGATTTCACCCCAGGGGCCTGCGTGCCCCAACCTCCTCTGCTTTTAAATAAAAGTTTTGCCTCTCTCTCTCTTCACCCCAGCGTTACTTCGGGATTTCTCAAGGTGAGAGGCGGCCACTGCAACCTTTTCGTATTTTTTACAAAGCCCCTTTCGGGGCCACCAAAACAATGAATCGACGGATCTCGCATGTCACTTGCCGTCCGTGATGTTTTTTTCATGCAAACCATTTACAGTCGAGCCCACTTATAACGGCCCCACTTAAGACGAACTTTCGCTTATAAGGAACGAGACCGGAGCAACCGCCAAAATATACATTACTTCAATGGCACAAGATCGCACGTATAACGAACGTCCACGAGCGCTGCCGATCGGTTACAGCGAACGGACGGCGTAAACCCTGCGCCCCGATACGAGATAACGATGGCTCCCATCCCTTTTGGTCTGTTTTCGCAATCCTCCTCGCAAGCGAGCTGCCCTTTGCTCGCCGACGCGCGCTGCCACGCTGCCGCCCCTCCTCGCAACTCCGCTCCCCTCTCCTCTCGCCATTCACTCGTTACAGTGCTCCTCGTCTTTGCCTGTCTCCACGGCGCCGGCCGCCGGCATAGTCTTCGAAGTTTCGTCGTTTCGTTTCCTGGCTGTTCCATTGAGCGGCCGTGCCAGGGGCGCGGGGCGCCAGGAGGCAGGCCTCTCCATACGCTAGCGGTTGTACTGTTTGCACGGGCGGACTGAATGCGCAGCGGCGCGCGCCGCTGCATTCAGTATGGCGGTGACGGTTCGTGGCCTCCGAGATTTGCGGAGGTAATCTCGGAGGCCATGGGCGGTTGAAAGCAACTACGGTAGGAGCCAACAGGTGGCAGCACTGACGCTCAGGGATGCCTCTCATTGCTCTCCCCGCTGCATATCATGCCCCGCTATGTGTCCGTTCCGTTCCGTTCCATTCCTTAGGCACTTCCTCGCTTGCCTCGCGTGATTGTCGCACGTGCGCACGTGCTCCGTCAGTTGCGGTGCTTTGTTGTCATTTTCGTGTGTGTGGTGTGAGCGCTTCGTCTGTCGGACCTGAGTCGTATAATTCGGGATGGCGGACGGGAATTGCCTGCCTCCAGCAGTCACAAAACGAAAAGCGCTGGACATGGCAACGAAGCGAGCAATTGTGACAGAACTGTCTCAAGGTGCTAAAAATTGCGAGCTGGTGAAGAAGTACGTGTCGAAATCAACCATCTCGACAATTCTGAAGAATAAGGAAAAGATCGCCAGCTCCGACGCCAACACAGCGGAGAGAAAGCACCTGCGGAAGGCCACCTATGCGGACGTAGAGGATGCGCTGCTGAAGTGGTTCGTCGACGCACGGGCTCGCAACATTCCGATAAGTGGACCAATGATGCTGGGCAAAGCCAAAGACTTCGCATTCCTACTAGATTTTCCCGACTTCTGCCCAGGCAATGGCTGGCTACATCGGTTCAAAGTGCGGCATGGGATTGTTTTTAAATCGATTGTCGGTGACAAACCAAGCCATTATTGCAAGCTACGCGGAGCAGGATGTGTATAACGCAGATGAAACTGCATTATTTTATCAGATGCTTCCAGACAAGACGCACTCCATGAAAGAGGAGTCATGCGCTGGCGGTAAACACAGTAAGGAGGAGGAGTAAGCAACTTTATTTAACGCATTACACTAAGCGTTAAGAATGTCCTGGGCCAGGGTCACCAAGGCCAACTGATCTTGCAGCAGGTCAGAGGCTAACCAAGCCCGCCACGTTGGGGGAGGAGGGTGTGGAAAGTGAGGAGATTGGAGGACGACAGGGCATGAAAAGATGCAATGCTCCAAGTTTGCATAGTGTTCTGGGCAATTTGGGCATGCAGGGGAATGTATGATTCTGTATAGAAAAGATCGGGCAGGAGTAAGCAGTGTATTTAGTTGTATGCGTCTAAGAATGCGGATTTGCGTGGTAGTGAGAGATTTATCAGGAAGAGGAAGTGTACGGAGAGTTTCTCTAATGTTGTCGTAGTGAACGTTGATTTCTTTTTTGTAGTGAAGAGTAGCGTCCCACGTTGGTGGATAAGGCCAGGGAATCCCAGGCGCCCGGTGTTGAAGTTCGCGGGCGAGGCGATGCACTACCTCATTGCCTGGGATTCCAGCGTGACCAGGAATCCACCTCAGTGTTACAGTGTGAGGACGTAGTTTGGTAAGAGCTCTGTGTAGATCACCGTGTAGTTCTTCAGGAATGTGACCCGTGTGAATGGCGCGTATAGCTTGTATTGAATCAGTGTATATGGTATATCCTGAAGGGTTAGGGGGTGCTTGTGCGAGGTCTTGAATGCTGGTAACTATTGGTAGGGTCTCGAGAGTCGCTGTAGGAGGAGGATCTATGTAAGGACCGAGGGTATGCGTCACTACATCGCAGTAAAGTGCGCGTTACAGTTCTTCTGTGCACTAATATGAATGGCAGCGACCGGCGCATGCCGTTTGTAATTGGAAAATCCAAGAAGCCACGTTGCTTTCGGAACCATGTACCCGTGCGCTACAGGCACAATACTAAGTCCTGGATGACAAGGGATTTATTCGCAGAGTGGCTGGGTGAGTTTGACCGCGACATGCAGAGGCAAAGCAGGCGCGTGCTACTGTTGCTCGACAATTGCTCAGCGCACCACGTGCAAACGTCTCTGACGGCAGTGACTGTACTTTTCCTGCCGCCCAATACCACTTCTAAAGTGCAGCCTCTTGATTTGGGCATAATACGCTCCTTTAAGGCATAGTATAGGCGCCGCATTGTGCAGCGCTTGCTTATCGCCGTTGACCGTCCGGCCGCTAACTTGCCGCTCCGAGTTTCATTGTATTCAGCCCTTGAGATGGTGAAGGCGGCCTGGGCGGAGGTGACGACCGCTTGCGTGCGAAACTGTTTCCGCAAGGCCGGCTTCATCGACGCAGTACCGGACGTCGGGCCTGATGCCTCCGATGATGATTCCGGCGGCGATTTGTGGCAGCGCGTCGTCGACTCCGACATGGGAGGCCCTGGCATTGGTTGGCAGGATTTTATTTCTGTGGATGAAGACGCGGATATTGCGGAACCGTGCACGGACGAAGGCATCGTTTCTGAAGTGCGGGCCGAGAGCGACGCGGAAGAATCAGATGAAGATGAAACGTCTGAGCCAGCACCCGTAAGCACATCTGTAGCAATGGGCTATATAGAGGGCCTCAGACAACTTGTCTATGCCAAGGGACTCGGCGAAGAGCACGCTAGTGCTTTAAATAAACTGGAGACCGCGCTCATCGCATCTGCACTGCAGAAACAGACGAGTATCACAGACTTTTTTGCTAAGAAATAAAATTCGTATTTTGACCGCCAACTTTTTTTTTCTTCTCTTTTTTAGTTTGTGGTCCAGTTACTACGAACTTCGGGATATAACGAACGGACGCCGCGTGACGCTCAGGTTCGTTATAAGCGGGCTCGACTGTATAACAGTTATCGGTTATAACAATAGAATTTTCGTGGCACTTAGTGATATAAGTGGACTCGACTGTACTCGGTGTGCTCAGCTGCGTCAGTGCTGCTGCAGGCCTGCAGTACCGTATTTACTCGCATAATGATCGCACTTTTTTTTTTTTAAATACTGACGCAAATTTCGGGGTGCGATCATTACGCGGGGTAAATTTTCTACAAAAAATTTTTGAGCACCGAAAATGCAAACAAGTTGCAGGTCAGACGTCTTAGAACATATATCTGGATTACAACCAAAAATAAAAGCTGAGTAAGGCTTACCTTCGCAATAAACACACACATTAAGCATCACATGGAGTGCACAATGCCCATTTATTTTTTTTCGTCAGTACTCTAATCAAAGTCTGAATCCTCGCCATCCTCGCTTTCACTGCTGCACGACTCATCGGAAACGGCTGTGTCGTCGCTGGGAGCATCTTCACAATCCCACAGGAAGTCATCTTCCGTTCCATCCAAAGCGTTAGATATGCCTGTCTTCTTAAAACTCTTAGCCACTACCTCGTCGGGGATACTGCTCCACGCTTCTGTGATCCACGAGCACAGCATCTCCACGGATGGCCTTCTAATCTTTCCGCTCGGTGTCAAATCATGCTGGCCCATCGCCATCCACTCAGCATAAAGTCGTCGAACGTTGTCCTTGAACGGTTTGTTCAAAGACACGTCGAGAGGCTGCAGCAGCGAAGTCAGGCCGCCAGGAATGACTGCAATGTCCGTGCGCAGCTCTTTCAGCTTGGCACGCACGCTGTCCACAAGGTGACCCCTAAAACTGTCCAAAACCAGAAGCGAGGAAAGCAGAAATGCTCCTGGTCTTCTTCCCTAAACAGTCTTGATCCAGTAGACCATCAGGTCTGCAGTCATCCACCCTTTCATCTGTGCACGTATATGGATGCCACGGGGAAAGTTTCCCTTCGGAATAGTCTTTCATTTGAAGATCACGTATGGTGGCAGCTTCCGCCCGTCGGCCGTCACAGCAAGCATGACTGTGCATCGCTGTTTTTCTGCGCCAGACGTCTTCACGAGGACACTCCGAGCACCCTTCTCGTTCACAGTTGTATTCCGGGGCATGTCGAACGTCAGTGGAGTTTGATCGGCGTTTCCAATTTGCGACATGAGGTAACTGCATTTTTCGCGAAGCCTAGTGACGAAGTGATGGAAGTCTATCACTTTGCTTTCATACGCGGCTGGGAGCCGCTGGCACAACGACGTCCGCCACCTCAGGGAAAGTCCATTCCGTCGCATAAAGCGAGTCGTCCAACCGGAGCTAGCGCGGAAATCCTTTGCGGCGATTCCCAGCTTCCTGGCAGTTGTGCGCACCTGCGCCTGTATCATTTCTAATGACACTGCACAACCATCCTTGAGCAGGTCCCTCACGTATTCTAGGACCGCCTCCTCAACACGAGGGAACTTGACCGTTTTGGGTCCACGGAAAGCCCGCCGTGTCTTGTTCGTAGCCATCAGCTTCTCGCGCTGCTTCTTCCAATAGCGTATCCTCATTTCGTCCACGCCGAAATGCCTACCAGCAGCGCGGTTGCCATGCTCCAGTGCATAGTCGACAGCCTTGAGCTTGAACGCGGCGGTGTAACTGGCATACCGCCCCATGGTGAAATGGCGTAAACTCGCACAAAAACACAAAGCACGCTACGACGCTGCCGAATTGCAAAATGGCGAACGCCGCAAAGCATGGAATCATGGGAACTCCAACGTTACTAGACTAGGTTGGGAACTCGTCGAAATGCATTCGCTGCAGGATGACTGCAGATCAACCACCAGGCGGCTCCATGTTCGGGGTGCGATGATTAAGCGGGGAATTTAAAAAATGGAATTTTGACCTATAAAATCAGGGGTGCGATCATTACGCGAGTGCGATCATTATGCGAGTAAATACGGTATATGACAGAGAAGACACACCGTGAGTGGTGGCTAGCAACACAGACGACGCTGCTGAAAGTTTGGAACTGGATCGCAGTTCCGGTGATTGGGGGATGACGTTGATATTGTATATAATGCGTTTTAGAAATTTATGATGGTTTTCATTTTTCTATTTCTCATTTCAAGGTAAGAGGGGGTCAACCTATATTTTCACTCAACCTACACAAGGTTTACACGGCACCAAGATATAGAAAAATTTGAAAATATTAGGCTAAATTCTGTTTATTTCACACGCTTGTAATAGTGTGGGTTGCTGTCTCCTTTGCAGCGGCATGTGGTCGATGATACCCTTGACATGCAAGACAACTGCTTCACACAATATAGCTCCAAACTGGAAGGGCCCCGACCACCCTCTGGTCGAATATGCGTTCTAACCTGGTTGTTGAGAGGTGTCACCTTCTACACGAGCGAACGCAAAGATTTTTTTCAGCGGCTCATAAATAGCGGAGTCAGAGTCCTCAAAATCGATCTGCAGTACCATGCTCTTCTTTTTCCCTTCCGTCTCTGAAAAGGTTCCCTTTCCTGCCTGGTCGACTAGCCTCCGCAAGCGAAATTCCCTTCCTCCTCCTATTTTGGTGGAAGCATTGCATGAGCCCGCAATGTGCTTCACCCAGATGGGTCAATGGATGCCGTCTCAGTTGGCACGTCATATCCACGGTCCGACGGGGCAGAGTAGAGAATGGGGAGGTTGGCTTTCCGAAAGCAAAAGCAGAAAACTGATTTCCATTTCCTACTTTCCCGCGTGCACATCACTGGTATTTCGTCGAGACTATCTGCAATACCCAATAAAAACATTAGGCTTGTTTTTTTATTTAAAATTTCCAGGCCCTGCTCAGTAAGCCTTTAAGTCAACCTTTAAAATTCTGAGGCTACTGAAAGTGAGTCATGCAAAATGATGACTGTTTGGCTGTGCTAGAAGTAACCATGCTTCAAGACTGCTCGTAATGATGAGCTGCAACAAAACCAGGCTAATTCTCACATTCTACTAGACCATGACGGAAAGGTGCGGTCGAGCAGATTTGGCACTGCATAGTGTTCAGCATGAAAAGCACAAGTGCTGGCAGATGGCGCCACAAGTACATGCATGCACATTACCCCCCCTGCAGGCAATTCACACAGAAATGGTGCACCTTGCGGGGACTCTTTGGGTCCTCCTTTGGAAGTGCGCCAAGCGACTGTGTTCTCCGTTTCGCTGAAGGGACAACGATGGCCGTGGGTGAATCAGTGGTGTCGAACACATCGTCGTCCCCTTCTTCCTGATCGTTCCCTGCGACACAATTTAGCCAGACGACAGGTATTAGTTTATAAAACAGCCCTAGCACTGGCAAATAATTAAAGTGCCGAAGTTCTTATTCAAACCCGCACCAGTGGAGCCTTTCCCTGTGCTAAGCACATGGCCACAAACCATTCACCATGCTCTCCCTTTCAACTATTTCAGGGCAATCAAATGGACTGATGCCAAGTAATTTTTTTTCTTGCACTCGTCAAACTAATACTAATTCTAGTGATAGTGTTATTCCATTTCTATTTGTAATTTCTCCGTAAATTTTTCTGAGTCATTCTTAGGCTGGCCTTTCCCTCTGCTCCAAGTGGAGCATTAAGTGGCAATATGAAAACCCCCTTGAGCAGCACTTGTTAAATTGGAACGTGGAGGCTTCTCCACGCAGATGCCGACACCGGAGATGCCAAATAGTTTCTGCCATAATTGCATTCGTAGTACTTTCACATAAAAAACTAACTAGAGGGAGAAGGAAAAAGCACTCACTCAGTGCTTTTCATCTTTCTATTCAATAAAAGACACCAGTTCTAACACTGACCACGTTCTACAGCTTTGAAAAAAAAAAAAGAAAAAAATCTATATTTAAACATTAGATGATATGTAAGGTTTAACATTACCAACTGACTCAGCCTATGAGAAATACTGAAGTGTAGGACTCTGCATTAATTTCAACCACCTGGGGATATTTAACCTCTATTCATTGACATCCCAGAGCACACGGGCACCTTTTGAATTTCACATCCATCAGAAAGTAGCCGCCAGGGCCAAGTTCGAAACCAGGTACTCCGGCTCACTAACCAAGCTTACTCAGCCAATACGGTGAGTTCTTTGAATATTAGGTGCACAATACTACAAAACTGAGATGTCAGCCAGACAGTGATTGTTCAGATGTAGAGTTCAGTAATCCTCAAAATACAGCAATGTCTCGTTAATATGGACACTTTGGTTCCCAAGCATACTGCCCATAAAGTCAGTCGTCCGTAACAAGAGTCATGTTAACGAGGCACGACTATGCACACCACTCTCCTACACACGTGAATGTTTCTTGCATGCACCTGAGAAGGCAACTGAAATTGAGAAATATTGCAAAGCTGGCCATAACATGTTTAAAAGTTTGTAATGCATTTACAAAAATTTATTCCGGCACATTTTTGCTAGCAAGGTGCCAAACGTCTCAAACGAATTTCATGACCACCAAAACGATTTTTCAGAGCCACAATCAGGCGTGTGAAAACGTCCAAGAAACAATAAAGCAGGCCTCTTCTTTTAAAGGTTTCATGTTTCAGTTGAATATGGATAGTAATGTTACGTGAGGGTCACTAGGTCCCACATCTGCACATAAATTCACGAGGTAATGACTCAATTTTTAGTTCTGGTCTTTTACCTAGCTCATGCTTTACTCCAATTAAAAATTGTGCCTTTCTGAGTGAAAACCCCCTTTAAATTACCTTTTGAAGAAAACAATAGCAGTTATTACTGGCTGCAACAGCAAAACAACTTTTTATCTGACCCCTACTCTCGAGAGCCCGCACTCAAGGTACGTACCTTTTCCTTTTTCCAATCTCAAAGCTCTTTAACTAGCAAAAAGGTGTTGAACAAACCTAGTTAGCCTAGTAAGTGGGTAGCTCACAATGCTCTATGAGCTTCCATTGTCAATAATAAACTTTGCTTTACTCTCAGCGAAAAACCTGGACTCTTCAATTGACCCTCAGTGAAAAGTATACCAATCCAGCCATCAGACAGGTAAACTTAGTGTCAGTTTCAGACAGTGGACTTCATTTCATTATGTGTCTCTCTGGTGGTGATGTGCTTGCTACATGGAGAAGGAGACAGTCACCCGAGGCTGATATCAAATAAATTTGGTTAATGCATGGAAACAAAATCTAACAAGTCGACGCAGGCACAAAGTACATCAACCACACAAACCTATCATGTGTTATTTGCATTTAACATGCTTACTATAAGCCTAGAAACAGCTTTTAGCAGCAAAATATGATGTTTTAAAGCATATATATGCTTATTCGTCTGCAGGTACTATTCAGTTCAAACCTGTGAACAATGAGAGGCATGCTTTAGCCAGACAAAAATTTGGTTTGGTTCAGTTTATGGGGTGTAACCCAAAGCGACTCAGGCTACGAGGGATGCTGCAGTGGAAGAGCTCCGAAAAGTTCGACCACCTGGGGTTCTTTAATGCGCACTGACATTGCACAGCACATGGTCTCCTTGCTTTTCGTCTCCATCGAAAAGTGGCTGCCGCAGTCAGGATTTGATCCCGCATCCTTAGGCACAAAGTTGAGCGCCCTAACCGCTGTGCCACCGCGGTAGGTCCAGACAGAGGCTAATGCGCCATTCACTAAAGGTGTCCCTAAATTTCCCTATGCGACAGGGATTTGAAAAATTGAAATTGCCAGCATGTGTTTCCTCACCACTGGTGGACTGTTGAGCGTTGCCATCTGGAGGTACAGGGGCTGTGGTCACGGTGGGCGGCGCACTGCTGGGTGGCGACGGGTGGGTGCCCAGAAAAGGGACCAGCGAGTGCCATGGAAAGACAGGAATCTGCTTGCCATCGCTCCAGCCTGAAAGGTACGATGGCACATCACATCAGAAATCAAATGGGATCCCGAGAGGCATTTCAATGTGAGCCATGGCTTTTTTCTTTTACTGACTGTTGCAACAAGCGCCATCTTCCAGCCTCTGCCGCTCATTCATTCATTTTAAACAGAAACAGGCACAGAGAATGTGCATGTATACATTAAACTTTTTTGTCCTGTGCAGACAGCCAAGGCAAAAGGCGTAAACAAATGCCTGACAAGGCCTCAGAACCTATATTGCACATCAAACTAACTGCTGTTCACTCACCCTAAAATAACTTGTACGCTGAGGAAAGCGAATGAGCTTTTTGTCTGTGAGGCCCATCTAAACGTGCCAAATCGATAAATTTAGAGCCAAAAAAGTAAAAATAAAAACCTTCTCAGCAAAGTACAATCCACTATAAAATGCCACGTAGCGTAATACTTATGCAGCCACAAAAGGTAAAGAAACAATTGAACACTACAATGGAAGAGCTGAGAAGTAATGTGCAAAACTGATTGTGTACGATACAGTAACCATTTTTACTTTAAAAATATATAGTTGTTATAAAAAGCTAAGTTTTTTTGTTTCAAGCAGCAGAAACATGAAAGTTATAGGCCACACTTTTTTTACCATAATGCTGTACACAGCAGCAGAAAAGCAAAAACGTGCAGTTCACAAGTCATCTTAGACAACCTAATACTATTACTCTGGCTTAAGTTTCCGCAAGTAGCAGTATTTTTTTCAAGCCAGGCTTGTTTGAGGGTGCGAACATCACAATGTAAGATAGCACAATCACACGACAATATTTAAATATCATAGGCTCTATATAAAGCTAAAAAAAGAAAAGAAACCATGCTAATATCACTCTGAAGGGAACAGCTCAAATAGCCTTTTCTCAATTTACTCTATAACTCCGCACTGAAAATTTTGTGTAAAAAGTAACAATAGAAAAGCTAGCAAATTTATCTTGAACAATTTGCATATCCACAACATTTAAAATATAAGCTAACTTAGTCAAGATGTCTGCCTATAATTCAGCAATAGTGAAATCTTTGCAGAGCTCTCCATTTTTCAGAGCTTAGCTTAGGTTAGTTGAAACACCCTAGATGTATTATTAGCAACAAATGAAGTGCGTCCTAATATTTCCCTTAAGTACGCCCTCCTCGTCTAGGTCACATTTTAGCTACCTTGTAGTGTGTGTTTCATTTGACGCTAGAAAAACCAAACTTAGGACTCCTTCGCACAAAGAACGGCGAGCAAAAAATAAATAAATAAATAATAGTACGCAGCACTATGCATGCTTCCTTTTCCTTTGTTTCTTTGCAGTCCTAAACGTTTGCACTAACTGTTTTATAATGAAAAGCCTAAATATATACTATACCTCTCAAGTGATACAAGCCTGCTGCAAGCAGGATGCCATCCGCATGCATGCACTCAGCTTCCAGTCAGTCCCTTTTGCTTATTTAATGCTTATCGAGCAAAATCTTGATGATTATGAGCACGCCTGGTACAAACTGGCAAAATTCCCCGTGCCAAAGTGCACTGTGTGCAACAGGCCAAAATTTCGGTACGCACCCCCGTGCCCTTACACGCCACAAATGAAGTGCCGTGAGTGCACCCGTGGGTGCCGCTGCCGCCCTCCCACCACTAATGACATGACTGTCAGGAGCACGGCATGCACCGTGAGCAGCGACTGGTGGAGCGTGGCGCATACTTTCGCTGACGCTGTGGTCACCAGTCACGCAGTGAACGCCAAGAGCACTAATGGGCGGCACGCATTCTGCACACTGCCGATGCTGTTATCGAGAGTCAAGCAGTACACACCACAAGCAGTGAGCAATGGTGCAAAACCATACTCTATCAACCATAATAAGGTCTACATTAATGCATTTCCCATGTTTACGGAAGCGAATTTGTTGCTTTTAGAACAAATATTTTTGGAGACACTGGGAGATTTATGCCATCAATATTCCACTACATCTGAGATTTCCCTAATCCTTAAGCCGATTTCCAAGCAGCAAGTGTGAGTGTAGTCTGCTTCCTCCCAAGTAACATATGTAAAGTGGGGTCACCGAGGCACTAAAACATGCATAATCAGCCTTTTATCTAAGTGTGACTTCTAGCGAAAGGTGTAATTATTTGAGCAAAGTGCAATGGTGAGAAACCCAACAATTGTGAAAATCTTTTTGTTGTATTTAAAGAATATTCTGCCCCTCTCATACCACGCATTTGCTGGTCGCCTGTAGAAGTGAGGCAAGGACTTCCATAAAAAATGGTGAGTCTCGACACCCTGACTTCAAGCCATCAGGCCATGCACCCAATGCAGAAATGAAACCATTTGCTAAATGGGAACATACGCTGTTTATACGATATAAATTTCGTAAGAGACATAAATAGCGCGTGCGTATGAGTGCCTTCTCCCTGTGGTTGTCTTATTTGCGCAGTAAATTTTTAGTAAACATAAATACATCATCATCATCATCATCAGCCTGACTATACCCACTGCAAGGCGAAGGCCTCTCCCATATTTCTCCACTTAACCCGGTTTTGTGCTAGTTGCATCCACTTGACCCCTGCGAACTTCTTTATCTCATCCGCCCACCTAACTTTCTGCCGCCCCCTGCTACGCTTTCCTTCCCTTGGAATCCAGTTTGTTACCCTAAGCGACCATCGGTTATCTTCTCTTCACACTACATGTCCTGCCCATGTCCATTTCTTCTTCTTAATTTCCACTAGAATGTCAATAACTTGAGTTATTTCTCTGACCCACTGTGCATGCTTCCTATCTCTTAATGGTACCCCTACCATTTTTCGTTCCGTAGCCCTCTGAGTTGTCCTCAACTTAAGTAGAACTCTCTTGGTTAGCCTCCACGTTTCAGCCCCATAGGTGAGTACAGGCAAGATGCAACTGTTGTATACTTTCCTCTTGAGCGATGCCGGTAAACTGCTAGTCATAATCTGCGAGTGCTTGACAAATGCGCTCCATCCCAATCTTATTCTTCTTGTTATTTCCTTTTCATGGTCCGGATCTGCGGTTACTACCTGTCCTAAGTAGACATATTCGCCTACTACTTCCAGTACTTCGCTACCTAATGTAAACTGCTGTTCCTTCCCGAGGCTGTTGAACATTACCTTAGTCTTCTGCATATTGATTTTCAAGCCTACCTTTCTACTTTTCCTGTCTAGGTCATCAATCATTATTTGCAGTTAATCCCCCGAGTTGCTTAGCAAGGCAATGTCATCAGCAAATCGCAGATTACCGAGGTATTCTCCATCTACCCTTATCCCTAACTGCTCCCATTCCAAGTCTCTGAATACTTCCCCTAAGCAAGCTGTGAATAGTACTGGGGAGATTGTGTCTCCTTGCCTAACACCTTTCTTTATGGGAATTTTGTTACTTTTTTTTATGCAGAACTATGGTTGCTGTGCAGCCACTATATATATCTTCCAGCCCTTTCACGTACGGCTCGTCTACCCCGATTTCGCAATGCCTGCATCACCACCGAGGTTTCAACTGAGTCAAATGCTTTTTCGTAATCAATGAATGCTATGTATAAGGGCTAGTTATATTCCGAGCATTTTTCTATCACCTGATTGATGGTATGGATATATACAGTGCCAAATAAATCGCAATAAGTGAAGCTCGTTAATCAAATTCTAACCATATTTCCTCAAATGCAATTTAAAACAATAGAAATAAAAATAATCCAAATTAAGTGCTCTTGCCTACTTTGGTTGTTAGTATAATACAAATATTTAATACATTCTATGTCAGATATTACACGGGAATCTGGTTAGTCAATAGTAACCCTGGCAACTTATTGTTCATCCCCACACATTACTCTGCAGACCCTTAAAAAAAAAGACCCCCTGGACGCTGCCATAATCCTCACTGAACTAAGCACAATCGAAGTGTATGTAGGACTGGTATGCTCCAGTCAAGAGAGGTGCTTCAGCCTCTCCTTTTGTCCGACGCAAAGTTTACACCTCAAGCCCATAACTATAACGGGATGATGAAGTATCAATTGTACGAAAGCCAGCTTGTCACACCGTTCTTCAGTTTTGCTCTTATATTGGACACACTAGCCGTTTATTATTTTTTCTGTTTTTTTCCTTTGCTTTCCATTGCATAATACCCCTGGGTATTTGAGGGACACATAAATGAACTTAATGAATCAATAAACCTGTTTGTTTGTTTTTTTCCCCCTTATTTGTCACTGGTTCCACCAATGCCATGGCCAGCATTCATTCTCTGTAACTGGCTCAAAACCAGCAAAAGCAGAAGCATGGTGTTGCTTCAACCAATGACAGAAAGCAGAAAAAACAAACTAGAATGAAATCAGAGCTAAATTATTCTTCTAAACCAGCCTTGATACATTCAATTACAGGACTGAATCATATGGAAAACGATAAAAAATGTTTTGTGCATTCAACTCTTCGGCCTGTGGTGCCCCAAAATAATTTCCTCCCGTCAGAGTGAAAGCCTGCAAGCAGTAACAGCCACCTTTCATGCACATTTTTATTAAGCCATAAAAAAGATGCGAAAAGCACAGCAATGACAACTTCCAGTCTTAGAAAATAGCATAAGTTAGATTAAAGTTACCCCTTAATTCCCACAAGCATTAAATGTGCAGGGTACGATAAGACTTCCAGAACAAATAAGCTCTGCTCGCTATATGTGAAAAAGCAAAGCATTAAAAGCAATATGAAATAGAGATGAGAAATATGCAACTCTGAAGCTCTGCTGAGAGGTAAAAACACAATTCCCAAGACATGTCATACCGATACCATCATTTTTCTGCAAAAAGAGCTTCCCTTGGAACTCACAATGCACAATAACTGGTTTAATGAACCACTAAGATTCATAGTCCTAAACTGAATGCCCAAATGCAGAGGCCTACAATGAAAACATTAAATTTGAATTTTTTTTTTTCCCTCGAAGTGTAGCAAGAACTATGAGATCACCATGCGACCTTCCAAAGGAACGATAAGACACTTGCCTAGGAACACAACATGTAAAAAGTGGACATGTGCGAGGCTATAACAAAATCAAAAATTGTGCAAGAACCATCTATAGACCGAAATGATACTATAAAAAAATGTGGGTAGCTGCAGTAGCAAATGCATGAGACAATAGATAGAAGGCCAACACATGACCTTTAAAAGTGTATCACAGGATTGTCTTAGGTGTACTTTTACTAAGTGCATTAAATTTAAATAAAGAAAGGTAAAGGGGGGAGGGCGGGGGGGGGGGGGGGGGGGTGAATTGTTTTCTGTGCTTAATGGTACAACAGGTAGCAACTACAAGTGTTGCAGCAAGGTCCTTTCACAGGCTAGGTCATAATTGTGCCAGAAGGAAAATGCACAAGTGAGATGAGATATAACACAGGGTTTGTGTCTTTGTGCCTTGTTGTACTCCTTTCTTTCTCCGCATGACAACTTACATGTGTAGATTAAATTAGACTTCACTCGAACTCTTTCCCTACTGCGCTCATTTGAGCATCGTTAGCCTGCTAACTATAGCTACGTGCAGCGATTCCGGAGCCACCTTGTTGCTTACGGACATGCTGTGCTACCTGGCATGTCATCAGGCAACTTAAGTTAAGCTTTTTATGTAGTCTTCTTTTCTCTCGTGGCACATCTATTAGTCCACTAACAGTGATTTCCTCGACAATTTTGGGGCCTTCCACATTGCTCATGGACACGCTGTGCTATCTCGCATGTAATCAGATGACTGAAGTTTTGTTTTACAGGTTTGTTTTCTCATTTCACTTAAGGCGTCATCTTTTTCACGCATTCCGAAGATAGGAAGTTGAAAACAAGAATGGCCAGCTTGAAAAGGTTGCTAATCTCAATCTTTTCGCCTAGTCTGCGGTTTACTTTATTGAAACCCTGAGCAGCAGTGAGTCTGAACAGGCTGCCTTTACCATTAGAATTTAGTTATCACAGCTATAACAACAGAAACCAGGGTGGGGCATTGATATTAGCGCTCCTGTTAGTTTTGGTTTAGTTGTCCGCCTCATATTTGTGCGTCCAGCCTTTATTTTACACCAAGAAAACTGTTCAACATGGAACATTTTTTTTTTTTTCCACAGGTAGTAGCTATAAGAGGCAAACATTTTGTTCACTCCAGAAAAAGTTTTACACATTCTTTCTTATCATATACAAGAGTATTTTTGCAGGCTTTGTTCTATCTTTTTTTTACCCTCTTGTTCTTGTCTAATTAAACTTTGTGTAACTATGCAAATTTTGATCATCAAACGCATACACCTAAAAAGCGCATTTATATAGCTTCCATTTCATGTGTTATATAAAATATCAAAATTGAAAGCTTTCGTACAAAAGAAAAAAGAAAGTCTACCAGAGCCTAAAAAAAAAATAAAAGTCATTTTCCCCACTGTAGGGGAAGAGTTAATGCCTGTATGTGCATACTGTTATCTATTTGCAGTTCAACTCTTCAGGATGAGTGCAGAGGTGAAATCGGAATACGGGTAAAATTGGTTTTACTGACCAGTCTAGAGATTGGACCATTTCAAATTAAAAAGCAAATGAAAACACACAATAAGCATGGGATAGTACAAGAGTGTGAAAGATGTTTTTAATACCAACAGGGTATCAAAAGCAAGTAAAAAAACAAAAACCCGTTCTAGAGTTAACAAAGACATTTGAATCTCTCAGTTTTATTTTTTTATTCAATTGACTCATTACCTATATTTTGCACCAATTCTATTTTCGTTTTGCATCCAGTAGTTTTGTGGACTTATCCCAATTCGAACATCCCGTTTTGACATTGCTCCCTTTTACTGCAAGATTTAGATACACCTATGTGAAACACATCATACAAGCTATGTTAGCAAGGTGCCCCAACAGGACAAAAAATAAATACTGCAGTAGCTTGTGAGGTAAAACACTAACTTGTTGTCAGAGCCAAATAACAGCCTGTTGATCTCCTTTCTTCCTCGGTAAAACAGCTGCTTCTTTGTAGGCGTTCCAATCCAGTGTAAGCCAGCACTGCAGGAGCAATGTGGGCAGGAAAAAAAAATATATATATATATGTGTGTGTACGCTTTGGTAGAGCTGGCCTACCGTGATCCTTTAACTGTATACCTTTAAGAAATTCTAACGTGCAAAGAAGATATGTTAGTGTTAATATAGAAATCAGGCTTAACTGCATAAGCATTATACTTGATGGAGAACAAATGTAGAGAAGTATTGATGTCTACGAGCCAGGACAAAACATAATGCACATATAACATGTTAAACCTGCAAAACGAAAATAGCCGATTGCTGCGGCAAATGTAAGCTCACGAGGCTCACATGCTAGTTTCTGCTGAGTGAGCACAGACTTTTTCCTACTGGACACCCCGAGACACAGCCCATAGTTATGGATAGTTTTTCATCTACCTTGATTGCTAAACAGAACAGCACTGCAAAAATTAATTTGTGACTTCTGCTAAAGCATGGCTATACTGCCAAAAGCAAGTAGTGCTATCTAGATTCACATAATATATATATAAAGAAGTGCAATGTGAACCAATATTGACATTTAAAAAATAGCCTTAACGCCACAGGTTGGGGACTAAATGTGAAAAAAGAAAAAGAAACAGCATTGCCAATAAACCAAAATATTTTTCTTTGTTGCATGCATGACACCAAGTGAAAACCAAGCTGAAGTCGTGGACTGAATATGACGCAATGCTGAAATGCCTATATGCTGTTCTGCTCTGTTAGTCCAAATTAAAGAATCCTGTTGAAATATTGAGCTTTGAAATACAAGAAGTTACCCTCTCCTCCTCCTCCTTCCCCTCTTCTCTCAACTTAAGTGGTGCTAACTGTAGTCCTATTATAACCTCCTTGGGCGAGACAATGTGCCTTTCCTTTCATTGTAACTGCCTCACCACCCCAGACCGCAACATTCACACTGCCTAACCGACTGTGCTTCATTCCCGCCTTGCCTGTCCCAATCCATCGCACTGCACAAGATGTATCCAATTCGAAAATTGATCTCATTCTGTCCCTACACTGTGGCATTCCCATGAGGTGCTGCTACCAAACTACTACAAAGCCTGTTTCGGCATTCAAACTGTTCTCCCGCAGACTATAGTGAAGATGATTTCTTGGGATTGTCCCTTTCCGGCATAGCACCAACGTTCGTACAGGCAACTTGTCAAATATTATCTCGAAGTGTCTAGCATTGTTTTCATGAAGTCAGTTATGCTGACTACATTTAAGATTTCCGCTGCACAGGATGGTAGGGCCATTTTAAGGCAAAAAGAAAAAAAAAACAATATATGTATATATATATGTATATATATCACAGTTCTAAACCAGTGAATAGAGGTATGTGAAATTCCCTGGCATGTCTTGGCATTGTTGTTTGGTGCTGTTACTTTATTTTGCTCTGATGCGGTAAAATATGTTTTTATAAACGAAACTGTACCAGAGTTCCACTGCAACGACACCTTCTGATGATATGGAAAATGATTATTTAGGCACAAATATGCTTGAGAGAAGACTGAGGCTTCAAATATATGAGAGCATGGAAAAGTGTAGCACACATCAATTCCCCCTTAATGCTTTCCAGTGATTCATGTCGTTCGGTTGTGAAATAAGAAGCCCTGAATAAAAACAAACTAATTTTATCTCGACAGCCGACCATAATGAGCCTGAATGAGCTATAAGTGAGCACACAAGTCGCAACTACCAGTACATGCATAAAGTGCCTCCCAATTTTTGCTAGGTATGACTTGAGAGGAATTTGATCAGCAGGGCGTGCTCTATAATGTTGTGGGTATAACTATATTTTGCAAGAGAATACAGAAACTGCAAAAAAAAAAAGGAAGGAAGGTTTAGCTCGGCCAAAGTGAAATTATTAAGAATGAAACAATACTAAAGGCTAACCTAAGCCCACTATGCTCAATTAGGCTTAAGGTATGTCACCACCTTTTTGAAATTTTTTTTAAATTTTGACCTTTAAATTTTCATTTCATACTAACCTTATAAAGCATCGTTTTATATGATATTCAAAAGGAAAAAAGAGTTTAAAAAATGATGCTAGAATTTGTTATTGACAAAAAATGGTCCAAACATGGCTGTTACGCAAACATTCATAACTAGCCAATGGAGTGCAGAAATTCTAAACTTTTTGGCACAGAGTTAGCCAAATAACCAGGCTGTGCAACTAACTAGGATCTTTGCCATCCGATAATTGGGAATCATGTTATACAAAAAATGCCAAAGAAAACAAACAAATGCATCATTTTTGTTTGCATTCCTTGGCATAAAACATGATTACATCAAAACTTACCATTCGATGTCATTCATCCTAGTTCATTGCACAGGTTAGTAATAGAGAAACGAGCGTGCAAAGTTTCATTGAAAAATGTTCATTCAGTTCAAAGTTACAACTGTTTGCACAACAAGAAAGTGCAAGAAATCAAGTTTTGTGAAAGACACGATTAAAAACAGAGACGTTAGTACCCCCCTTGCGAAAATTTAAAGAAATATTAAAAAAAATACAAAGCCTTACAAATTGACTTTAAAAATCTTTTACATATGAGACTAAAACATAACAGAAAAGTTTCAATATGTGCCGTATATTATCGTTGAGTTACCAGTTTCTGTTACCAAACCACATCAGTTTCGGTTTTGGAAATGTTCATCATCTGTTGGAAAGTTAGCTATAACTTTTGAACTAAATAAGATACGAACATGATCCTTGCTGCAAAACCTTCTTGAACGTTTGGGGACTCTCTAAATCTAAAAAAGAAAAAATGTAATTTTTACAAAAAAATGCCTTTTCAAAGGTGGTGACCTACCTTAAGAAGGTGTAATTATTGCCAATGTGTGTTCAGACACATTCAGGCTTGCTTTTCCACGTTTTGCTAGGATAGGCCTAAGTTAATTAGCTCTGCTAAGCTTTGTCCTTGATCTTGGTCATAACAGCCATGGTCAATCATAGCAAGTCATGATATAACCTTGAATAGCAAAGCAAGGCTTGGTTGTTGCCATAGCAGCATTCGGTAAAGCGGACGGAAACAGGATATTGGCGAGCTCCATCGTGCTCTAGGCATTCATGCTAAACTCTGCACTACAGTGCTCAAAATGCACGCAGGTAAAATCACAGCACAGTTAGCAACCTAGACTGGCATCCTGCAGTATGCACGCAGACCTTGTACCGCATAGCAATGTTGCCTAAATGCAATGCAGCAAAAAGTTTCACAAAAAGAGACAACAGTTTGTGGCCATGTGATGACACCAACCTGCGAGTCAAGTTGTGTGCAACCCTATTACACTGCATCAGAGGATGTTAAAATTTGTATGATGCTTACGGCTTAGTTTGAGTTTGTACATTTACCCTAAACTTTATTTCATAACCCAGCTATAGATGCTTGCTAGATGTACTCTCTGCTAGGCACACTCTACAAGAACTTAAACTGCTACAAGAAAAGAACACTATCTTCACTACTCCAGTATGCAGCAGATAGTACACAAAATGTGAATAAAACCCACTGTTTTATTAAGCAATGAGAGAAGAGAAAAAGCCAAATGTCATTTTGTTTTTGTTTTTCAGAGAGAAACGAATTCAGTCGAATAGGTCCTCTGCTGTGCGCAAGCTCGAGTTTCTCCATTTTGTTAAATATTTAGCAGTATGATGAAGTCGGACTTCTAAGAAATTGCACTCTTCCTTGCCATCACGTGAATAAAACCTTTTTAAAAAAGTGCTAACATCTCTTTGCTGTAGAACAGGAAGGCAGACAAAGCCAAAGACATTTTTACATTACTAGAACAGAGCAGGAATGGGGAAGAATAATGCCAACTGAATAGGTTGGTTTCTTAGGTATACCTTGAAGTGTTCATAAGCATTGCAATAAGTCCTTAGAAAAAAAAAAAAAAAGCCTTTCGCCCGTGATATTCCTATAATATGAGATGGTGACTCCTGCATAGGTGCCGTCAACAATCAGACACACAGCTCATTTATAATGACCTGGCATGTGCGCGTAAATCAGGTGCATCACATATTCTGAGACAATTAGAACAAAACCGGAAAACAAATTTCCTTCATCAATTGCACACCTCTTTGATCTATCTGCAATGCAATACAGCGTGCATCACAAACTGTATGAAAGGAGAAAACCAAAGAAAAAATTTTCCCCTCCATTGATTCAACATCTTTTAACCTTATCACAACTGCAATACTGTGAAGAAGAAAAAGAAGAACAATGGATTGAAAGAAGAATGGAACGCTAAATCAAAAGGACTAGTAATATGCTGAAAAATGTCACAGCAGGCATACTCATGGCATCAGTAACTTATTCATTTTGCCTGGAGTGATTGCAGTTATACGACATCTGACCCCTCCCTTCCCCTTTAACTATGCACAATATAGTACTTGCTGTGTTGGTTTGATAGCTATATCATGTGGCTTTACAAGTTAGCAAGCTCAATCTCAGCTGCATCTCGATGAAGGTAAAATAAAAAAAAAAAGGCAAGATTTTGACACATAGGTAACAGAAAAGTAATCTAAAGCATTCCCACAAAGAGCAGTCTGGGCATGAGAAAAAAAAAAAATCTGACAATTAAGCACCAACAATAACTGCCACTGCTGGTCCACCAAGGCTGGCAAAGCAAACTGAAACTTCCAAATGAAGGAGTCACAGATCAGTACCACTTTCAATAGCTGACTAGACATATTTGCAAATGCGGCTTTTCCCTAATTCTACTTGTCTAGCACAGCATGACAAATGTGCCCACTACTAGATACAGAGCGCCTATGCTAGAATACAACCCGCAGCCCTGGAGGCCAAGCAATAAATAGATTTCACAACTAGAAGGGCGAAAGAACGAAGGCTGGCAATTTCTACTACAATTCAATAACATAGACTTTGCTAGACTGCATGACTGTCAATCTTAGGTTCACAGTCTTAAAACAAATAATTGCACAGGTGTGACCCGTACTGACCATGATCAAGGTACGCAGGTGCCATCACTTCAGAAAGTGGGGTGAAAGGAAAAATGCAAAGCATTGCGCACTGTCTGACCCAGCTCCACTCCAATCCAGCCTTGGCAGCATGTGGCAAAACAGGCGCTGCCTCCTTGCACCTTTGGCATTAGAAAAAGTCGCAGCTGCATCTTTGTCTTGGCAGCTGACACATTGGGTGCCAGAAATGTCACCTGTGAGATGAGACTCTCCTCAAGTACGCAAGTGCTGCTTGCATTAAAAGGCGGATTTGTTACCGAGAAAAGATCAGCCACTGTCTCTGTCGCAAAACCAAACTTAAAAAAGCTTGATGGTGTGTTCAACTTGCATCTCCTTGCGCAGTGCTTCTATTTATTGATTTTTTTTTTGTGCGTGTGGAATTTCAGCTGGGCAAGATTAAGCGAAACAATCAGTTAAGTTTCACACAACCATGAACTACAGACAAGACTGCTTCTCCTCGCCAAAACTGCACATATCTGTTCACCCTGAAACTTGTATGAATAAGTTTCAGGGCAAACAAATCTGCAATAAAATTCAAACTGCACATGGAGGGTTCGACACCTAAGAATGAGTTCATACAAGAAGGAAACCTGGTGCTATCCATGATCAAGAAAGTAAAATGCTCAACAAAAGAACAAAAAGTGAGACACTTATTATCTTAGCAAGATAGCACACTACATAAAGGCCTGTGACCTTCTGTGCTCCATTCATGGCAATGTCTTTTTATTTATTCAGAGCATGCGATGAGACAACTATTGTAAGCAAATGTTGCATTATGCAAAGACCCCCATTAAATGCCTCCTCTATGTAAAAGGAGAACAAAAAAAAAAAAAAAACTATCAGCTGATGAAGAGGCCTTTAAGCAGGGCTTCGTTGGTGATGTGTCATCTCTTTACCCTGTCTCTGTAAACTGAATCGCCTCACATATTTCTCAGTGCATCATGCTGCCATGGGCGATATGCAGCCTATGGCCGCTGTGAAGTGCCACCGCAAAGAACCAACTGAACTTGGCCTGCCCCTGCCTGGCTCTGTGCTAACCATGGTTCCAGAGTGCAATGCATGCAACATGGTCTGATTCCTGGGCTGTTTAAAAACCAGTCACATCCGTTATGTGTATGGCATGGAAATAACATCCAGCAGAACTGCACAACTGAAGAATTATTGGAAAATCATGAGCTATCGCAACAAACAATCAATTTATTTTCATAGTGTTTAGCCAAGTTGTGAAAAACCAACAAAAGCAGCAACACAAAGATGAATGTCTGCTGGATATGACGTGCTTTCTTTCGTATGTCCCATTCCTAGCACTCCTTCTCACACCTTTCTCACGCATGCCAAGTTTTCAAAAATTGACTGCCAGTAACCACCACAGCAAACAAACCCATGACACCCTCCGTTCATTTATAAAAGTACAAAACAATCAATATTTTAACAAATGCTCAATAGATGACATGACCAGATTACTTTTCAGAACACAACTACAGTCCATAGTTGTAAGGAATGAGTAAAATGCATTATGAGTATGCTTGGACTTGCCACCCTAAGTGCTAAATAATGTTGCTAAATGTAATATTATTCTAAATATATTTTCAGTCTGAGCATTCACAAAAGCTCAGCTTCATTTCTTTCAGGCTCAACACAATGCTGACAATGTTTTCTGTTTTTCCTTAGATGTACGCCTCGCGCCCGGAGATGATTATAGTAGCTTCTGCTTTTTTCAACATAGAAGCCTTGATGAGATACACTCGAGAAAAGCTGCTCCAATTTTTTTTTTTTTTTTTGTCTCCTCAAGCTGCAGTTTCTTCACTACTGCATGCTTCTGTGCCAGTAGGCAAACAAACTACAGTTACTATATTAACTCTTCATACAATCAACTTGTCATGTGCCAGAGCATATAGTGAAGTGCATCCGTAAACACACCCAGCGTGCCGCAAACATGGCACCTGCATTTCATCACAACCTGCAGTATGCAGCCACGTCTTCTCAATGACTAAATGACAGCCTTTTATAAACAATATGTCATATTTCATTAAAAGAATGCATGAAAAGTGCCCGAATGTTGCACTTACATTTGGAAATTTATAAAGGTAACCGCCGTGGTGGTTCAGTGGTTCTGGCTTTTGAGCTGTATTTTATCCCCCCCCCCCATAACAAAATACAAAAAAAAAAAGAACCCTGTGCTATTCCAATGTCGGTGCACATTAAAGATACCCAGGTGACCAAAACTAATCTGAAGCCTGCAACTACGGAATGTGTGGCATAGAATATGTATTGCCTTAGGATGTTGAACTTCACAATTTACTAAAATTTAGAACTTTACTGTTCACAGAGCAGAGTCCCATTTCATTGGAACTGCAAGGGTGATGTGTTGTCACTCCCAGAATAGCACCATTGTTGCACATTGTAGTGCAACAATGAAAAAAATATACGCATCCATTGAAATGTTTACTAAAAGTTTGCTTTCTGAACTGCCTCAGAAACTGCCGCAGAATCACTGGCTACATCAATGCCGCCGTGAAAACGTATTTAGAGACGTGCATTCGCTTCCAGTGTTCAAATGATTAGTGTTAGATAGAGTCCGAGGAAAATTTAGTGCGCCATTTTAAATTTATTAGTAAAATTCTCCAAAACGTAAGCACTTTTATGCAAAGAAAATAGTATTTAGTAGGTGAAAGCGTTCTTTTGAGGCTGCCCCATTAGTACACTAGGAATTAGGCTCCTCGATCTGCACGAACCTTGTGGACCTTGTGTGATCCAGAATTTAGCAGCATTGCATGTGCTGCTGACATACAGAGACTTTACTCCCCATGTCCACGTCCTTCCCAAAGCAAGATACTTTTTTTCTGGATGCCTGGAAGTTGTCTGACCTTTGATCCAGTCAGCCCATATGTAGCGACCATGTGTCAGATCTTACATTTCACAAGTGAATTCTGGTAGGCGCAGGTTCACTTTATCGCCTAGCATCATTTCTGCGCTTATGACCTCTCGACAGGACTATTTAGCATCTCCACTCATGTGTGCCACCGGCGTAGAGATGTAAAATTTGAAGAAATTGCAAAACCTCCAGCAAGAAAATGTCTTTTATGAAGTTCTATTAAGAGATAAAATTTTTACCATAATGATGATGCGCAATTTCAATCAGAACATTTACTTCGTGCCTCTGAGACCAAGTAGAGAATTATATTATTGCACCAGACCTAAGATGTTGCAAAGACTTTCCAGGAAAAGATGGTGATGCGCTGCGTATGTAGTACAGCTGGAGCAATGCGTTGCATAGTTCTAACTCGACAGTGCTGCGTTCTGATCTATCTAATCAGTTCCCGCAGACTGATTAGATAGTTTTGTATGCACATTACCGAATTGCAACGAGCTCATTTCACATGACGACGATGCAGAAATTTGGAGTAACCAATTTGCGACTGATGTCGGTGGATCATTGCTACAAAGGTCTGCCACCACGCGTAGACAGCTCCAGGTATTAACCAGGCTCTGATACAGAAAATTTACCCCAAATATTACGGTGCACAGTCAGATGCCACTGTGCTGAAAAATATAAATAATAAGCTGCGTTAGAAAAATTGTGTTTTTTCCCTTTATTAAGGACAAAAGTAAAAAAAAAAAAAAATTTACCCTTAATTTTTCAAGGTATTGTTTAGCGACCTTACATTTGACATGTGGCCAAAACAACCACAATCTCAACAGCATGCAGCCTGTGTCATGAAAAGGTTCGTTATATTCCTGCTTATTCCAGTTTCCTGAAATAAGAAAATATACTGCAAAATACTGGGAAAAAAGATTAAGTGGCAAAACCTTGATGCATATTGCCAGATGGCAGAGCTGAAAAATTGACTTTATCGTAGTGTACGTCCAAAGCTTGAGCAAAGTTTACAATGTCTCCCCTAAAAGGTGCAGAAATAAAAACTTTTTTTTTTTTTTTTAGCATTGAAAAATGTACGCATAGCCTAGATTTAATGAGTAAACTGTGACGTGCGACAGAGTTTTAGTGCACATGCAGCACGACTCCAAACCTGCAGCATTATAAAACAGAAAAAACTGTTTTTCACCTTTTGTGATACATAATTTTTTTCTTTCTGGGAAAATTACAGCCTATCGCAAAACTAAGGCTTACTGCCTTGTTACAATACACTTGCTTATCAAATATATAAACAAAAGAGAAAAAAATGTTCATGGGACCTAGATTACTGTCCCTATCTGAGCAATTTGGTTTATGGGGTTTAATGTCCCAAAGTGACTCAGGCTATGAGAGATGCCTTAGTGGAAGGCTTCGGAAATTCCGACCACTACACTGACATCGCACAGCACCCGGACGCCTTGCTTTTTGTCTCCATCGAAAAGCAGCCGCCGCGGCAGAGATTCGATCCCGCATCCTTGGGTACAGCAGTCGAGCACCGTAAACACTGTGCCACAGCGGCAGAAACCATGTGTTTTTGGTTGGTGCAAGGTAACGAGTTAAGAATCCTATTTATAGCGCATGCCAATACACAAGAACCCAAAATTAAATTTCATGTTACTGACTTCTTCAGATATGGATAATAAAAATGCCTCCTAACAACAATACAAATAGGCTTCAGACACAACGAAACACTAGTAAGTATATAAGAATTCAGAGAGAAATACCCGGAAGAAGGCTGATTGGGTTAATGGATTTTCCATCTGTCTAGCGACACAGCGGATTGAACTACCTTCAATACCCTGGTGTTCTGTGATGAATATTTCAGAAATGAATTTTTATTATTCTACCACAAAATCTGGCCATCACAGGATCAAGTGCACAGTGCTGCTCGAGAAAGGCAAGCTACTTCGAACCCCCTCAAGATTATGCTGCAACACCTACAACTGCATGAAAGCATGGAATTGGAACAAGAGATTAATTTAATCCAAATCCAAATCCAAATCCACTTTATTTCCAACCTACAAGTTGGGGGCCCCCAGGGAAAAAGCTGTCACAGACAGCTTGACTGGGCCCTGGGGGCCTACAGGCAGCATCTCGCAGAGGATTTCACAACACAGTCAAAAATGGATATGTACATGAGATCAAAATCAAAAGAATTATACACACATCAGATATCAGAAATGAATATGAACATCGCAGTATTTATTCATTGCCTCATCATAAAATTTGTTAATTCGTGTCTAAATGTGTTAAGCGGGGCAGTAAAGTCAATGTGGTCTTTAAGTTTATTATAAAGTGATGGTATGCGGTAGTCAAGGGTGGCCCGGCCATAATTTGTTCGTGTATGTGGCACTGGCGTTAGTTCCCTGCGTAAGCTGTAAGCATGCAAGGGACGGTGCGTATCATTGGGAAGGTTACGTTTATGCATATAGAGAGACAGTTTGTAATCATATAATTTAGTTGCTTTAAGTATACTATGTTTAGTAAACAAGTGATCAGTAGACAGCTGGCTAGGGTTTCCATAAAAGTTTTCAAGAATTCGTAGCACCTTTTTTTGTAGCCGCTCGAGTTTATTATAATTATGGATGGTTGTAACTCCCCAAACTAAAATGCAATATGAAAGAAATGCCTTCTATGCCTTATACCAGCTACTCAAGCTGTCAATCTGTGCTCTATTCCTGGCAGACCGGGGAAAAAAAAAAAAGGCAGAAGAAAGGACGTAAAAATAACAAAGATAAAATTGTGTCAGCATGACATACATGGACACAGCAGTCCTACTTCGCCAACTTACAACTGCAAATCTCAACCGGAGCAGGCACATGGCAGGCAAGCAAAATATGCCGAAAAATTTTTTGACTAAACTCAAATAAAATCAAGAAAAAGGAGGCAGCAGTCATTTAGTCAGAAATGTGATTATGTGTTCTAACAACAAGTAGCAGCAGAAAATATAGAGCTTTCATTGTTTGTTTGAATTATACTTAATGAATTGCCCCAGAAGCTTCCATGCGTCACAAGCCTCTCTTTCTTTGAAGGCAAGGTGACAAAGGGTCATTATGTAGCCCTGCAGCAGCAGCAAGAATGGCTAAAAGTGCCAACTCAAAGGCAGAGCTCAAAATCTTGCCTCAAAGAAGGGAAAAACAAAAACCTACTCTTGTGTAGCACAAAATGTAAGCTTTCAAACTAAGCAAGTGTTGCAAAAGCTGTTGCAAATATGTTCTTTCTTTTGTACTACACAAAGTTCAAAGTGAAGAAAAAAATATATGAAACATTACTGCCTCAACTGCAACTTATTCGAGAGACGACACTAAATGTGGTGAGACAAGTGCAAAAACATCATTTATTTCATCCTCAAGTAAGGCTGTTACCGCCACCTGTGATCTTCTCAAAAGATAAGTGTCCAAAGAAAATGGCCTACCTTGTTAAGCCTTAATGACCTCCAGATGTACTGAGGTGATTAGCAATCAATATACTCCCAGCTTAAATGGTGGTACCTTATACATAAGTTGGTTGGTCTCAATATTTACTGTGCTAGAGCAGTAATAACTCAGTAATGGTAAGACTGCAAACAGCTGTTTACCACAACTCCAGTGCATGTTCAGCAAGAATAGCAGGAGGGTGAGATTAGTCCAGACTTAGCAACTTTATTTTTTGCATGTAAAACCTAACTGAACATTACCCATTGTCAGGTGTCAGGTGTCCATTGCGTCGATTAAGCACAAGCCATCAAGATAACATTCATGACAACCTGACCTTTGGCCATACGAAGTTGCAGCAGTTTGGAGAACATCTTTAAAGCATATGGACCACGAAATACATCAAAAAGTGCCATTAGGCAGGAATTTTGCATAAATCCCTGAAACTATACGACCAAATTTGCTAAAACTGTCACCATAACTTTTCAGGTCCATTAACAATACACTGACAAAGGCCGCTAAAAAGATCAGTGATACTAAAGGACTACAAGAAAAAAATTTCATAGCGCCTCAAATGACCCTACAAAAGAATTGCATTATTGCAATATGTACACATAGATTTGTAATACAATACTCAATTATTCATGGCTGCAGAAAAGGCCAGAGAAAAAAAAAAGAAAGAAGGCGAGCACTAACAAAGACTATAAAGAGCCCAAATATATAACAGTTGCAAATCATTGGGCAGAAATAAGAAAAAACTTTGTTTATTAGGAAAGTATGAAGAAAACGAGGCTTGCAATAGACCTTATGCAAAAGTGCTGCTATCTACCAGGGAAAACCAAAAAATGAGTAAGCAGCGCCACGTTGGGGGATAGCAGTCGCGGGACTGCTTGGCGCGGAACGTCTGAGCGACTTTCTCGGTTTGGTGATCCTCTTATGAAAAACTAAGATGCCAAAACTAAGATGCCAATGTGTCGAGATTTCGGTGCACGTTAAACATCACCAAGTGCTCAAAATTAATCAGGAGCCCTCTACTACTGCAGCTTCACAGCCCTGGTGTTGCTCGAACACATTAAAAGAAATGGCCTGATAGTTTGCCCTCCTGCTCAGATTTTGGTGCCACGATAGCAGGTGCTCGCCAGAATGGTGGCCTAACCCTAACTGTCAATGCTGCTCTGAGGGCGCAAACCATCACTGAGAGTGAAGACCATACAGTCGACTATGAGCGGTGAACGACGGATTTATGCGGCCTCTGCTTAGTCTGGACTAGCTAAAGATCTCCGGATTCGTTCGCCTGTGACACTTCGCAAACAGAAATATGTGTAAGACTTGTGTAAAAAGAAACTGAGCGATAAGGATAAAAAAACGAGCACAAAGCGGAAGTCCCAGGTACAAAATCAGACTTGCGTGAGAAACTACTAGGTGACTGACGCAGTGCACTATAACTGCTAGCAAACCCCAAAGCACTCCTCGACAAATTGCAAGATTTTTTGGGCCTTTTTCTACGATCTAACTTTGCGATTTAGTTCCTTTCAAGAAGAACTCGTCCGGTAGCAGCTGCACGCTGACCTCGTGTCGTGATCCCAGCAGAAATTACCAGGGCCCTTGTCTTCTTACATGCTGCTAATGCATATCATTAAATTCTACGGTTTCACTTCCGATCCATGTTTTTTTTAACCGAGTTAGATAGATGTCAGCTTGGTTAACGAGTAGTTTTATCAGTGTGACGTGGTTTCTGCGTGATGTACCGTTCGATTTTGGGTTCTACTCGTCGAGGCCTTTTCAACTATGTTAACTCCATGATGTAGCCTAATCACAAACATTGTTATTCTCATTTAGTCAATTAACAGTTAGTTATTAACTAGGAACTACAAATATTGTAGTAAAGTCATATTTGATGTAACCTATCCAGCGATATATGACCTGATGTAGCGTAAAGTTCAATCTAATATAATTTACTAATTAATGGTAAGTAAGATGTACAATTAGTTCAATAAAATTGTACTCGATATGAGCTATCCAACTGTATATGACTCAATGATTTAGCATAAAGTTCAACTTAATTCCAAATAACTAAATAACAGTGTTTAATTAGGGCCACAATTAGTCAGAGGTAATTATACACAACATAAGTTATGCAACGATATAACACGTGTGACTACTGTGCTCAACATAAGCTACACAGACACTGTATACACAATCTGTACACACATTCTGTGCATGGCACAGATGAACCATGTAATGCTGAGTGTTACTGAAAAATTATGAAGCTAGACTTCATTTCCCTGGTTGCACTTAGCCCCTTTTTGTGTACACCAAGCTGCACAGCAATATTTGGTTATCTTAGACGATAAATGTTAACTCGCACATCGCTAATTCTGAACTGCCATATACTGCTGCGGTATACAGAATCTCCCAACATGGCGGAAACACGCAGTTAGCGCAAAGGGGCGCCCGATTTTGCCTAAGGTCTATAGTGCTTTTCTGAGCAGTCTGGTTTATCATAAGCCTGTGCCTGTACTCCAGATGCCTCTATTCCACAGATGCGCCTAAAGCAAGCATACTCCCTTGCTCTAAAAATGGAAAAGGCTGCTGCAACTGTCACTTTACACCATGTCAGTTGTGGAAACACACCCAAAGCTTTTAAATCATAGCCCCTTGACCATTTCTACTTTTGCATACTTTAGCACAAATCATACACATTCATAAAACAAGTTTTGTAACATTCACTTTTGCACTACAAATACTGATGCAATAAGCGCATTTTCATCCGACATGGTGCAAAGGCAGATCAGCTGTTGTCGTGCAGGCGTCACCTCCGCATTTGGATCCAAAGCTCCCAACAAACAAATCAGTATTGACCCAAGTAGACATGACACACTTCCAGAATATAAGTGTCTGTCAATGTAAGAAAGCCTGCCGAGCATAGGCACCTTATTTCAACACAGATCTATTACCAGTTATTGTTTGCCACAATAAGCATTGCCTTTCAGCAATATGGGGTGGTAGTAAAATGCTTTGAGACTACCTCTGTTTACAACGAAGCACTTTATTCACCGTATCTTCCAGTTTATAAGACGCACCCCTCATATTTAGAGGCTTTCAAAAAAATAAAATGCCATATAAGACGCACCCTAAGACACACCCTAATTTATTCAGGTTAGGGCAATAGGACTCTACTATACATGCTTACTCAAACATCGCGTGCTATGTGCCTGAAAGAAAATTTGTTACATGCATGTGCGAATGATAGAAAAAAAAGATGCAACGCTTATGTGCGAAAAAAACTCTCACTCAATGAGAGCAGAAACACTTCATTACAACTGAAAGCCTTGAAAGTCTTCATCTTGGTATGCGGTCGCCGATTTCTAGCAACAGCGCTCAGGCATCCTTTTTGCACTCATAATCACAGTGCTGATCGTCGCTGCGCGCGGGCGTTCTGACGCACATGGCAAAGCACATGCAATACCAGGCAATGTTGTAAATCGTAACTGGAAAAGAGAGTCGGCTCGATCTGGCTTGTTTTGGCAGCATAGAAAGAGCGAGGAGCATGGCCACCACCACCTTTTGGCATTCCGCCAATGAGGTGACTGTACAATTCTAGAACACTATAGCGACTTTAAATATTGTAATCGCAGGCATTGCTTCTGTAGCTGTTTCATGATAAAGTTCGGCTAAGAACATTGTGCAAAACGAAAAAATAAAATATGCACATAAGACACTGTTGTATAGGATACAGTACCGAAAATTTTGTCAAAAAACAGAGTCTCATACACTAGAAAATATGGTACCTTGTACAGCTATTCCCTTGCACAGCAATAAATACAGCACTCCCAGCGGTCCTGTCAAAGATTGTGTACTAAAGCGCTCTTTTAAGCAGCTTCATTCTTTTATGCAGCGCTAAATGTTACGCACTATCTTCATCGCTGGAAAGAGAGAGAGGTTTGCTGCAGCTAAGTCTGGTGAGTAGGGTGGGTAAAGTGAGATGTTACGAGCAAAGAGTCCAAGTGCGAGTATTTCGCTCTTAGACAAAATTGCAGACATGGTAGAGCATGTGGTGATAAAGAAAAAAAAAAAAAAAATCATAGCTCTTGATGTACACGGGACGAAGTCTTTGGATACAATGACTTATGAAGGGCGGAGCTTCCTGTGACTGTATGTGTAGCGCTATGATGCCCTTGGCTGGCATGTTTTTGAAAACTTCCTGATATCACCTCTTATATTAAGAGGGCCATGTTCCCTTTATTGGGAGCATTCTTGCTATAGCATTATTCTAGAGCTGCTACGTCGTGCCCTACATTAATGCACAGTCATGGAGACCTTGAAGAAACATGAAATTTCAATTGGTCGGTTGTATAGGCAAGACACAGAGGCCTCTGCCACTAAGTCCTAGCACAGCATACCAGCTTGAGCATGCAGCTGCAGCAGTTCACATCACATGCAACCATAGCACAGAAAAGGACAGACTGCAGACACAACATACATATAATATGGTGAGGCTTCCCAAAAAAAAAAAAATATTTTGCCTCTGCCCGTGCCAAGACACAACATACAGAATCTTCTGCTCGCCCCCAACCAATAAAAATGTGCCACAAACAGAACACCAAGACTTCTTGGGTTTAAGCATAAAGCAAGCGTGCAGGTGACTCATGTGCTTGTATGGCATTAAAAGACCAGGCATGCAGCAACGGGTCACTGGATCAATTCCTAACAATTGAGTTCTTCAATGTGCACTCCAAATCTCAGTACAAGAGCTTTTCTTCCATCATTGAAAACAATAAGGAAGAACCAGGAGGAGGACAACTCACCACTTTCTGGCGCATCCAAAGCAGGCTCATCCTTTTGTGTTTCCCCGTTGGAGGTCACCACCGGCATGACGGGCAGAAGGTGGGCTGGGCTGGGATGCTGCTGTTGCTGCGGGGTCTGCAAGACGACAGCCACCTGCCCATTGAGGCCAGCATGAATGTCCTTAGGTGGTGCCACTTGAATCGCACTGTACGTGGACATTCCCTCACTGAGGGAGCTCCGACCCTGCTGCAGTGCCTGTTGAAGCAATACCATCTGGGCCGCAGTCGTCTGTTGCTCTCCAGCGATGAGCTTGTCCGGAGGCAGTGAATGCTGGATCACAGAGACTGGCTCCGAGGTCTTTACCACCCTGGGCCTGTGCACGACCACTGTGGTTGGTCGAAAGGGGCCTTCGGGAGAGTGTGCATCTGGGGCCCATGGGGCATGCCGAATGGGTGCAAAAAGCTCGGGACGGCCTGGTGGGCTCGCGGAGGATGGTGTGGCTGACCTCGAATTGCCGAGCGAAACCAGCATGTTGGCAGCCTCGGTCTCGTCCAAGTCAAAACGGCCCTGCACTCTGCTCGCCCTGTCCCCAGGACTACCACTTATGCTTTCACGTGATGACTCTTCCCATTCCCGGCCGGTACCTGTGCGCATGGCACCAGCAGGAAACGGTGGTTGCTGCGTTGTGGACGTTGTTGCCGCTGGTGCGCTGCCCTTACGCATGGCTGTGCCCGACTTGCCTTTGAGGGACAGGTGGCGGGAGCAGTAGCCACGACGCTGCGACTCCTTGGTGCATCCTTCCTTGGAGCACAGGCGCCGCCACTGCTTGCCATTAAATTTTTTTCTTATGCCATTGGGAGTGGACACAATGTCACCCTTCTTGTACTTCTGCTGAGCAGCGGGTGAGCGTGGCGTCACCACCCGCATCTCAGCAGAGGACGAAGTGGCCAAACGTGATCGTGGCGTAAGGTTGTCACGACAAAATGTAAGACTCGATGGGCTTGGGTTGGGGTCAAACTCAATGCGGCCCGTTTTGAGGTCGTCATCTGAGGAGTCCTCATCACCACCTGCAGTGGGAGAGCTTCCCACCGTGAGCTTTCGAGCCCTCGGTGTGCCCACTGCATCAACTGCTGCTCGGTCAACTTCAATGTTTCCCACTAAATTCACCGGCATAACCCTGTGCATGCCATCTGTAATTACAGATACACTATGTGGCTGCATTACAGACTGCTGTGGTGGAAGAGATGGAAGGTTGGGCTCAACAAGATGTGGTGTGAGGAGGGGCACCGGTTCCCGCTGAAACATGGGGGACGATGATACAGAAGAAGCGAATTCCATGTCCTCCCACCAGGGAGGCTGCCTAAGTCTCAAGCCCGCACGGGTCACCCACATGCCATCACATGAGACACTGTTGGGCCTCTTCAAGAAACGCACATAGTACTGAATAGGTGGACGCGACCGGATCTCGGCAACGATTCCTTCAGCATATACATTGTCCTCCACACGCACACACAACTGCATCCCCTTTGTCACCTGACCCGGAGAAGGGCTATGGTCACCAATCACATCAAGGCGTGCCGCGTCAAACACATCCCGAACACGAAACAGTTGGTGCTGACTGCTGTCTAGCTGGACAATCACATCGCGATCACTAGCGACGTCCTTTATCACAGCTGGCACGTACAAATCACTGAGCCGCACAAGAACCCGGTGGCTTTTCCAGTCGCGCAGATCCACACCAGGCACAGGCTCGGCTGTTGTGCTGCTGTTTCTACTGCTGAAGGAAGGATCCACTTCGCTGAAGTCAAAGTCAAACTTTCTTTTCTTGGGCAATTTGCTGGCTGCCTTTTTGAGCTCATCATCTAGTCTTGACTCTTCCTCATCAAAGCCAGACTCAGCTGACTTTTTACGATAGTATGAAGGGTCAATATTTTGTACCACTGTGGGCCCCTCTAAAAGCAACTTCTCTTCAGCCTTTCGCTTAAGGTCGAGGGAGCCCTGGTACGTGCTCAGTTCTCTCTCCATGCCTAAACACTTCAGCGGTTGTGTTACAGGCTAGTGCTACAGCTGCTTATCTCCTGAAGCTTCCCTGCATGTGGTATGACCTTTCTTCTGAAAGATTTGAAGGAACACAGTTGAGTAGCCTTTAGGGACTTTGGACTGCAAACCTTGCACTCAAACTGGTGGCCCTTCATGGTGGATGTTCAGTTCCTGATGCTGCCATGAAGTGCTAGAGGCATAGCAGCTTTCACCTGCACAAAGGTACAGCAGGCACTCACATCTTTAATGAACTAACTGCACCACTGTGTTTTTCAAGCTAAAGACATCACATGTTTGTATTAAATGCAAAAAAAAAAATGAAAATACATGGGACGATAATTTTAGCTGTACTTTGTACTGTATGAAAAGAAGCACACTGCACAACATAAAGATGGCTAAAGGAACTTTTTTGTGACAAAGGGATGCAATTAATCTTAAAGCTATGCAAAGTCAAATTAAATTTCCTAATAGGAATGCCACAACTGCTTGTAAAAGCAGCGGCAGTGATGAGTGCAGCATTAAATTATCAGGGAAAAAAAAAAAGTGGCACACAATATTTAAACGTCAGTAATATTTGCGGTATATCCCACTATGTGACACACCACAGAGAGGACCAGTACTATGGTTTCGAAGGATTCTAAGGAATGTCTGAAATCTCGGCATTGTGGGAATTATAAACCAGGACAAAGAAGAAATCTACAGCAATGCTACTGCTAATAAATGCCACGCGTGCACACACGCAGAAGTTGTATATATTAAGTAAATGCGCAGAGATATGCTTCAGATGGGCAATCTTTACACGTGCTTAGAGCTGAACACGTTTCTATGCATGGCTTCTACCAACATAAGATTTCAGCAAGAAACCGAAGCATCAACATTTGCACACATGCTGCACAGAAGTTATTACTTAGCACATTAATCATGGCATGGCTGCAAAAACCACCTGAGCCTTTCATATCAACAAATAAGGCTTCTAAAAAGCCATGTTTCCAAGTTAACAAGCACAAGCCCATATGTGCAAGACCTCAAAATGCTGCTGTTTAACAACTGCACGACAGGAGTTTTGCAACCTGCAGCCTGCTGAAAATGAAAGCTTTGCACGACGGCATAAATCATTATCAACGTCTGCACAATCAATGCAGGCACGCACCAGCCATCTGTACTTCAGCACGTACAGCAATTAGAACACTAAAGTGTGTGCGTACTACGCCAAGAGCGCAGTGTACGCCGCATCAACAATTTGCATGAACTGCAACACGTTTCACTACGGCGAGCAATCAAGCTTTGTCGACAGTCCGCGTACAAGATTAGCAGACAAATGCAATGAACACTAACCATACAGAAGCAGAACAATTGCGACTGCTGTCCCCCAAACACGCACATCACAAAACCAGAATACAAGAAAGTGTACAGCTAGTACAGCGCTTGCAACTGCAGAAGGCCAACGCTCGACGTACGATTCGAGGCATTGCACTGAGCTTATGTGCTTCTGCAAGCTAATTAGTGCAGTAATAACCTTCTTTCTCGGGCAAATATTTATCGTGCAAAATGTTCAGCCCAGTTTCATGCAGCGGAGAACCAGCTCTACAGGTTACGATATCGCTGCGCGTGCGCGAGTTATTCAAAAACTATTTCTGCACTTTTTTTACCGCGGCTGCCGCGTTGCGCGTGCATAAGGGCGCTAAAATCGCCGCCCCGACCATCGACTGCAGTTTCACTTTAAAACAAAAAAACAGAAAGAAAAAAAAAAGGGGCAGATGCGACATTCCTAGAAGCGGCATTGTGTCTACGCTACAAGGTGTTATACAACGGGCCCATATCCGCACGCAGGCAACAAACAAATAAAACAAGGGTCTCCAGCAGCGATAGGAACTGCCAGCTGAGCTGACAAAACAGCCTTGCGTGTCGTACTATGACATTTGAAGATTGTAAATGCGCACTTAGTACACCGTAAGGTGATGTCATTCGAATGCAAGCGGGGGAAACGGCTACAGCGCCACAAAACTTGTCGCGATACGATATGGGTTTCTCCCGAGCTACACTTCAGAGGCTGACGGGGGGGGGGGGGGGCACGCTCGAACAAGCCGTAATTGCACGCTTTCCGCAATGCAGCTGCAAATGTTGCCAATGCAAAATAAAGATGACTTGATCAGTGATCGTTTCACGTGCAGTAACACGATCATTTCGAGTGCAAAACGCAAAAGATATAATACCGTAAACACGGCACAAATGTCATCACGAGCAGCAACCACGCACAATGACACACAGGCCGCCACCGGATGACAATCCCTCGCGCTTGCAAAACTTGCTGGGGCTTACCTTCGTGAACACTACTAAAGGCTAGAATGCAAGGGCACGGAGTGCATGTTAAACAAGGAAGAACAAAATTTCTTCGATTGTGCCCAACATAACCAAGCCCTGTAAAAATGGTGAATGAGTAGTTACCTAGTACTGTGCTGACTCGCCATTGGTCCATTAGGGTCACGTGGCACCCATAGAAAGAATTTCTGTCATCCGATTGGTGAGCTGTGCACCCACGGGTCTTTCACATTGTTTATTCTCGGAGGCCGAGAAATAACCTTAATAGGTGCAGTGCTCGCGAATGCTATGAACGTTTACAGGAGTGCAACAAATTGTGGCCGCAACTCATATTGTGTTGCAAGTGCATTGGACTCACGGGCAAGCGAATAACGCATGCATTGGACTCACCTTGGCTGCTCGCAGACCTCTCTAGCCCAGGGCCTGTGCGTTTACAGCAAGTGCACACAGGAAACACTGACGTCATATACTACGGCCAATGAGCGAAGAGCAATGCCATATGGGCGATATTTGGCTGCGGAGTGGTCTGCGTTGATGATATCATGAACTTCCTTCCAAGGGTAAAAGCAATTGCCCTTTTCTCTTTGGTGTTTCGTTTACTACGACGCTACGATCGTGGTGACGTAGGCGACGCTCTCTGCACGCATGGATCCGTGCGTTGCAGACGCCGGCAGCCAGCGATGTGTCCGTGCGTCCATATGCGAAGGCTAAATTTAAACTTCGCTGCTCGCACAGCAGCAATCTGGGTAGGTGTATGTTGTTAGGTTGTTTGGCAGCGAAACACACCGGCCGAAGAAGACGATCGCTTCAGTAGGGCATTGTTTCACTCGAGCATAGGATTTCATTTCGCCTGAGTCTGTTTCTTGAGAAGTGGCGGAAACTCGAGGAGAAATGTACCGGAACAGGATCGGTGCGCGCTTGCAGAGCGAGCCACGACGGATGAAATTCCCTCGCGAAGGGAATGCAGGCGTAGTCCAAGTTTGTATTTTCAGCTCTACCTTTCTTTTTCTTTTCTTTTTCAGAGTCAAGATGCAGCGTCTGCGATTGCTACCTCGAACTAGAGGCATCTGCTCCAAACTGTGTTCCCGGTGCCGAGAAGTTGACTTCCCTTCGAAATCAATTTTTGACGGCTTCTCGTTCAGCGTACTGTACATCTTTCCCAGTGCCAATTAATTTTTCGCTCAAGCTTTCCGCGCGCAATTTCAAGTATGTGAACCACCTGGAGGGCAGAGATTGCAATAATGAGTACAGGTCGCACCAAACTCGTACAATGTGAATGGCAAGTCGACAATCTGCGTGAAGATTGCCTTAACTCCAAACAGATTGGAATACATGCACTCCCGTGCAGCAGCGCGCTTTGTCAGTCCGGTGGTGATTCGCACATGAACGAAATTTAGGATAGCAGTACACAAGAAATTACTTCGCTACCAGTTGCTTGGACCGAATTTCCTTTGAGAATGGTGAAAAAAAGGCTGTTTCTCCAGCCTGTACAGTTGTTTGCCAACAGTTTTTACGTTTCTCAACCAACACTTTGTAACATAAAAGTGCAACATGAGAATGCAAGTAATTTGGAAGAAAGAAAATTACTAGTATAATTGTTAACTTATTTAGCTTATCACTTACAAGTATGTGCCTGTCTATATAGGGTTATCTTGTATGTATACCTGTTCACTTACATCATCACAGTTTATTCAGTCATGTAGTTGACCCCCTTGTTTATACAATTGTTCCCTTCTGGTAAGTCATTATGGCACAACACTGGTTTTATTGTAATAAAAAAGGAAAAGACTGCACTGGCATTTTGTTATGCAAATAGCCAGAGTACTACGAATGATCTTCATAATGATTTCACATGGCAGACAAACAGCTTTTACGGCATAGCAAGAAATCTCTACACTTTTGCACTCTCAGTCTGATGCACAAGCACTTTGAGTGCCTTCAAAGCAAGTAGCAGGCTAAGTAAAGCCTTATAAAGCTTACATATGCTCAAGTTGCTAATAAGCTCATGAATGTCCATTCTTTGTTCAGAGCAAGTTGAAATGCACATGGTCTTCGTGTGTAATGTGGAGGGTGGTTAGCATGTGACCCCTTAGAGTAAGAGAGTAGAATTATATTCTAGTACACTATAGTAGAATCCAAGAAAAGGCAAGTGTAGCAGGGGTTGCCTCAGTCGCATGGTTTAGTGAGATTAGAAAGCAATCACTGGTGGCACAGAGCACAGTTAGAGGGATATGGGAGACTCCTTTCTCCAGCAAACATGCATGTACTGTTTAGTGATTAGAAAGAATTAAGAGTGTTGGATAGGTATAATCTATTTTGAACGATCGAAATTTATTTTCAGGTTTTCGTAAGAAGTGCTCTCTGCACGTTGACATTACCAAGCTGAAGTCTTTTGTATACGAAGTGGAAATAGAGCAATTCTCGTTTAGCACATATGAATTACATGTCTGTTCAAAGGTGTGCAATGATGAGCAAGGAGGCAATGTGTACTTTCATGTAGGCAGACATTATGGTATTTGTGGGGTGTTACGTGCACAGTTGTGTACACGAAATCCAGATTAGCTAAAACCATGCAAGAAAGCAAAAGTAGATTACTGGACTGACATCACAGTCTACAAAAAGTGGGAGTACAATGGATGATAATGATTTCGGGTAGCAAACAATCCAATCAGCTTTTGCTAGTACACAGTTGTGTATATAGTGAGCACTGCTTTTTTTTTTAAAGAGCTCGTATTATACCTATCTGATTTTTGTTTCAGATGAATTTACCAAATCTTATCAAAGCAATAGATAGCATCTCTTAACAGTCAGCTTGGCAGTGCATGCTTTCACATAATCACACAAATTTTACTATATTTTATTCTAGTTTTGTGCATCATCTACCAGAATAGGTGATACACAGGGTACTTCATATGCTTTTATCCTAGGAATGCATTACGAAAATAATTACTGTAATGCTTTGTACAAGGCTGTAAACATGCCTATAAGGATGAAGACAAGTCTCCTTGTTGAAACATTGGCTCCGTTTGCAAATTGAGGCTCCCCTTCAACTCCTGTTCACTTCTCTCGTGCTTTATAAGGAAAAACGTGATGTGAAGGCAAAAGCATGAATGTATCATTGCAATTTTTTTTTTTTCATTGCTGACTATCGCAGAGAGTGAAATAACTATTAGCACCAGGCAGAGAATTCGACGAGGAGTCACGTAAGGCGAACTCCCGATCATTCCCCCCCTAGCTGTCAGCCGGGATCATGGCTGCAATCATGGCCAGACCGATGACTTTATGCTGGACTTGTCCTTTCCGGTTGGGCAGCGGTGTCTCTCAGAAATCTCTGCTTCTTTTCGGCTTTCAAAGCTAGGGCAAGTCCACACCATGTGGACCAAGTCCGTGATTCCATTGCATTTTTTTGCACCGAGGGCTAAACTTCTTGGGGTGCCATTTGCTTAAAAGATGCGGATGTGGAAAGACTCTTGTTTGCAGTCTTCAACACACTACCTCTTCTCTCTTTGAGAGCTTTTTGTGTGCACTTGGGTACAACTGATGTTCCAACCCATAATGATTAAGATCTCTTGATATGTGTTAAGCTCCTCACCGAACTGCAGGAGTTCATTGCACAAGACGCCACTGGGATCCCAGAAAGTAAGATCTAGGGCCAGACTATGTGCGTTCTTGTTGCCCCGTAGCCCTTGATACACCGGTGTCGTAGCCAATGCTACCTGCTAATGTTGGAGCTTGGCCGACTGCAAGTACTTTCTATTGACTGCATCACAGATTCACGAGGCCCATTTTTCCTGTCACTTGCACCGAGCCTTCATGACCTGAGGGCAGCACAATAATAATAATTGGTTCGCAGGAAAGGAAAAGCACAGTATCTGTCACACTTGGTCTGTGGACACCTGAATCATGAATTTGGGAGTGAAAGTGGAAGGAGGAGTCGCAGTGAAGAGCTATGGAGCAATTTTTACCACCTGGGTGCCTAACATGCAGTGACATAGCACAATACACGGACGCCTCTTCATTTCGCCTCTATCGAAACGCAGTTGGCGGCGGTCGGGATCGAACCCAGGCACTCCGGCAGAGTAGCCGGCATCTTAACCAGTGCGCCAGTGTGGCAGGGCAGGGAAACGTGCCCATCTCACAATTTCAAGGCCCAGTTTCAGTTTCCATCCTATCCAAATTTACCAGATCTTTGCAGCTCAATTGCTTTCTTTTGGTCGCACGAAAGTTCCCGAGAAATCTGACATTAATCCGAATATTTTTCACCTGCAACATCGTTTGGGCGAAAAGACCCCTTTGAACTTAGCGCCAGTTGCTGATTGGCCTAGACGGTGATGTCACAGTCCTCCCTTATCAGTCTTCAAGTTTCATGCCGTGGATCATCACTAGTAGATAATGCCAGCTTTTGTGCTAATTGGACATAAAAGGCTTCCACCTTTCATTATGTGTTTCACATCTGAAAACCAAGTAATCAGCTTTCTTTGGCTCACATAGGCTACAAAAAAAAAAAATGTGCAGGGTAAAGTTCGGCTATAAACAAGGTACTTCCTGCAGCAGTATGCTGGGATTACAGCACGCGACACTATCACTGGCTTCAACACAATGTTAACAGCACACAAATATTTTCTTTCAGCGAAAGCAGCCCAAATTAAAAAAAAAAAAATGCTTCTATTCTTTGATGAAAGGCAGTCCGAAATAGCGTAACTAATGCTGGCAAAAAAAGATTGGAAATGCTGAAAAAAAAGCATGCTAGTGCTGCTAGACCTTTATTAATGGCCATTTAATCAGTTTTTGAACAGGTGGAGGTAGATGTTTGACTGAATTAAAGCTTAAGCAGAAAAAAAGTTCTACAGCTAGCCCAAACATATATGGCCATAAATTACGTAGGTACGCATCTTAAATTGCATTTACAAGACAGGTGCACACAAACAGTCAGCTGACAAATCTCCCCTTAACTTCCAATACCCCCACTGGGAAAAATGACAACAGCTGCGCTGAATGCACATCTTCGACAAGAACACCTACTCCGATAGGTATTACAATCACATTACCACATGTCACATTTTTCAAAGTGCCTTCAACCTTTTAGCCCACTCCACAGTCCACATATAGCCAGGAAGCCAGTTACACAGATCACGTGGCCACATTTCTTTTCAAAATAATTTTTGGCAGCATTAATGGCTGCCCATAGCCATTGGCTGAACGCAAGCATTTTAAAATATTAGCTTATGCAGCAAAGCACTGCTCTTTTGGTGTGCACTATAGCGTTTTTTCCCCCTTCACTTCAGCTTGGAGATAGTTACTTGTGAAGAGCAGGGCCACATGCCTTCTTGTGTTTATAAGCAGACTTGGGAGTACAGAAGATGTGCCCATACAGCTGCAAGTGGCTTCGGCAGTGTTTCTGGGCATTGGCATTAGTTTAGGTATTCGCAACAATAATACTTTTCTCCACTTGAGTTCCCTCATCTTGTAATCGCTACCGGCAGCTCCTGGTATGCACTGTCAACCAGCTTCATAAATGCATGTAACACTACATACACGCTGAAGGTGTTTGCTACCACTGCAAAACCAGATGTTCTTGGACTGTTGTCCACAGGCTTTCAGGACCTCCCGGCTATGTTAAAAAAAAAAAGATGGCTTTCTGGGTAATGAACTGCAGAGACATACAGGTAAAAATTGAACATATATAAAACATGCAAAATGCAGTGCAGATGTCAGTGACATCGCAGCTTAGAAGTCTTTACCAGCATACACTTGCATATGTTTCTGAAAATGCAAAATGTTGGCATAGCCATAGACTGTTTCCCAAAACTAACTAGGCAGCACAATTTGCTTCGCAGTCATATGGAGGACCACTTGACATTCCTTAAGCTCAAAATCTGCGCAAGAAGAACTGTTTTGCTCACATTTCAGAACATAAATGAGAGGACAAGCTGTCGGGCTAGTTGGTTTTTCATCGTTTTTGCAGCGCATAGCCGGGCGAAGACAAAGCACGGAGGATTAAGTAGGACGCACAGGCACTGAACTGCAACATTATTTTGGTAATCCGCCAACCACATCATGTATACCACGGAAGAAACGCCTATGAGGGGAACAAAAAAAAGTTGCAGTTCAGCGCCTGTATGTCCTACTTGCTCCTTCGTGCTTTGTCCTTGTCCAGCTACAAACACAATAAGTGAGAGGTACTTAAATCTAGGCAGCAAAATGTCAAATGATGGTGCAAAAAGTTACTGCTTGAACACGCATCAACTAAACCTTACACATCACCACCAGCTTGCGAAAGGTTTTCCTGCTATGTAGCTCAGAGATGATCACTATGCAAACATGTTGAGCTCAAAGGTTTCTGAACAGTGAAGGTGCATACACAAAAGATAAGAGGGAGGGAGGGGGGGGCAAAGTCTAGTGGGAGCTCGCAGAATCCAAGGGCATCCAGCAGAACCTAGTTTGCAAACCCTTGAACTAGACCACAGACTCTTGATTCCTTGGACTGCCAGAAGATCAAATCGGTCGATATTGTCAACCATAAACCCTGACTGCTCATTGGAGGGTCAAATTCTAAAATTAAAGCTCAGCTACTTTGGTCATCTGATGAGAAGAGAAAGTCGCTGGAGAAAGATTTGATGTTGGGAAAGGTTGAGGGTCACAGGAGAAGGCGAATGCGATGGTTGGATGGCATCCTCGAGGCGCTGCAGACGAAGTTATGTGATGTTAGGAAGATAGTGAGAGACCGGAAAGCATGGCGTGATATGGTCCACAGGGTCACGAAGAGTCTGACACAACTGAACTGAACTGAACTAGGCCATAGTAGGTGAGATGTTCTTCCTCACCACCAGTAGAAATTCAAAGGCCTGTTGCTTGTAAGGCCGTAGCCGTTTTACAGCCTCGTTAGCTTTGTAATTGTATTTACTTGAGGCCGCTGACCCTTCGATTTCCTTAGTATTCCACGAAGCATACTCCCTGCCCGCAAACAGTCTACACAAAAGAGCGATGCATATTGGTTATGAGCAGTACTAAGACTATTAGTCTTCCTAGATCAAGAATGAAATGCATATGATGCATAACAGATGGTGCCGTCGACAGATGCAGTCCTGTTAGGCCACGCGCTCCCCACTTAGCTGTCATTTTAGTTACATTGGCTTTGGGCCACTGTACCCATTCTGAACACTGAGGAAATTCCACGAAGTGATCTCCCTGCCCGCGTAAGCCGTCAGACGATCACACTTAAATGGCAACTTTCAGACGCCTGAAATGTGCACGAGGCCTACAAAAGGAGGTCATATATTTGGTGCAGCATGGACCGATATGCAGGTTGGTTCCATTTTTCAATGCCAACACTAAGTAACCCTAGTGCCCAGCTACCACGAACATGGCAATTGACTGCAATCTCTATCAAATGACAGCAATTAGGGAAAATGAGGTATCTGTCTAAAGCAACCCATTGGTAGATCAAGTGCAAGACACATTCATGAGTGTGGTAAGGGAGAGGCCATCGTGTGGAGAGATTGAGCTGAATGTTTTCTTAATTCGTTTCCTTTGTAAGCAGTGCCATGGGTTCAAGGTTGCATTGAACTCCCACATGTTGGGCCGTCTGTCATTTGATATAATTGGTTTACTTTGTAGCGAAAGCTACATTGCGGTAAGTTTTCAAGCTGTCGGCATGGCGCCGTGGAAGACGAAGAAGAAAAAAATTAAGGAAAAGAACAAAAAAGGAAACGACGAAGAAGTAAAAGAAGAAGACAGATAACTCGGTAGTTGGTAGTGGCGAATGACAACAGTGAGTTGCTAGGACAGAAGGTTCGTTCGAATGTTGCGATGGCGGTGTGCCCTGGAGTTCGACGTAGAGACAATGTCATACCACTAGAAGTCTTCTACACCTGAATGAGAATGGTCAACGACGAGCAACAAGGGGTGCTCATATGTGAAGTGATTTCCCTATGGCATAAGTAAAGCTGAAAGCATAGTGTAAACTACTATGCGCGAAAGCCACGTCTTTACTTTGAAGCCGAACCTAAGCGTAGCCATGCAGATTGCTTTCACGTAACCAGGTTTAACCACAAGCTAAACCACAGCTAATTTTTTTTTATTTTATTGCTTTATTGAAGCCTGGGGCACTTAACAAAGGATGATCACCCAATGTCTTTATTTTGGAGATTTATAAACATAAAAGCATAAGACTTCAGCGTAGGTGGAGGCTCTATGCTTGGCACAAAATTCTAGGAGTTCTATTTAACCAAAGCCTTCGGTTGAATAAGTAAGGTCTTCAAAGCTGTTCCTATATACGAGATACTTTTGCTCCAAGTTACTCCAGTTGCTCCAAGTTTGCTCCAAGGCTTCATCTTAGTTTGTCGTATGTTTCTGTAAATTGTTTCATTATTGCCAAATCGCCACATTTGGAGAGGTGTGAGGTCCAGTGAGGAAAGGGAACAAACCAGCACAAAATTACTGTGCTCTACAGCAGATTTCACATTCCTGTGTATAGTCTACTTTCAACTATGACTAAACTGTCATTACTCTACTGACATTTAAAGTCCTTTTCCTCATATCCTTGTTTTCTGGTCAATGCATAGTGGCAAGCAAACATGGAGTGGTACCTAGAGCGCTAAAGCCTGGCATAGCCCTACCTAGGTAATCAAACTACAGAGCGATGAAAAATTCTTGGAACACACCAACGCTTTCTTTGCAGTGGTATCCTTCATGAAGACTAAATGGCACAAGCAAAAACTTTTGCAGCCAAAAGAAAACTTGAGTGCAGATGAGGTAAGCATAGTACAATCAACATAGCCAAGTAGAAATATTTACACACACATTAGTCAATTTCCTCCTCATTCAGATTATTAGTTAACCTTACTATCTATGCATGTACAGAAGTAGCGGGTACACTGTTGTTGTTCTAACTGCATCGATGTGCAAATAAATGATAAATTTCCTAGCAAATTGCCAATATAGTTATATCACAGGACTGTGTCTTCTGTGCAGCTCTGACAGAAGAGAACTTGCTGTACATCCTGATGTATAAAGAAAGAACATGGACACTAATAACAAACTTGTGGCATATTTATGGACATTGAATCAGCTGCCTGGTACTCCTTGCAGTGGCATTGTAGTAGTGGCATATTAGATCGCCTTGGTGGGCCTCCTGAATAGAAGCACATGGGGCTCTGAAAGAAAAACAAATTTCTTTTAGTATTCAGTACCATACCACAGGAAATTCATGCCAAGAAATGCTAACAGTGGACAGATGCCATACACTACTTAACAGTGAGGTTGTTAGCAAATGTGCAGTAAAAACATGCTGACCATCTGTTATGATCACCCCCATGAAAGACTGCAACACACCAGTGATGAAAAAAAAAAAACTGCTGGGACACATTTCATGGCATCCAAATGTGCTAAGCAGCATTCATTAACTAAAACCTTGTCTCCAAATAAAGCATCATAACCCTCTACCACTGTGGCAGTCTTTTCAAAGGCCAAAGGCCTTCATGTGCGAGCAATGCATCAGAAAAACTAGAGTTTTACAAAAAACAACGCTTCACATATATAGGACAGCATTAATTTAAGTAAGCAGAATTTCAAGAAACTTGTCTAATTCAAATATCTAAAGTTTGTTTGTTTTTCAAAAGTATCTTTGCCAGAAATAACAAATGTCTCCCAGGGTGGAGTAAGGAGCTACTGTGATAACTGCCAATTATTGGCTCAAGCAGACGGGCCGCAGCAAAATAAGTTACACGGGTTCAACGCTGCTGAACCGAGTGTGGAGCGAAAGCTTTGGCTGCGGGCGATCGAGCGTTGCATCGAACATAACCAGCGTTCCATTGAACGCATCAAATTTCACCACCGTTTTAGGTGGTGGTGGTAAAGGTGTTTATTGCATCTAAATATGGGGAACATTTAAGCTCCACCTTTAAAGGTATGACGTGATAGCGTAGGCCACCAGCCCATATATAAAGCCCCACTTTAACCAAGCCGTATGAATGTGCCTTAGTGGCCTATAAGAGTAACGCGAATACCAGGGTCCTGGCAGGTTGATTCTAACATAACCGTCCCATGTGAAACGAGAGACCCAAGTTGGCAGCTCCTGCCATTTGCGCCTACGGCATCCGAGTACACGCTCCGAGCTGGCTGGCGTAGTGTTGCTTTAGCAACGAAAAAAAAAAATAAAAAAATTCACACGAACTTGCTTCGCGCCGATTTTACAACAGGCGGTCACATGTGCCAGGAGGGTTTGAAGAATCAGCTTCCTTTCGGTTGTTTTCAAAACAGCCATGTGACCCTGTTATGACTTAGATTTGAAACTGATCATTGAAGGACATTTGACACATTTATCTGACACATTAAGCACAATGGAATGCATCATCATCAAAGTACCGGTGCCGGCAAATATACCTTTCGCTGCAAAAAGGCACCCAAGTGGATGTTTCATCACACAAATGCGAAAGCTTTTGCAACGTTTCCAAGATGGCAGTGGGCCTTAGTTTCAGGACAGGTTCACGAGAGTCCACACTGCAGCTCAGTTATGTCCGTCATATAAATGCCATTGCTAATGAACATTCATCAGCAGTTTCGTTGCCAGCCTTCAACTCTTCACAGCGGTCTTGTATATCGCATCACTTTGCCCCAGTCGCAACATGACAGGCCTCTCATTGATATAACAATAGCATGTAAGTAGATGGCACTTTTTGGCTATGAGGAGAAAAGTGCAGGGATAAAGCACCTGCAACTGTCGCTCTGCCAAGATTTCCACCAAAAGATGGTTGCCTGCATAACGATCATGTGGCTGCTTCACCTTATCAATGGATGCTGGTGCCATCTATGGGAGATTCATGTAAATCAACTCTGGAGTCCTCGGAAAAATTTGTTGCCTTAAAATCTATGCCATATCTCCCTAATCTTGAAAATAGAGCTCATTTTTTTCTTAAATATGCCTACCAGTGCTGTTCTACCAGTATATTTCTGAAATATGGCCACAAGTACCAGTATTCTGTGTTTTAAGAGTGAACTAACTTGAATTGGTGACCATGTTCAAATGTGTACAACAAAAGTACATGTTCTCTTGCTCTACAACCAAAAAACTGTTGTCCACTGATATCTTTTGTATTACAACAGTAGTGCCTTACTTATGGAGACGCTCTTGAGCCAAGCTTTAATGTAGGATGACAGCCCAACTGACACGAAGTAGAATGAGATGAGAGCCAGAGTTGTCGTGATGCTAGAGCCATTGTGTGGTCCAAGTTTGAGCTAAAAGTAGCAGGTGGTTGTGCCCAGCACAGCATGACACCCCAGCCATGCTATAAAGAATTCCAAACCCACCAACGTGCTCAACTACGTGAAAGTAATTGTCGCAGCATTGAACAACTTGCCAGGTGTGCCGTCGAGCAAACGGCTTATCAGAGTCTGAACAAACTGAGCACCGGTGTGATATGAGCACTTAAATCAGCACAGTGCCATTTGCAGTACTAAAACAGTTCTCGCCAGTTATTTACCAGCACAGCTTATCTTTTACCAGTTAATGAGCACAACATAGTGTATTTTTTTTTAGCTCAAGATTCCTGGCTTTTCCTCGTTTATGCAGTGCCACAACTTTAGAGCTCCCTCAACACAGAAATATTAGGTTCGTTCCCTACCAGCCCAAGAAAAAGCGCCATGAGCAGTCAGGATGATGCTATTAACGTAATTTTATTCTATGAAAGGAACGATAGCGATAGTGAACATAATTTCAGCGAGAATAATTCAGTTCCTTTATCACGGCATGAAGATAGTTCTTGTGATAACCCTTATATAAGGCTGAGAGTGAGGAAGAGAGGTGGTTTGTTTTTTTATACAAGACACGCAGCCAACAGTTCAGCTTCCAGGCAAGAATCTTTTTACTTCCATAGAGAACATGTCACTGGAGGCTAGAACAATCTTTGAAAGCTTGCTACGATAACTTTTCATGAAACTCATCTGCATTTGAAGGACGTTGCTACATAGCTCATCACGAGTTCTCTACAGAGTAGCATAGTGGCATTTCAGCAGTCACCATTCCCATTGCTCAGTTAGTCGGCTTACAAAGGCATCTGGCGTGCACAAACCAGGAATTTCCTCTTGTCTGTATGCCTACTTATCCACATGTAAAAAAACCTATTCCACACATGATATAATTAGGTGCATTGTTCAGTGCAGGGTGGCATAGAGGAAGAGCATCTTGCATGGAAGAGGACAGTGGTTCTCCACCGGACTAAAGACATTCTGAGGACGCCTACGATATTACCCATGCAAAGTTTGAATACAACTCTTTAGCTTTGACGTCGCAAACGGCAAAGCCTTCTCGTGGGTGCAAACAGCAGGCCCTCTCGGAGACTCTGCATAGCTGCTGCTCATACAGCTTGTTTAGCAGCTGCAGCAGCAGAAAACGAAGCATTTTCACCGGTTGCGTCACTCATTCTTCAGAAAGAACCGGCTGAGACTGTCTTATGCTACTTCACTTTTACGGATGGTTTATACTCTGAAGGCAACACTGACTGCTGACATGATGCCTCTGACATCCCGTTTTTCGCGAAGACATTCACTGTAACAACATTTTTGCTTGTGATTCGTTATTCTCACTTTATTGACAGTTCTGCTCAAGAACCAAAATGTCCATATTGATGAGGCACGATTGTAGTGCCATTTTGTATTCTTTCCCTCCTGCTAGTGCCCATTGTAAGGACTTTTCATAAATAAGTAAATTACTGGCTGTACAGCCTGCAATGCAAAACTCTGAAAGTTGATCTGTTTAGGAAGATTGTTACATTTACCCCAACATTTAGCAATAACACTGTCCAAGGCCACCAAAAATGGGTGCTATTCTGCATTTGGGATTGTGTAAACACCTTGTTAAAATAACCCTCCAGGCACATCAAATACTTCACGTCCAACTCTTTCCAGTTTCACAATTAAATAATCTGAACTTTAATAGTAAACTTTACTCCTTTGGCTGCAGTGCCTCCTGCCAGCTATTACTGTGTCTGGCCGTACAGGCACTGTGGGAAGGGCATTTTTTGGTTACACTTACTGCCTCCTCCCCCAAATAAATTTTTCGCACGCTAGTGATGCATAGCAGATAAGCTATGCTAACATGTCATGCCTTGCTAGCAGCCTAGTAGGAACTATTAGCCGCAGTGCCTCCGATTTAAGAAGCTAAACGTATAGGAGCACGTGTGTAGTGAGCTTTCTACATAGACTATTCAGCAGAGGCAGGAGCGTAGCTATGACATTGTATGACTCAAACCTCAAAGCATGCTGCACCACTGCGCTGGCAGAAGGAAAGGAAAGTGTGGCCACATTTAGCAGCATGCAAGTCAGCAACAGGTGAAAAACTGCTTTTGTGTCACTGTGAGAAAAGTAAAAAGAAAGGAAAGAGGAGAATGTCATGTATACTCTCTTTTGCATGCACTGCATACTCTGTCGGAAACATTAGCTGCGCTTACAACGACGGGCTCACGGCGAAGTCAGTGCTGTGTAAGTAAGTGCCAGAATGAAGAGGTTAATAAAATGTTCAGCCTGTGGCTAGAAAAGCATGGCTTTTCATCTTTCACTTAGGCATATAATTTTTGAGACACCATACATATGTTCGGCATTACACTGGCCACTCGTAAAAAGTTCAGGGACAACTACTCCACATTATTGTCCATTCATTGCCTGATGTCAGCGAAGACATTTGTCCCAAGAACCAAGAAGATGACTAGCAATGTTCCATTGTAAAAATATCGCTTCATTTCCTGATGCACTGCAGTCCATTTCTATCTATATTTGTCAGACAGTATTCCCAAGCATATTCAGGAGACAGCTACACGAGTGGGACCTATCACAGAGTTAAAATCTCCATCCAGTTTTCCTAATATGCAGCGCCACAAAGATATTTGATATTGAAGATATTCCTGCGCATGACAGCAGTGCAGCAGGCAGAGATCCAATTTGGCAGGCGATACAGTCAACGTGATCTATTAGACAGGTAAGCCATGCTTCACGACTAGTATTCAGACCTCGGAATGCTATTACTCGTTTATATCCCAGTGTGCAGTAATTCCGTTTTCAATGCCACCCCTGTCTTTTGCTCACCATGCTTCTCATTCCACTCTAAATCTCCTCTTCATGCCAGCTTGTCCAACGGATAGCTGCAGATTTATTGCGGCTTTCTATTGTTTTCCTGTTACTAAGTTATTTTTAGCAGGGAGGGATCGTGAGAGCTGGAAAAACTCCTTCCACCCTTTGCACTGGCATGAAAAGCGCTTTTGTTGACTGCTAGAGTGACTTTATGGTGCATTTTATCTGTGATGCAGTGCAGTAGCCTCACAGTGGCTTTGGCGATACTACCGCTCTACAACTATGAGGGCCACTTAAGCTCTGCCTTCAAGGGTATGATGAAATTAGTGCTATTGACTCATGTCTGCACTTCCCCTTGCTGTTCCTTGTTCGTCTACACGTTTCAGTTCGTTTTGGTTATCGGTCCCTTTCTGCCTTCAATACCCCAGGCATTCATATTAGCATGCAGTCCTAAGCTACCGCACTATTAAGATGCAAGTCGTAACTGATCTATCAACAAATATAAAGCCCCGCTTTAACCAAGCCATAAGATTTAGGTCTAGGAACAGTGTGCCTTATTTGGCATCCAAGAGGCCTGGAAGGTTAATACCCATCCCATTCCCTTACCCCAAACCAGCAACCTGAGTTGGCAGCTCCTCCCAACTTTGTGACAGCACGCAGTGCCATTACATCACGCAGCCCTTCAACAAATGGATGCTCAGTCATGTCACCTGCCAACTACCACCTGCCCGTGACATTACCATGATGCATGCCAGACACATCCTGGTGAGCAATTTTTGTACTGAGTAGAGCTACTGCTCTAGAAAGGAAAATTTCAGTCAGCATTTAGAATGGTTTACAGTGACATACTTTCATGCTTTTGGTTTCGCTGCAAGATAACAATAGAAGCATGCTAAAATTGATTTTTTTTTCTTCTTTATTGTAACTCCCATGCAGACACCCATAAAAGCAGCGACCTAAGGAGTGATTTTTGTCTTTATTGAGACTGCACTTATTCTAAGGCAATTAACACTGAAGGCCCCATTCTCCAGAAAATCCAACATTGGCGCAGTGAGTGAAAATTCCCGGGGGGGTTCCTGACAGGTGGTAGTTGGCCGGTGACTAGTCGTCACACTGTGTGACATCACGAGACAACATGACACGACTGATTTGGCAGGGCACTGCCAACTGAGGCATTGCCTTTAAGGTAGGATGGTGAGATTGGAATCCAGCTTTCCAATACCCTTCAATACTGAGTTAGACACACAGCTTCTTGGCCAGGCAGGTAAATTCGTACAGTTTGGCTAAAACAAGGATTTACATCTATGTTGATAGTCTTTCATATAATCGGGCATCTTACGACTGTATGTTAATGAGTGTGTTTAGGTTGATAGAGGCGCAAATTAAAAGTAATCAAAAGAGCAGCAAAGTAGGATCTGTATGGGGAGCCGGCAAATAGGAGCCATTACCACTGCTGTGTCGCCACCTTAAAGGAGGAGTGTCCCCGCAATTTTTTTTGTTTATTATTGCCACTCAGGGATATGATCGTTCACCTGGTTTACAGAGTTCTGCATTTCAACAACGCTATCAACGTAACACTGCTGTCCAAAATCATAAATCAGCTCCCCCCCCTCGGCTGTTCCCCAATTTCACTGATATGTTTTCCGACTCCGTAATAAAATAATTTGATCCGAAAAGTTCAACCTTCAAAGAGTTGATAAACATGTAGGACATGTAAGAAAATGAGCGAGTTGTTATGACAAATTTTTTAACTGCATCATGGCATTAGTAATTCTCAGCACTTTTGGCAGATGTTAGAACCATAGAGAGCATCTCTAATAAATATTTTTCATGCCAGGTAGCACATCATCTTATTATATTTTATGGCCTAGAAATAATCAAACTGCTGTTGTACACATGTTCATCTGTGAAAGGAAGACCAGGCTGCTGCTTTTAAAAAGAAAAAAATATCTCTACGCTGAAGACAACAATGCAAGCAATCAAGCTATTTTTAAAGAATATGTACAAATATATTAAATTCGTATGGGGTACAGGGTGCTTTTGCAATATCACAATAAATGAGGTGCCCTACGCCCACATGCCCTATGGATGTTGGCTTTAAATTGAACAATGAATGCACCTCAAAGTCTTTAACCACACCTCTTCCATGCAACTGTATAACCAGAGAAATGAACATTCACCAGAACAAAGAATAAACCTCAGCGGCGTGGTAGCTGCCAGTTTTTGGAGACAAGGCAGGTGAGTATGAACTCAAGCCACGCTTATGTCTTCCAGTTTCATTGACTGCAAGGTCAGGCCTCAAGAGCAGAGGTGGAAAATCTCATGAAGTTGCCCGCCTCTGTTCATTGCTATATCAGGGTTCCTAGCACTATGTTAGCTCTAAGAATCCTTTCTTCATTCACCACTGAAGGCTAGAGTTGCGCAGCAGATTTACAAATGCGCATTGTCGTTCTGTTGCTGCAAGTGATGAAATGGCTGGTTTGATTTGCGGGCAACCGGCAACCTTGTGAAGTTTTGTTGCTGGCATTGGTTTCAACTAGAGGGCCCCTACTTAAGTTCTATTGACATGCATGCAAAATTATTCTTTTACTGGTCAGAATTACAAGGCATTGACGCATTCCTCTATGCCATGTTTAGTAAAGAGACATATCTGCGGATGTCCTCCAATTCACGCAGTATAATAGTACCGAAGAGCACAGTATGCAGTTGCTAGCACTGCAATGTGTCCTAACGAGTGTGCTGATTCACTGAAGGCCAATTGAAATTGTCTACAGCACGATTACACACATATGAAACCAAGTTCTCACAAGCTGCCACCAGGACTTTTTACCCTTCACAAGCAATGTTAGAATGGTCAATGTGCATACTAATTTTTGCTTCTAAAATTTAAATAAAGAACTATATCACAACATGAGAAAAACAAAAGAGGTGAACCGCATTTGTAAACAGTGCAAATCGAGGACTAAGCTCCATGAAGCAAGATGAATCGCTTCCAAAGAATGTTTACTTTACTTTTCCTCTAACCGATCATGCAATATCCATAGAAACAATAAACTTCTGCTGTGTCAGACAGTTTTGTCTTTTTCACGAGAGGACAGTACATGTGCTCATTTCCTAGCTGAAATGTAATAACACATCCAGAGAAGGCGCACTGCATTTCTTAAATAACATATTCACCTACAGAATGGTACCCAAAATTCGTCGCTCAAATATGGAAAACATTTATTTTATCGAAGTGTAAACTATACCTGAACATACACCTAGCACTACATGTGCACCACCCAAATGTCATAAATAATTTTTTATGGGATAAAAATTGCAATCATATGAGAGTAAATATGGTACACAGTTTCTTTCAAATGAAATGCAGTTAAAACAGTATTCCTTCTTATCCATGATTGCGTACAGCAATCTATTTCCCACACTGCACAAGCAGCAATTCAGAAATATGAACATGCTTCCGGTCTGCCTACTTCAGCTGGAAGCAGCTAGTAAGAACTCCTTACCGGGCGAGTGAACCATGTAGTGCTCCCAGCCAAGAGACTGCTGAACCCCTAAGTTGCGCCACTCAGTTTCAGTCATCAGATGAGTCTTGGGCACTGACTGGGCCATCTCGGGCGGCAGGATCACGTGCCTGGTTCACCATAGAGGTGGATGAAACAAATGACTATTTCATAAAAAATTAGTTGTGGTTTAAGCTCTGGTTAACTCTAGTTGAATTGCGAAAGCAACGGTAGAAGCTTCTTTTGCCTGCTACATTATTCCCCTTTTACGCCGTATCAATGTAATGTGCTACATTATTGGGGACTCTTAAGCTCATCCTTTAAGGGTATGATGCGAGAGCATAAGCTACCAGCCCAGCCTACACATAAAGTCACGCTTCAACAAAGCCGTATGGACATGCCTGCGTGTCGTAGAAGTAACGAGAATGCAAACGGTATGCTACAGGCAGCTCCTGCCCATAGCATAGGGGCAACGTGAATTCAAATGTCATGGCAGGCTGATTTTTTTATGAGGAGACCGTAGCTACGCCTCTCCATGGCATAGCCGCGGCCACCCGATGTCTCGCTTTGGCTGTTTCACAATAAAAATATTTATCTGGATTGGTTTGGTTTATATGCGGTTTAATGTCCCAATGCAACTCAGGCTATGAGAGACGCCATAGTAAAGGGCCCACCTGGGGTTCTTTATTGAGCACTGACATCGCACAGCACACAGGCGCCTTGCTTTTCGCCTCCATCGAAAAGCGGCCGCCGTAGCTAGGATTCGATCCCGCATCTTCGGGCACAGCCGCCGAGCGGCGTAACCGCTGCACCACCAGGCAGATATTTCATTTATCTATGTTGCAATGAAATCCCTGCCCCATTTCTTAAAGTTTGGCTCAGTGTGCAGCAGCACTAAACAGTTTAGTAATGGAGGCACAATATTAACAACAAGGTGCCACTGGAAATAAGAAGCATTCCATAATGTTCTTAACAATGATTTTTCTCAGAAACATGCGACTGCATTTAAATTATCAAACCTTAGTGCAGCTTTTCTTGGGTCTGGAAGGCAGCAGTTACACATCGGCTCAATGTATGATCAGGCATTCTCTGTTGCATCAAAACTTGGCTCCTACCACTTGCGGGCATAGAAACAGCTGCGTCCTTAAAATTGTTCGCATTTCCAGCAACGCCGGAAGTATATTATCAGTGGAGGGCTGGACAAAACTTTCTTTTCTTTTTGTTTTTATTCATTGCCTGTGTACTTGAAAAGCACTCAGTCTATCCATTCTTGCATTTCTGCACAGAATGATACCACAGAGCAAGTTACGCTCAGCGTGGCACCTACGCCAGCCTGTTTCTATTGTTGATATTGCTGTTCTATCAAAACTAAAATGGTGCCAAGCACCTCTAATCCTTGCCTCGTTTTGTGGTTTTTCGGTGTGAAACAAAATTGCCTACACTGACTTTGTGGTAGAAGCCATTTTATAGAAATGATGTCTGAAGCTAGCTTACAGCAAACTTAAAACTGTCAATGCAGCACTTGCCAGCAAGGAATAGCACGTGGTATAACCATGCTGGCATGATATAATGTCAATGATGGTGTCATGAAGGGCTTTTCTTCATGTCTTTTTGAACAATGCTTAAGAGAGCTTTTCAGAGCAACAGGTACAAACCTGGGGACCACTTCTGTATCTCAGAATGAGCTTCAAGCTCAGGCAATGTCAAACTGGGACTTAGTCCGTCTACAGTACAGTAGAACCTCGCTGAATTTCCCGTTTCATATGCTCAAAATCGCGGGTAGGAAAAGGCCTCCCATAGAGTTACACTATTTTTCTCCCGCTCAATACATTCCTGAATAGCACGATTTTCCTGTTGCTTTACCAAAATTTCGACAAACTGTGGTCATATAATATGTTTTGCGATCAATCGGACATTTGCTAACACTCGCCACGGTTGCTTTCCTGCAGTGCTTAAGTGCAAAGGGTGAAGCATCAAAGAAAGCCAATGAGTCAACATACGAGGCGCCCGTTCCCACGAAAACATGACTTCATGAGGAGAAACATGATGCTTCCTTGCAGTGCCTTGGGGGCATAGAGGTGAACCATTTGAGAACAACAGCCATTCGCTTGCATATGAGCGGTGGCCCAGGTCTGGTGGATGCAGCATGAGCAAAAAAACGGCGACTGTAAGCTAATGTGTTGGCTTGTCCTCGTCCCATTGGTGTAAGTGGGAGAAGCATCCGGAAGCAACCAAAGAAGCGATTCTCGCTCGTTATTGCCTTCTATGAAACGAATTTATTAAATCTCTCCCATGCTTAGGACAATGCAAATACAGACTGAATTCTGTGAGAGCTAAAAGAAGCATTGTTCATACTTGATGTCTATAAATGCTAATTTACACTTTTATGCAGCAAAAGTTGCAACTTGAAATGTTTCTGTACCTCATTCAAGAGTTAATTTATTCAAAATCTGGCAGTTCGGATTATATGTTTTCCCAGATATGTTTTTTCTCACATTCGTTTAAAACCCATATCAACAAGGTTTTACTATGGTGAACTGGTGCATGATCACATAACTGCCTGCTTTTCCAATTGTGTGTTGTAATTACAGACAGTTCATTATGAATAACAATTGAACTATGGTATATGTAGAATATAATGGCACTGCTCTAATTGCAGGTATGAATTAATTGCCATTAACTACTTAACTGTGATTAAAATTTGAACTGTCAAGTCGTATATTTTAAAACATTGACAAGTAAAATCTGAAAATATATATTACCATACAGCTATTGCTCCGCCATGGGTTTAACCAGAGTTAAAACATGATTTTAGTCCCCAGTGACGTGGCTCAGTTGGCATTTTGAGTCTTTTATGATGCAGCACTCTAAGAACTTGCGTTTTGCAGCCTTCATCAGCACTGTCAACAAGCTCTGTGAGTAAGCTGCAAATTACCACGACTACAAAAAGATTTTTGCGCACACTCCATCAACAGTTTGCTACAACAGGAGGAGGCTTCTCTACATCACTCAGACATGCTGTTAGATGCACAAATATGAACTCTTCCTGATGCAACTTATTTACATACCTGAGCTGCTGACTAAACATTGGAGCATGTTTAATATTAATGTGCACCAAATAGGCCAAATCTTTCACTTGCAATTCCTCAAAAGGCTCAGCTAGACACACTTAATTTTTTGCACATATCCTGCAGAGCCTGTCTCCGCAGTGATAACATCACTATATATTTCCATGTCTGGCCCATGAACACAAGAGTGCTGCTGACAGCAGTAGCCAATGTGCAACAGCATGATACATTCAGTTTGCCCATGTCTGATTAACAGACCTGCTTTTTTTCTTTTACTGGAACAGCATGATGCATTAAGTCTGCCTATGTCCGCTTAACAGACCTGCTTTTTTCTTTTACTGGAATGACAGCATGATGCATTCAGTCTGCTTATGGCCGCTTAACAGACCTGCTTTTTTCTTTTACTGAAATAGTATCAGAATACGTTCATTGTTCACGCTCGTCAATGATGGTGTTCACTTTCACATCTTCACCATAAATTTACTTCTCATATGCTTCTTTCAAGTACTTCATCTAAAAATCTGACTTGCCAGCACTGGCATATACGCATTGCAGTACTGCCAAAAGTTACTAAGAGGACTTTTTACTTGCTTCACGCAGATTCTGCTATGCAGCAAAGCACGAGCAAAGTCATTAAGAACATCTTACACTTGCATTTCTTTTTCATGCTGTCAGCATGACAGATCAAACAATGCAGGCTGGGATTTCCCTTTCACCTCAGCATCCTTGGCCAATACTTTGAACTTCTTGTGGCGATATATGGGTGCTCCTGAATCCAGTCATAATCCTTTACAACTTCCGTGCAGCAACCTGCATACTAAAGCATGGCTGTCGCCACTGCTTTCCTGATGTAAAGAACTGTACACCATTACACCATTACACCATTAAGGCATTACAGGATCTGACCTTTCACTGATGTCGGATGAAAGAGCCACGTTGAAAATGTTACCCGAATGGCCCATTTATTTCTAATTAAGGTAAATTTGAACTGGTGGAAAATGTGAAATCGCTTGAAAAGTATTTTATTTGCGTATGACGTTAATGCGAGCTCCTACTTTAAATTCCTAGTGAAAGCTATTGGGAAACTCGAATGGTAACATTTTCGCGGGTCTACTCCATGACGGAAAATGGCGCAAGAGAAACATATGGAAAGAAGTGCAAACAGGAGAATACGAGGGACACACCATCGAAACTATAAACGAAGGGCTGCAAGTTGTTCGCTTATGCCACTCTAACGCGCGGCGGCATATCTCATCTAATCTGGGATTGTCCTGCTTTTTCTACTGGACGTTCCGAGATCAAACCCTACCGCCTGAACTATCGTTCCCTTCTAGAAACTGATGCTAACACAGAGATATTTGCCAAGTACGCTTGCTTAGTGGCCTGGTTAGAGCAATATGATTTGAGTGACGACCTAAACAATGAAGATTCTGTCTACTCCCCCTTTACCCCCATCCATGGCCATGAGCCTTCCCGTTCGCATTTTGTCAACGTGGCATTCTTGAGAGCGTTAGTACACGACAGCACCTCACCTGTACTCGTACTTGTCATCGTAGTATTTGTCGGAGTAATGGATGGAGGTCTCCGGCATCCCAGAATGGCCTAGAAGCATATTGGCGGGCTTTAGTCATAACATCTGCCCCTGCCAACAGTGCATGGAGCAAGTTCACGATACACAGCCAATAACGACCCTCGTATCACAAGCCAGCAAAAATATGCATTAAAGTAAATTACAAAGCAAAAAAAAAAAAAAGATAGCCGCAAATTTTCAGTCATTACGATGGTGTAGCGCTCATGCGCTCACACATTGTCTTTTCTTCGCTACAAACATTACACATTTACCTAAAGCAAAATGAAACTTTTTACTCTAGGCTATTGGCAAGCAAGCTGCAAGCGTCCGAACAAAGTTCAACATCTCGCAGGAAAACATTACCTCTGCAGTCCGCAGAAAGGACACTATTCAAATGAGACCCGCTTTTCGAAATGCCCCGCAAGACTTCGACTGGATTTGGCTCGCCTTCTATTATCTGTATGAATGAATGGATTTGTCCTCTTTGAAACAGGGCGGTGGCAGCGGTGACAGTTTCTGCCGTACTCGGCATCTTTTTCTTATATCTTGAATGTTACTATTCTTTTACGAAAATTGTTTTGATTATTTCGATTAATAAAGTTTGATTTCTATTATTATAGAATTTCTTGCAATTCATGTGACACCTGGCGGCGAAAACAAAAAACGTAGCTAAACATGTTCAAATGTAGCAGACGCCCCTCGCTAGCGCTGTGCAATCCCGCTTGCGCAACGACCTTGGCACCATTAAAAAAGAAAAAAGAAAAAGAAAAAAAAAACGAACGGGAAAAACAGTTCTGCAGTGTCCCACAATGCTTGTCTATGTGCTGCACAATGGCACATAGTTTCACAAACTTACTTCGTTCTATAGCCTTTATAGTACGCTATGAACTAGAATATCAAGCTCTCACGGCTACGGAGTTGTGTGTGTGTGTGTGTGTGTGTGTGTGTGTGTGTGTGTGTGTGTGTGTGTGTGTGTGTGTGTGTGTGTGTGTGTGTGTGTGTGTGTGTGTGTGTGTGTGTGTGTGTGTGTGTGTGTGTATATATATATATATATATATATATATATATATATATATATATATATATATATATATATATATATATATATACATACGCTAAAAACATGCGCGTTACGAAACCTGTTGAGTGAATGCTCGCCTATGCGGCCGAATCACTTTCCGCTTTGCAGCAATTATCGCACTAGAGTAAGGATCCCCGTAAATGTAGTTCCCTTGACAAGATCTGTAACTATAGCGGTGAGCTGAGCCGCTTGCCTTAACGCCGCCTAGCCAGCAGTGTGTCTTCTGGTATGAAGACATAGAGGTGTAGCCAGCAGTGTGTCTTCTGGTATGAAGACATAGAGGTGTGGAACAGAACGCTTCAGGTCTTTCGTATTTGAGGGCGCAGTACCTGCCGTAAAAATAGCCATATAAGCAGCTCACGGGGAGTGCAAAGCTAGAAATCGCACTACACGAGAAAACTTCCTTTGCAGCTCTGTACTACAGCAAACTCGAATATTTTCTAGTTCACAAAGGGGTCCGGATGGGAAATTTAAGTACTCCAGACTGCTCCTAAATTGGCCTTCCTCTGCTCCAATTCGGAAAACTTAGTTATCCAAAAATTGCATTTTGCCCGTAGCATATAACTGCAGCGTTTCATAGCTGTACGTTGCCCAGTTAAAAAAATCCAATGGGTCCAATTTCCAATTGGAATGAATTGGTCAAAAACCAATTGTGTTTTCGCCACCCATTAGGCCTGACCATTGGTATGAATTGGTGCTCCCAATTGGAAATAATTGGTCACCCATGAAGACCACATGGTTTGAACTCACATAGCTGAAAAAAAAAAAAAAAAATAGGGATGCAATTTCAGTGTTTCATGTCCAGGAGTTATAGGGGCGCCGACTTTTATACGAGTGGAATGAAATTACAATTTTTTTTTACAGAAATCATATATGAGAGACAAGCAAGCATTACACACACGGAGCTAACACAGATTCAATGTATATAGCAACAGGTTGCAAACTTATATACTCTTCTTTGAACAGTGCTGCTGGGACCAGTGACACATCTTTCTTATTCAGAGTTAACTTATTTAGTTATGCCTGCACTTACAGTGAACACGATATAATCAATTAATAAGATTAAGCGGCATATACTTTTTATAAGAACTTAAATTTTTCACTGTTGTGTCTTTATAGAGGTATGCATATCTGATCCACATCTCTGTCAAGGATGTCACTGAATTGACTTTCCCAATTGGGAATGTTTGCTTAGGACCCATTAGAACCAATGGAAAGCCCAGTTGGAAGCCCAATTTGTTTCAAATGGGCGTCCCAATTAGGAGCGAAGGAATCCCTATTGGGATTGAAGTAATCCATTGGCCGAGGTGTATTTTATTGAAAGGAAAAGGCAGAGAGGTTGGCCGGAATAATTCAAATCTGGCCTGCTACTCTCCACTGGGGAAGGGGAAGGAGAGAAGAAAGAAGGTCATGATGGGTGACGATGTGGGAGAAGGCATATGAAATACATATACAGACACAGTAGCTTGTTTTACAAGCGCGAATCAAGTCCGCTGGCGCACAAAAAACGGCAAAGAGCACGCGCACTGCCTGGACACCCTTCCCCTTGTCCTGCCAAGCGCCCAGCAGCAGTTCCTCCGACAGAGGCCTCTTGTCTAAACGCTTCAAGGAAGCCGCTAGCACACTTCTTTCGCGCGCATACGCTGGGCACACCAATAATATATGGTCCACAGCCTCTGGGATGCCACAAGTTGAACATTCCGGCGAGTCCATCTGTCCAATTAAATGTAAGTACTTGTGCGTGAAAGCCACGTTTAAACGAAGTCTATGTAGTAAGCATGCCTGATGACGCGGAATATCACGCGGAACATAAAACTTTAATGTTTGATCGAGCCTTCGAATGTGTCGGGCGTCTGGCTGGGCCCATGCTACTGTAGCATTATTCATACAACTCGTAAGAAGGCACGTCGTGTCACCTCTTGAAAAAGGCACAGCTGTTTGGAGGCCATTGATGAGTGCGCTTTTCGCTTCAACATCGGCCTGTTCATTCCCATGGAGCCCGCAGTGGGCAGGGATCCATTGAAACATTATCCTGTGGCCTTGCAGCTGGGCAGATGTGAGGAGCTCCATAATGTTTACCAGGGACTGATAGGCAGTGGGGCGTAAAAAGTTTTCCAAAATTTGTAATGCAGTTTTTGAGTCCGTGAATATACACCATTTTTGAGGTGGTTCCCTACATATGTAGCGAGTAATCAATTGGGCTTCCCATTAGTCCAATGGATTTATTCAATCCAAATTGGGATGCCCCATTGGTTTCTTCAGTCCCAATCGGGACGCTCAATTGGTTTCTTCATTCCTAATTGGGAGTCCCGAAACTAACTGGGCGTCCCAATTGGGCGTCCCAATTGGGACTGAAGAAACCAGTTGAATTGGACAGTACCCATTGGACAAACCATTTGGGATTGCCAGAACCAATTCAATCTGACTGGTTTTCCCAATTGGACCCATTGATTTTTTTTTTTTTTTTTTTTTTTTTTTTTTTTTGTACTGGGTGCAGCCAAACGCGTCCAAAACCTTTATGATCTGCAACCTGCTGGCCCTGTGCAAAGAGGAAGCTATGCCGTGGGACACATCTGGTGCCTGAATGGTGCAGCTCTGTATTCCGCGCTGATTGGAAGCGCTTGGCTGTAATATGCAGCTACAGTGAACTACAAAATATTGTAGTCTTTGTCAGACCAAGACGCGGCGCAAGACTAGCAAGACAAACTTGGCGCTCGCCAGCGCGACCAACGTGCCATGCCACGGGTACCGCCCCACCTCCAATAAAAAAAAAAATTAAACCTTAAGAGTTAAAGGTGAAAACATATTGAAAATAAAATGTATACTTATTGCATGTAAGTATATAAATTTTTATAATTCCTGAAACATTTTTGAACCAGTAAGAGGAACCATGCGAAAGTGTAGTTTTTCTATTTTTACTTTGCGAATTAGCGTTGAGTAACTTGAGTGCAACAAAATGTAGTTCTTAGCGAGACGTGGTTTATTCGGAATAAAAAAGTGTTTGTTGCTTATTATACCTTAGCGGAAAGTGAAGAAGCTAAGTTAAATCTAGAAAAATTAGGGCAATAACCTTTTAAAGCTAAGAAAACTAACGCGGAGGAACACTAGTTTCTCAATTTGCGAGGAAGACGCCGAAAGGTCGCCATATTGTCACATGTCTAGGTTTTGGGCTCACATGACCTGTTGTTTGGCCCCGTGATCACTCGCTTCCTGGCAAATTCAAAACATTCATTCCTAACCACATGGATATGCTGGATCAAGCACTGGACAGCAAGTAAGCGGAATTTTATTGATCAAAGCGCTCTTATAGGACGGATAGGGCAGCCCGTCTTCGGCGACAACAGCGCAGTAGCAATCTGGGAAGTGCCCCATGATAGCGGAAGGCCGCCTGGTTGTGGAATGAGTGAATACTTCGTCTGTTGCTTTCGCAGGGAGAACAGTGCTGCAAATATAATGTGTCGATCTTAATTGCCGCGCGCAGTAAATGGCGTGGAAATTATGTAGCGAAAAAATTGAGATGCACTGAGGCTTGAGAAGCAACGGCGATACTTTCTACTTGCGGCGCGTCTGTTGTGATCCTTGTACTATTAATCTGCACATGACCGATACTTCATGGGAAAAATTCAGTTGTGAACCGGCTGTCGTTATGAGATGTACACAACCTGACGGTTGGATGGCCTGTTTCAAACGCTTGTGCTCTTACGCAACGCCCTCGATGTTTCATTTGAGGCAGCGGTGCAGTGCCACTGACTGAAAGCATACTCCACCACTATCAAGGAAACCATTACGATCTCCGTGCTGCAGACGCATTGAATTGCCTTCTGATGTATGATTTACAATTGCGGTGATGCGAAGACCTCGTACGCGTGTAGTGCTTACGCCATCTGATATCAGCATGGAATGTCGCCGGCGTATCTTGGCCATCGATGTCCTTTCAAGGCAGACAGGCCGACTGCAATCAACCGGGGCGAATGCCCTGAGCTAGAAATTTCGGAGTTTCTCGCACTTTATTTATTTTGTGTGAGATCGAAGTGTCCTTTGATGAAAGTGGGTGTAGGCTACCTACGCCTGGCCACTGCTCAGTGATGGGGAGGTGAGTAGTTTCAGGAAAGCGCTTCTGTGAAGAGCCGTGCTTTCCTTTGTGCGACTGATCAGCAGCACAGAATCGCGCGATCGAAAAGGAACAGGCGAAACTTGTCGCCTTATAGCCAGTTTAGGTTGTGTTACTGGCTGCGCATGCATTTGTGTGTGCATGCTTTGACAGTTTTGCAAGCACAGTTTTTTTTTTTTTTTAGTCGGTCGGTCGAAAGGTCATGTCCTGCAGGTACCTTTTTGACCGCACTGATGTCTAACTGGTTAAAGTTTACGGGAACATGTAAACCTCGTTGTTTTTTGCACCAGCGCAACTATTTTTATGTCAATTTGTTTTGTTTCTTGTAGTTCCCAAGACAAGAATAATGATTCGGCATCAGACGATGCATCACAAATACCTTCTGATGGTAAGCTGCCCGCTGTCTTTAATCCCATTAGTATTTTTTAAGCTAAGTGTGTGTATATATATATATATATATATATATATATATATATATATATATATATATATATATATATAAATGCTGCTGTGCATATCAGCATGTTATTTCTTTCTTGCCCCCTTATTTCTAATAACTTGTCACATTCAAACTGTGGATGCACCAGTATTGTCAGCCATGCACTTGATGAAAATTTCATGCTTTGTTAGTTTTGTGCGAAGCAAGACAAATAATGCCTGCTAAATTTTCAAGTACTCAAGTGTGGTCACCTTAAGGAGTAGTCCTTAAGTTGCTGCTGCTGTACAATGTTCTCTCTCTCTCTTTTTTGTTAATTTTACCCAGTGTACACTGTAATTGTACATTGTAAAATACTGTATAATTTTACATTGTGTACTTTGATATACTCTACTTGCAGGTCTTGCTTTGTTTGCATAGCGGCAAATGCTGCCTAATTACTGGTTGAAGAAATGCACCTTTCATTATATTATCATTATTATTATTATTTTTTTTAACGGAATGCTTGTGATTTTAGGTATAGTTCACAGGTATGTTCGTGTTGAGCTATATTGGCATAAAAATTACTTTGGGTGCATGCAGCCCGCCATGGTGTGTATGCAGTGAGTGCGAAGAAGACACTGGTGGCACAAGAACCTTGTTTTACTATGTTTGATGCAGCAACCGGCTACTTTCACTTGTGCATTCATAGCTCTGTAATCTAATTGGCTCAACTCGTTTGCTGGCGACCACAAAAAAAAAAAGCCTTGAATTAGGACTTTTTCGCTAGGGTAGCAGCAGATGTCTATTTGCAACATAGAGTTTCTTAATCTTACCTTGAGGGAAAGCTGTGTCGCTATCTATGGGAGTTTACATGGAGTTTCCTGATGACCAGTGCAGCCTGCATGGGCGCCCAAAGCATCATGGGCCGGATACTTACCGAATGCAGAACTACAACTTTTGGCCAAAACTAATGCAACGATAAACATTGTTCTACCGTAAACAATGTCCTAACATTGACTTTTGTGAATAACTTTCAATAAGAGAGAGAAACAGCTTGTCAGTGCGAAATTTATCCAATATAAGCAATGGCTCTTTCTCCTATTGGGTTAGCTTTCAGCAGCACAGATACCAATATTTTGCTCTTAATAGGCACACTTTGAAAGAGAAAGAACGTTTTGAAAATATTTATGTTGCGCAATTATTAACAAAGTTTTAGTGGCATTTTGGGAAACAGAAACCTTTTATTGGCGACGTCTGCTTTTGCGCCTTCGCTACTATTGCTTTTGCAGTCTATGTACTCACCTAGAGATGATGATGATAATGAAAGAGAGACATCACAGTAACGCCACTCCGTACACCCGAGGAAAACCACCTGCCCCACACCAAGTAGGACAACGGCCCATGATTCTTAGCGCGCCCATGGTGGCTGAAGTGCAGCGCCCTCAGCTTTCCCTCTAGTTAACAGTGTGAGCAACTCTGATTTGCAACGACACCACAAATGCATTGCGTGTAGACAGATGACATAGTTACTGGCTTTCTGTTTCTGTTTAGCACATAAATGAAGCAGACTTTTGCATAAGCTAGAAATCCTTATTTGTCGTTGCTTTGTGCATTTATGGGTTATCTCTGTGAAGAGATCTGCATTTACACTATTATTCAGTGCCATCTTTTGTTTACCTCACATTTTGTTTGCTATGCAGCACGCTCATTACTGACGATAATATTTTATGACATAACTAACGAATGTGAAGGACATTACACTTCACTTTTCAGTAAATGAAAGTAGGCACCGCATCATAGTGGGAATGCAGACCTCTTGCCGGAGATCGCCGATGAGTGTACAAAGCAATCATTTTAAAGATATTTTCCTCAAAGTTGCTGGCTTGTTATCGTGATCAATGTATTGCCACTAAAATTACGTCTAGACCGACCATACTTGAAGTTGGAAAGATGAGTGGGAAAGATAAGGTTCCTTTAATTCAGAACAAGTGATCCATAATATGTTGTTGGGAACATAACATATATAAAATAAAGGTTTTTCATTACAATACAATCATTTGTGTTTTAACCAAGCCATAATTTTAAAATCTAGGATGATTTGAGAGCTTGAATCGATAGTTTTCAGTGTGCAATTCATACAATGGTGATGTGGAGTTTAAAAATTTATAGAGAAGATAAAAGGTTCCACACTTTGTGTTGAGCATATTGTTCAAACTAGATTATGGCTTTTGCAGTCTTCTTAAAGTGTATGAAGGCTACTGGGTCTGTACTCCTGCTGCATCCGTGCTGACTGAGACTTCAGGGGGAAAAAAAATGGCAGCGCAGCATAACAAAACGGCATAGCCATTCAGGTGGCCCATGTAGTAAGTAGCCTGTGCAGCTTCAGCAAGGATAGTAAAGTCATGTACATAACTCATCACGAACATATCAACTCTGCCTTGGTGGCTCAGTGGTTAGAGCGCTCGACTACTGAACGCACGGACACAGGATCGAATCCCATCCGTGATGGCCACGTTTCGATGGAGGCCAGAAGCAAGGGCCAGTGTACATCGCAATGTCAGCACATGTTAAAGAACAGCAGCAAGTCAAAATTTCTGGAATCCTCCACTACGGAATCTCTCCTAGCCTGAGTTTCTTTGAGACGTTAAACCCTACAGACCAAACCAAACAAGACGAACACATCAGGGATCCAATTGGTATGCCGACCACCAAGCACTGACCTTATGGGGCTTTTTTTTTTTTTTTTAAGGGGTGCTTTGCTGGCGTGTATCACTATCACTATCATGCTGGCACTATCATGACAAAACTTTGGTCTGCATCTGAAAAAGAGAAAAGCAGTGCACCATGACACAGGAAATGTGATCACTATCATATCGTCACCATGATCTCATCATCATCATTATCAGCTGTATGGAAGATCAGTGTGTTGGACTTTGGGGCACTAATATGTTCAAAGTATGGATCGATGCCCATGCACCACTTGCGCACTCTGTAGTTGTGTCTGCGGTGACAGAAGACGTGGAAGTGGACAGCCAGGCCGCCGCCGCTGCCATAGCCAGCGTGGCGCCCCAGGCCCTCCTGGACCCTGGCATCCAGTACCAGTTTCGGACCGAGAATGGCCAGGGTGGTGTCACATACCGAGTGGTCCAGGTGGCGGCAGCACCGTCGGAGGCAGCTGAGGCGGCTGGCGGACAGGTGGTCACCACCGCAGCACTGGTCGGCCAGCAGGTGGCCCAGGCCATCATCTCGAGTCCCTTCGCTGCCACCACAGCCAACGGCGGGTCCAGCCCCACTGCAGAGGGAGGTCAGTGTCCCACTTTGGAAAGAGTGTGCTGCATGAGGGCGCCACAGCAGAAGCTCTGTTGGCATGAGTGAGCAGACGGTCAGATTTATTTATTGAGGTGCTAGCATTAGAACTTCCCCTTGGAAAAGTCTTTCTGTCCGTCTGTCTGAAGCCTCAGTTGGTAGGGGGCAAGGAATAAGTCATGTCACACTGTGGTTGTTCGATTGGACCGAGGCAGAGGAGTGTTGATATGTATGTCATGTCACATGGTGTGTGACAGACTGGATCACACCACCTGCTCGCACGGTCTGCTCCATTCGGGGAGAACGTGACTGGTAATACATCGTCTGCCACATTGACTCACTAGTTGTTTGCAGTTCGCACTGCCATTTTGAAAACTCAGTTTGAAGTTTGACAATATCTCATACTAGGAGGCTGCCAGGATTTAAACAGATTCCACATAATTTATTACCACATTCTTGGCTCTTACTGCTTTTGTGGATAAAATTTATTGAAAGAAATGCAACTTCTGTATGGGCGTTTGTGTTTTGTGCTCTCTGTGCCTCTGTTAACCATAACGGATAAGTATATATTCAAAGATACTTGTTGGCGCACATTTGCTGCATGTAATGCTTCCTTTATCAACGTTAACTGACTGAACTTGTAACTTATATTGTATTGTATGAGAGCTGGGGGTGGCATCAGAATTCTCATAATTTCTGCACTCTGTGAACAAATAAAAAGGTCTGGAACATGCTGTGCAGTTAATTACGCTGTAACTTACAACTTTCAGCTTATGTAATAATTTTGTTTCGTGTTCACAATAAAGGAGTATGGGCCCAAAATTTTGGTTGCATGTTTTATTCATTGTATGATCTGTGAGACTTTTACTGTATATGGATCACCACATGGAGTTAATTGAGGTTGTTGTTTTTCTTCTCTCTCATATGTTTCAGTTTCAGCAGCCCAGTGAAGGTTGTGACATGAGAGTTTATGGCCGTATATAGGTCTCATGAGGGACGAGAAAACTGCAGTGTGATCGTTTGTTCGTTGTTTTGATTTACTTCAACACTACCTCAGGCCTACCTCAAGGCTGAAATCACAGTGAATGAAGAAACAGCTATTATGTATCACAGTTATTTTTTCATCCGTCACGTGACCTATATGGAATTTTGGCAGCATAGCCATCGCTCGGCTGTTAAAACCAACATAGGTGTAAGAATTAATTTGATTATAAATTATTTTGCAAATATTAGCGAATGCCACATGGCGATCCACATATTGTAATGTGTTAGACATTACAAAAAAGAAAACATGCAACCAAAAATTATGTCTGTGCTCCTTTAAGGGAACAGTCTTATGAATCTCATAGTTATTTCTTGATTTGTTTGATATGGAACACCATTTTTTGTTTGTGCTGTTAAGGCCCACAAAAATTGGTGGAGCTACGTTTTGTGGCTTATAGCTCATGGCATTTCCCACTGAATGGTCTGGAGCGTTTTCTTTTTCCCATCGCGGCAGCGCTGTAAATGCAACTCATCTTCTCTTCATGTACCACACGGCAAATCTCTTGAGTGATGTCATAAATGAGCAGTGGACATAGCTTTGATGAAGCCATGCATTTGGGTAGCCGTTTAGAAAGAACTCCCTTTTTATTTCCAACTTTCCAAGAAACTGCAGCCTTGAAAATATAGAGCCACGGCTCTGTGCCTGATAGTACAGGCCCTGCTGGGGGGGGGGGGGGGGGGGGGGGGGGGGGGACTGCGACTCTGCGGCCACAGGACAGTGTACCAGCTTCGGGAAGTGTTCTTGGCTTTCAAAGGAAGAGGGCCAATTGTAATGGGGGCCTCCCACCACTCCATTCGAATGCTAGCCACAATGTAAAGAACTCCGTGGAGCGAGCGTTACTGCTGCACATGGTAGGTTGCGCGCCCCGTGCATAGCTTTTGCTAGCAAGTCCAGGGCTCGTACCGCACAGTGGAAATGCCCTTTCCTTGGCAGGCGTTCGTTTCAGTGCTTCTGCAAGTGTGGGATTGGCGGTATGGCGCTACTCGTTGTCGTGCCCCCTACGTTGCTATGGAGACAGCAGGAACGCTAGACAAGGAGAACACATCTCGTGGACAGATCTTGCGTACGCGAGATTGTCATCATTAGCCAAGAAAGGCTTTCGCCTTAAGTGTAGAGTGACAGCAGTCGTGTGGTCATCAAGTTGTCAGGTGGGAAACGCGTGGCAGGGTGAATGCCCTAGGGGACCTGTTACTGCCAGACTGGGATAAATTAACTGGCCATCTGCACTGCTGTTTTGGTGAGCTAGTGGTTTGTGTTCTTCCATACCAAGTGTTGGAAAGAGATGCATCTGCATGTATCTTGACTGCTGGCACGCTCTCACTCTCGCTCTGAGTGTTTTCAAGGCGCCATAACCCCCCAAAATACCTCTCTAAGTCTTAGGAGATGAAGCTTATGCTGCAAAAAAATTCATATATGTAATGTTTGGTTAATCAAATTGGTAGTGCGAATAGCACCATCACAAAAACTGTGCCTTAATTGGGGGTTTCTGCATATGACAGTTGCATAGCAGCCATTTTCTTTTTTTTTTCACCTTTGTGAGCCTTGTGTTTCACCCATAATTTATTCTTACTCCAGGTCACGCACGCATACACACACAAAAAGTATCTTATTTTGTCATGCTCCAATTGCAATCTCATTAAAGCTGTCTTTGATGCATGGCCAGTGAAGCTAATCCTAATGAACCTTTCATGACTTACAGCACAGGAAAATGTTTGGCAAGTATCCACGCATATTTGACTTTCGCTATTCCAGTTAGTTTTCTTCTTGTCTTTTTTTTTTTCTTCCCTGAGATCTGCACATTTGGTATCCTTATTGAATGGCAATTTGTTGATCTGCAGATACTTCACTCTGTGCTTCGCTGGTTCTTCATTTGCCTTGTTTTTCTACAGGCCAGTTCTATGTGATGATGACACCTCAAGACGTTCTTCAAACAGCACCGAGGACATTGGCACCTCGTGCACACGCTTTCAGTACTAAGTCCGAGGGAAACAGGACTGCCAGGGACGAGAGGAGGAGGGCCACGCACAACGAAGGTTAGTGTCAACTTTTTACACTCTTCCTGCAGACCCATGGTTCCCGCGTTCAGCGCCCTGTTCCAGGCTACGTCTACAATGCGTTTTATCTACAATAAAAGCTTGCTAATTTGGACTCTAAAGGATTAAAAAAAGTTATATTCTAATTATCCTAATTTTGAGATATTGGATGGCCCTGAAAAAACTGACAAACTGCTTGCATCACGGTATGCATTGCTAGCTAAGTGTGCAACAGCAATATGAACTTCCTCTAATGCGGCAGTGAGTACATCCCTGCGGTCAAAATGACGCTGCTATGCATGAACTGTGGGGACATTTTAAGGCGAAAGAAAGCCTTTATAGGCACACGAGTGTCCATCCGTGAGAAGTGTCACACATCTTCGCAAGATTTCGAGGGATACCGTGAGATTGTGACGTCGTCACCTGGTGATGCCATCGGCCATGACTTGACGTGACGTCATGATGTCACATCCAGGTGATTCGCGCATAAAAAAAGCTGACTCTGCCGGGCGTCCAATCAAGGCGCCCGTGTTTTGCCTTTCATTCGGTGCTTCCTCGAACGCTGCACTACACAGCATGCAGAAGCAGACGCAGCAAAGTTGGAATCAACAACGTTTTGAACAAAAGCTGTTGCCTCATCGCGCTTTAATGGTCCAAAGTGCCACGCACTTCTGCCTAGGGTAACATGGGATAATTGTTTCATAATGCATACTAATTGGGATATTTTTTTTTTACCCATGCCGACAGGGATGAGGGGCCGGTGGCCTTTTTTCTTTCACCGGCCACACTCGGCAGAAAGAAATGTTGCCACATCGTGCACGGTAGCGTTACTTTTACTGCAGTGCCGTACTCACTACCTGCATAGAAAAGCTCATATTGCTGCTGTACACCTAACTAGCAATGCGTTCACCGATTGCAAACAAGCCCTACCGCGGTGGCACAGTGGTTAGGGCGGACGACTGCTGAACCCAAAGACGTGGGATCGGATCCCAGCTGCGGCAGCCACTTTTCGATGGAGGTGAAATGTGAGGCACCCATCTGCTGTGCAGTGCATGTGAAGAACCCTAGGTGGTTGAAATTTCCAGAGCCCTCCAATATGACATCTCTCGAAGCCCAAGTCACTTTGGGATGCTAAACCTCATAAACCAAACTTATTGTGAACAGTAAAGCTTACGTTCGTCACGTCATTAAGTGTCTTGGCTGCGGTATTTTCGTTTCAACCAAAAATATTGCCTTGTGCTCCGTTGCTGCAGTTGATGCCATTTGTTAAACTTGTTTTGCTTTTCCCTTCCTAATATTTCAATTGCGGGGTGCCATGGCAACCACTGTCTGAAGTTTCTACGCCACCGTTCACATCGTTAATGAATTATTTTGTTTTTTATCGTCATGAATCTTCTATGTGGTAAGCAACTTCTATGTCGGTATCACTGTACGATGAGCTGGTGAAACAGCTCCCACATGCAGCCTGACCTCAACTGTGCAATACTGTAATTAGCAGCTAACGGGAAGCACTGCAGCCGATTGGCTGATGTGCTCGTCATGTACACTGACTAACAACTAGCAGCGCACATTGTATGTGTTGTCAACAGTCTGACTCAGGGTCATCATGAAATTTTGGAACTAAAGATGCCTTTTTTTTTCTTTTTCTTATCTTAATTTCTGTTTTCCAGACATCCCCTTCTATTTTCTTCTTTTCTCTCTGTACCCCGCCCGCTTGTACACTTGGCCACAGTTTGACCCAACCGTGTCGCAAAACTGTGGGGCAGTGTTGGGTGCAGAGTCTAATAGGGCTGCTGTGATGTCTGCCTCACGTGCACATGATTTGCTGGGAAGTTTCCTCTAGCTCCTCCAGCTGTTTTTGTTGGGCCAATTCATTGAGAACAAACCGGCTTTTAAATGCATCTCGTGTTCTCCTAATGGTGTTTCTGCTTTCATGTTGTTCATTGCAGTGGAGAGGAGGAGGAGAGACAAGATCAATAACTGGATAGTGAAGCTTTCTAAAATCATTCCTGACTGCTCAAGTGACCTGAACAAATCTGGACAGGTAGAGTACCTTCCTCTGTTACTCTCGTAAGTTAAGAATGTGGTCCTTTTCTTTATCTTGGGGGGAGCCTTTCGGAACAGCATGTGTGGGAGGTCTGTATAAGCGCATGTGCAAAGGGGCGCAGGTCATTTGGGCTAAACTACATCGCAGCACTATGTTTTTGTTATTTGCAATGAGCGGAGACTGACCAAAAATACGGCTGAACCCGATTGTATCGAACTTTGTTGCATTGAAATACACGATTGTGTAGGAAGATGCGCGACTGCGTCAAACAAAGATTTGTCGCCATGATCCAACAGATTGAGCTTCAGGCAACACCGGGCTACTCAAAAGCTGGCTTTTCCTCAGCGCATTTTTTGGCTTTGACTGACTATGTGGGGAAAAAAGGTAGTCAACAATGCACATTTTTCAGAATGGAGTAAAGTTAAGTCAATCTAGAACATCGTCCTAATTATTCAGATCACCAACTGGCTCCTAAACGCAGCTGCCAAATATTGTCTCTTATGATAAGAAACTTACTTGGTAAAAGATATGCAGTGGTCATCTGCTTCCAAGGGAGAACTACCCTATACGGCTACTACACGTTTTCACTGTTTCATCATTGCTTCATTGCATGCGCATGTTGGTATTGTCGATGCATAACTGCTCCAAAATCATAAGGTCTTCTGCAGGGTCTTTTACAATGGAGCTTGGAGCTTGCATTTAAGCAGGCTTCATCTCACAAACAGCTCGTGAAGAGCATTCAGTTTCGGTGCTTGGGAAAAATCATGCAGGCTGAAATTACCTGAAGGTATGTTGGCGACGGAATGGGGAGGATGCCCTTAAAGAATTGAAAACTGAAAAAGCTATTCAAGTAGCATTCCATGTCTGTAATGATGCACAGTAGGACTTGGCTAATTATGCAGCTGATAGCCGCTGCTGCAGCTTGTAACAAAGTGCCCTGAAAAGGAAACTGTGCTGGGATAGGGATTCCTACGATCATCGTGGCACTCGCCTTTGCATGCACAGGCAAACTTAAGCAAGCAGCAGTGTGTCACACTATTCAACCTTGAGCCCCGTCGTGGTGGTGCAGTGGTCAAAGCACTCGACCTCTGTGCCCAAGGATGCGGTATCGAATTCCAGCCGTAGCGGCTGCTTTTCGAGTGAGGCAGAAAGCAAGGCGCCCGTGTGCTGTGCAGTGTTGTGCACGTTAAAGAACACCAAGTGGTCGAAATTTCCAGAACCCTCCACTACGGCATCTTAGCCTGAGTCGCTTTGGGACGTTAAACCCCATGAACCAAACTAGACAATTCAGTAGTGAGGAGGGGACGTTGGAACAGTCACTTGCCATGCCAGAGTTCACAGCTTTATTCTGATGTATCTGACATTAGCCGCAACTCCTTTGTGAGCCAAGGGTGTAAGAATGAGACGGAAAGCTTGAATTAACTGGAACCACTGGGGGAATTTGACAGCTTTAAAATGCATTGACTGCGTAATGAACTGAGCAGAATTCTGAAATTTTAGTAGTTTCAATTAATCAAGAGTGTAAGCTATCATGAGTGCAGTGAATTTGTTATGCATTGTAAGCTGCATGAACTGAGTTTGTTAAGGGTCATGTCATCGCACAGTGCGATTTTTGGGCAAAATTAAAAGAATGTGAGCATTTTTGTAGCCACAGCAGAGGCCATTGCGTATAGAGGACGTTTATGTACTTATCCGCATGTGCGCACTCCCGTACAGAATGTGCTGCACCTGGAACAGGACCAAACTATCCCGCAGGAGGTAAGACAACAGTGCGAGCTGACGTACATTTCAGTCATATTTTTTGTTTTGGCTAGCGAGGGGTACTAGTTGAGTTGTGCACTTTTATGCGACAGTCCAGGTGCTCCCAGCTCATGCGCTCAACATCCCGGACAGTATATTTCCCATACAGCCTAATCTTTCTTTCTTCTTTTTTTCCAATACACTTGTGGACGGCACTTTCCAACCTGTTCCACTCAAATTTTTGACAAATCCTGGTCCTATTATATGCTTAGCAACCATCCGTCACAGGCCTTTCTAGGGGGAACCTAGGTGTGAAGCGTCCAACGATGCGCCCCCGGAATTTGAATGGCTTTTGCCTGGTGATTGCTCAACAAGAAGGCTGGAACAGTCAGCCGTCGCAACGGTTTCTCCCAGTGTTTCTAAGCATCCTCGAACAAGGATGAAACCCTGCTAATTTCCCCATTGCCATCGACAGATAGGAATAGTTGTGAACTTTCTGCTCCACGTGTTGCAGTGCAAATACACACCGAATTTTCTGAATGCTGTAAAAGGAGGATTGATAATGAAAATATTTGACGTGAGAGTGTTAATGTTTTCGACCTCATTGAGCGGTGGTATTCCTTGAAATTGGGCAGTTTAGATAGGTCATTTTGCTGGGTGAGGCGTTCATTCTCCACAGTTTTAGAAGCGCGTCAACAAGGTTTTACGGCGGCATGCACTGATCACCAAATTCGTCCGATAAAGGAAGCATGGTGCCACAACAAAACTTGCCTGCCCCACCCCCTTTTTTTTTTTCTTTGCTCCAATAATTCCAATATTTACCAAACCAGCGAGGCTTTACTGTATGGGAACATGCCACTAGGTATCAGTCTTGACTTTTGTGCATCTAGTAAGCTCTTCTAAATGGCACACTGCAGGTTTTGGTGGTGGTTTTTATCCACTCATTGGTGACCTGTGGTAAGCTTTGGTGAAGCATGGTTTTGGTACATTCACTGTGAGGTCACCAACATTGCACCCACTGAACTAATTTCTTTTGGCTCTTTGTATATGCCATATTTTCAAGCAACATTGCACCCACTGAACTAATTTCTTTTGGCTCTTTGTATATGCCATATTTTCATGAATCTTTACTCCCCCCTCCCCCCAATCTCGCAAAAAAAAAAAAAAGATTGAAGAACGCTTGCATAGAATTTGTCTCTAGAATCTGTCCAGAGTGAAAATGACTGTCAGTGTTGTCTTTATGCCACTTGAAATGTCAGCTCGAAAGGCACACAAGACCGCAGCAATGCTTGCGTTGCGCTCCTTTTTTCGTGCCGACGTTTGGTGGATGTCCTGTGCTCACAAACTCTCTTTCGACCTTTGGTTCTGTTAGCAAAGAGCACAGCACACCTTTAAGGCGTGAAAGGCAAGTAGTAAACGGGAACCAGATAGTGCCTTCGTCTACCTGTCCTCCATGTCCCTCTGTTCCCATTATGTAGAGCTCTTGGAATGACCAGCGAACTAGCCTAAGCCGCAGCATTATTGAATGCCAGCTTGTATTTCCCCCCCTCCCCCCATTTTCTCTTGATTGTGTTTGTCGAGCGCCTCGCCACCTTCCCGTGATTGCGGCATTCTCTGAACCGATGTGGAGACCGCCCTTTTGTTTGCTGCAGTCGGTACACCTGCACAGCAAGGGGGGCATCCTGGCCAAGGCATGTGACTACATCCAGGAGCTTCGGGCGAGCAGTGCGCGTCTCCCCGAGCTGCTCAAGGAGAACGAGCGGCTGGCACTGGACCTTGAGCTGCTGAGGCAACAGTGCGACCAGCTGAGGGCCACCAACCAGCTGCTCAAGGCACACTTGCAGCAGAACGGCATCACTGTCACCGAGGTCACGGAGGCCTCCTAACAGGAAACGCCCACTGCTTCAGTGAAGGTGCGCTCTCCTCACTCTTTGGACTAGGGGTGCATCATAAAAAGGGAATAGGTTTGGTGGGCCGGGCTTGTAATATACAAGTTACTGGAATCTGTTTCAGTTTGCTGACTCAAGAGTGCTGCATTGTGTCGCCACTGCCTTGGCAGCAAGTGGCATTGCAGTCTTTACCAGGCATCAGCATTTTACACTCTTAATCTAGTTCCACATACCGTATTTACTCGAATCTAACGCGCCCTCGATTGTAACGCTGCACCCGTTTTTCGTGACCCCCACCCCCGAAAAAAAAAAAAGCTCCGATTGTAACGCGCACCCGTTCTCCGCGAAAAAGAGTACCGCGCACCTAACGCTTTCATACAGCAATACAACATACAGCTAGACCAGCTAGTAGGCTCGAAGTGCATACCAGGCGGCCATTTTGAAATGCCGATGGCGATATGATGTCGGAGATTTAGGGTCGTACTCGATTCTAACGCGCACCCAATTTTTGGACACGATATATCGGAAGAAAGGTGCGCGTTAGATTCGAGTAAATACGGTAGGTTCCAGTTGTAAGTGGAACTTTTTTTAAAGTTCCACTTATAACCAAAACGTATGTGAAACCAGATTAAGAGTGCAGTGCATTGCAGGCAGTATACAGGTGCCTGCAGGTGTTTCGGCAGCGCGTGCGCGAGATTTGAAGCTAGTTGAAGCGCTGACTTGCCGTACAAGCTACCAACTCTAGAAATAATTTACACAATTGTAAGCAGGCCTTTCTTTTTTTTTTTCTTTTTGATTTGAAAATCTGTCGACTTACAGTCGAAACCGAAGCATGGCATTGCCAATAAAAAAAGCAAGAAAAACAAAGTATCAGGGGTGCTACAGCAAACTTGTTTGCTCTACATTCCTAAGCAGAATTCGGTTATTGCGAGTGCCTCTCTGGAAATATTTTTAATTTCTTACTTTTACTGCACACACCGCATCTATGGAGGGGTTGACAGTCGACGGAACTGCCACTAGATCGTGGATACACTCGCCTTTGGCACGGCGGATGCGTCGGGTCACGTGACACGGCTGCACTTCTGAGGAGTGTTGATGGTTGATGGAAGAGACGACACTGATCATTCGTTTTTAGGTTTCATTCTTTAGTACTGCCTGTAGTTAATGCGTTTGACTTGACGGCCAGCCACATGGTTTGTCACGAGCTCTCCACATCCAAAAAGCATTTGGCGCTCATCCTCTTCACCATTCAAGATGGCGGCCATCATTTAGGCCGGAGAAACAAATTGTGCAGTTGGCAAGGGGTCGAGCTGTCCATCTAGGCAGCATATTTTGGTTGTCGATACGGTCTCCCAGTATACAGTAGACTCATTAATCCAAACTCAAAGGGACCCCAGGATTTTGTTTGAATTATCAGAAGCTCTCATATATATAACAAGCTCATATATATAAATTTAAGCAAGATAACAGCACACATTGCGATTAGGCATCCATTTGAATTTCATTTTAAATCATATCTGTACCTTAACTACACAAAATAAACAGAGCGAGAAGATGAAAGGTCCACAACAAATTTATTTAACACTAGCTGCTGACAAGACCCTTGAAAAACAGAAAGCTGTGTCAGTATTGAGAGTTCAGTCACTTTCAATCAATCGGAACATGCCAAAAATGACTTTCAAAAATCACTAAACTGAGTGCAGATCAAAGAAGGTCCATGACAAATGCACTGCCATTTATGGCTGACCGGTCCTCTTAAAAGGGTAGAGACAACATATTAGTACAAGGTTCTGCAACGCTTGTCACGTGCTTCCTTTGTGTTTGAAGACCATCACAGTCAAGTGTTAGACTCAAGGGAAGTGTAGAAAATATTTTAATTCCTTTTTAAAGCTTGTGGAAACGCTCGCTCTTACATTCCGGGCCTATGGCTAGCGCATTGACTGTGACGTAGGTTCACTGAAAAACCATAATCAAGTATTTGTGGCGTCATTGCATAGTTTTTTGACGTGAGAGACGATGCTGCTGGTCAGCTCGTTTCGGCTGTTCTTTTGCACCCGTAACGTTCTAACAGTTCTAACGCACGGACAGCACGACAGCTCACTGTAGCCAAATTATGCTTAATGACAATATTCATTCAGTAAAATTTTCGAAGGCTACAGTCAACGGTGCGCAATAGTCGGCGGAAGGCATTGTTGTCAGCTGCCGTAGCCGAGACCGGGGTGGCTGGCGGCGCAGTAGTGAGGCAGTGTAGCACTTCTTGGCTTTGTACGAGAAAAGACAAATGTTACCAGGACTGCCTGCTATACTCGTGCAACAGTAGCATGCCTGCATAAGTGCAGAGCCTTCGGCTACAGCGCCTCCCGCGGGCGTGCCGAGCGATGAACTGTGCTGCTCTCTACCTGCCCTACTCGTCGCTAGGCCTAGTCGGTTTCACCGGATGCCACTCCGAACGGGTCAGCGACTCAAAGCTGTAATAAAGGTTCGTCTTCCGTCACCACTTTACTATAGGAAGCCTATATCGTAATAAAATAAGCTCGATAAAACGTGTGTATGGCAGCAATCCTCAATCGGCCTAATTTTCTCTCCACAAGGAGCGCCGATGACTGTTCCGGGCTGCTTGCAGCATTGCACGGCCCACCGGGCAGCGCTTCGTGGTGATTGTATGCGCGTCCTGCGACGTAAGCAATTGTTGATTTCTGTTCACTGTTGCCAAAACTATACTCGACGATCGTTTTTGTCGCTACAATTTGTGAATTTTCTCTAAACGATCACCAGATGAAATGGCGCTCAAAATGGCGCACGAAAGCGGTGCCTCGATCAGCACGATTCAAACTAAATACTTGCGAGCATTTACCTCTCCCGCTTTTTAATTTTTCCCAGCCACTTGCATAGTATAGGAATTTGGGCAATGTTGTAGCGAAGCGAGTGGCCGACATTGGCACTGCTACGAGCAACAAGTTATTGGAGAGCGAGTTGGTGACAGTTGTTTGCAGGTGACAACGGCATGTTTCCAGATATTTCGTGTTGGTGTGGCGTGAAAGGATCACCAGAATAAAGCAAACATGTTTACGGATGCTGTTGATTGACTATAGTGAACTAGATACAGTTGACCAACTCTGTCTGCAGTGTGACTGCGCCACGAGAGCATATGGCAAAGTCACACTGCAAACAAGCAGACGACGCGCCTGCTCCTTGACGTCGCGAGTTTTTGGCCCACATGGCATTTCAATGTTATGTCTAGTGTTTCTTGACGTCTGGCAATTACGAACCGAAACTGCTGCATACTAATAATACGATAATAAATTTTTCAATGCGATTTTGGGCTTCTAACACTGTGCTCTATGCTTACAGAATCGCTACGCACTATTTGCAACGCAGAAGTACAGCACAAAAATTTGGTTTCCTTACCCTTTAAAGAAATCATAAGTGGTTGGTTGCTTTTTGGCCACGTGTGCTTTCAACAGTTTTCTGTGCCAGCAAGTGCAGCCAGTTCATTCTGCAAGTTTTCTGTTGTCAGAAATTTGCAGACCTGGGCAATGTAGTGGCAGGCAGGCCTTAGTAGTTGTCACAGTCGATTGCTCTTGTATCTCTTCCTCTTCACTTGAGCTGTTGCAATGTGGTAGCTGCATAATCGCTGAGGTCTGCAGCTACGTTGTGCGCTTGCAGAGCAGAAAGCACTGGGCTCGCGTCGTCATTCTTGCTTGCATCTTCATCTTCACATTGCTGAGAGTTGGGCGAGGTGCCAATGCTGCAGCCAGGGATGCGGAAAGCATGCTGGAAACAATTCCCGATTGTTTTTGGGGTCGGAGCATTCCAAACATCGGTGAGCATTCCCAATGATGACAGAAGTGTTACACTGCGTGGCATGGAGCTGTAACCTCCTATACTTGAGGCACTTCATTGTCCCTTGGTCCAGGGGCTAAAGGACAGCTGTTGTGTTGGGAGGCAAGAATTTGAGGCTTTTGGCTTCTATCCATGTTGGCGCGCACACCGTGACTGTTAGTCTTGCTTTGCTTAGCTTTCCGCCAACATAACGGTCCTTCTTGTGACACAAGGTTTAATCAGCACGCACTTGAAAAACAGCCCCAATTTTGTCCGCATTGTAAATGTCAGCCGGACCATATTCATGCAACAGGTTCTTAAAGGTCCACTGTCCACCCTCCGGTCGAAAATATTTTCTTCCCCAGTGACAGTGAGACTTCGCCCCTAGAACTCAAGGCCGCAAATGGTTTTGAAAAGAGTAACTACAGTTGAATCCCGCCACAACGAATACCGCCACAACGAAATTTCCGCGACAACGAATAATTTTTTATTCCCCGCGAGTATCCTATAAGAATTAATGGCCTAAATTTCTCTGCACAACGAACCATTTTTGCAGAGCATTTCCGCTTCAACGAAATTTTCGCGTTCAAAATCGAAACCGAAACTAGTTTTATTGGCGAGAAGTCCAAGTCAAATCCAAAGCCACATTAAGCATGAAATCACGTGATTGCAGTTCCGCCATTTTGGCTTTGTGTCGTGGTCGCGTTGTTCACTCGCTGCCTTTCTCTTCGACAACGACGAGTTTTCATCCGCAGGACACGATGGCAACGCAAGTGAAAAAACGCAAAACTCTTTCCCTTGAGCAAAAAGCTCAAATAATCGCCCAAGCAGAAAGCGGAAGGAAGAAAGCGGCAATTGCTGAAGACTTCGGAATTCCTGCAAGTTTGCTGTCAACGATTCTAGGCAATAAGGACAGCGTGAGAATGGCACTTGCTTCAGGCACATCCTCGAAGCACAAAAAGGTGACGCGGCCCCTCCATGAAGAGTTGGACAAAGCAGTGCATGCGTGGTTTGTGGAAGCACGAGCCAGCAACGTCCCCCTGTCCGGAAGCATCGTCCAGCAGAAAGCCTTGAACTATGCATGCCTACTTGGCATTGATGATTTTAAAGCCAGCATTGGCTGGCTAAACCGTTTCAAGGCCCGCCATAACATCGTTGGAAAAGTGTTGTGCGGCGAGTCAATGTCAGCAGACGTGGACGGAGCAGCTGCTTGGAAGGCGAGTAACATGGCCGGAATTTTAAGCAACTTCGCGCCTGCAGACATTTACAACGCCGACGAGACCGGGCTATTCTACGAGATGTTGCTGGCTAGGACGCTCGACTTCAAGGGGCAGCGCTGTCACGGCGGCAAACACAGCAAAAAACGCATCACAGTGCTGCTTTGCACAAACATGGATGGCTCGGACAAGCGTCCGCCGTTAGTCATAGGCAAAAGTGCCAAGCCGCGCTGTTTTAAGGGAACTCGTAGCCTACCTGTGCAGTACAAGGCGAACAACAAGTCATGGATGACCCGCGCTATTTTCACCGAGTGGATGATGGCATTCGACCGCGACATGAAGCGGCAGGGCCGTAAAGTTTGCTTGCTTTTGGACAATTGTTCAGCGCATCACTCCGACGAAGTCAAGCTCACTAACACGGAGCTGAGGTTTTTCCCTCCCAATTGCACGTCTGTCTTACAGCCTCTCGATCAGGGCGTGATTCTTAGCCTGAAGCGCGCTTACCGCGGGAGGTTAATTCAGCGGCTGCTTTTTAACACTGAAACCGGCCGAGACACGAAGGTGGACTTGTACGTGGCACTGCAGATTATGTCTGCTGCCTGGAGCACACTGGGGCGCTCAGTAATTGTGAACTGTTTCAGGCACGCCGGATTTGCCGAAGGTCGACCCGTACACTCTGCTGGCCTAACACCAGGCGTTACAGACGACGACGAAGAGGCGTCACCGGCTCCGGGGATCGCGGCCGCCTGGAAAACGCTGGGAGAAATAGGAACCGTGCCGCCTAATCTCGAGCTCGACGAATACATCGGCGCTGACGCTTGTGTTGTTGTTCACGAAGATGTGAGTGATGAGCAGATCATAAAAGCTGCCCGGAATGATAAGGACTCTTCCGATGAAGAAGACGACGACGTACAGGAAGCGCCGGCTGCGGCAACCGCCGTACAGGTGATGGACGCTTTTGATGTCATCAGGAATTTCGTTGCTGTCCGAGACGACGATGTTGCAATGGGTTTGCTGACCGAGTGCGAAAATCGCGTGACGGCGTTGCTCGCCGTGAAGCGTAAGCAAACCAAGCTTACAGATTTTTGGCATTAAACGCCTTTGCTGCTGCTTGGGCAATTCTTTCTGCGTTTCACGTCAAATTTTTGCGATAACGAAGTTCCGCGAGAACGAATTTTTTTTCGTGCACCGTGAATTTCGTTATAGCGGGATTCAACTGTAATAACGCAGTTACAGCCACCGCAATCACCCGATTCTGTCATGCTTCTCTCCTTCCGTTCCCTCGTAAAGGTTCTTCACTCTCCTGCCCGAGGTCGTCTAGCCTCCGCAAGACAAATTCCCCTTCCTCCTCCACGTTTGACGGGAAGTGGGGCGTGGCACTCCGCGAGCGCAAAAGAAAAAAAAAAACAACGGCCGAGGGAGCGCGCGCCGCTGGATTCAGTCTGGCCGTGGCGAGGGAAAAGTGCGCAGCGAGCGGTAGACACCCATCCTTCTCCCGTCAGTCAGCGAGACGGACCAATGGACGTCGTTCGCGGTACGTACTTCATTACTGTGACCCGTCGGGCCAGTGCAGGAAACGGGGAAGCTGACTTCCCAAAGGAGAGCATGAGAGAGCTTTGAATTGTATTTTCGATGCTTTGCGGCGCGCGTGTCACTGTAGCATTTTGCACAGACTATCTCCGGTACCTGATCGAAACACTGGGCTCCTTTGCTTAAAAGGGCCTTCCCTGGACAGTATCCCTTTAACCCTTTCACTGTCAGGAACGTACCGGTACATATTCGCGTTTCCTCCCCGCATTGTCATTAACGTACCCGTACGTATTCTATCTTGCGTTCAAATCTTCGCGCCTCACCGTAAAGCTACCGCGCTTGGACTTGCTCCGCCATCTGTTGAATCTTTCTACAAGCTGATATGCTCGCTCCGCGCCGATATGACACATATATGGAAGAGTATGGTGCGACCGCGCCCGCCCGTTCTTTGCTCATGGGAGGGGGCATGGTCGCTTCGTGACACTACTCTCTGGAGCGAGCGATCCTTTGGCGCGCGCGTGCGGTTATGGGTTCAAAGTTTGTTCTGCCATCTGCGGAAGGTTTGGAGGTTTTTATTTTTATTCTTTGTTGCGCTTCCGCTACGGCGTGGCAAGTTCAGGGCCGCACGCGGTTGCCTCTCTCCGACTGACATATGACTCGATTGCTGCATTCGATCTCTCCACGCGCCCTCGCTTGAGGACAGCTTGCCGTTAGCAGCAGCAGCACATGAGTGTTTTAGCCTCTTTCCATCTTTTTCTCTTTCGACTTCACTACGTGCCGTTTCTCTCCCTTGTGCTGGCCACTGATATGCTCGTTCTCTGAAACCAAGCCGACACTGGGGGTGCATCCCGGTCAGAAACGGCCGACAGTGAAAGGGTTAAGCTGTGTCTGCTGCCAGTCTGTAGAAACATCTTCATCGACCACTGCCGCTTTCCCATTTACTGTTTTGAAGCGAGGCCGCGTCTATCTTTAAAGTGTGAAATCCACCTAGTAGTAGCAGCACTAGTAGCAGGCACGAGAGACGACAGGCCACGTGCTTCGGAGCTGGCCTGCTTGTTTTTCTTCATTTTTATTTTTCCTGCGGCGCGGCATGGCAACGGTCGACACACAATCATTCGGTGTGGTATGCATTGTTTTGCAGCAGTGGCCCTTATGGTTGTGACCGCTTTTACAGGTGCAAGCAGGCAGTCAGGTTTAGACAAATTTTGAGGGCTATTTTGGTTTCTAATTCGCTTTGTTGAAGCGGTAAGTAAGGCTAACAACAATCTGTGGTAAGCTTTTGCATCATTTCGAATGTTTCTTTACTGTAAACAAAGCATATTTTTTCTTGAGCCACTAATGCGCTTATTTTAAATTTTTCACTATTATCGAGATATAAGAACGCAAATTTTCAGCTAGTGGCGGTAAAGGAGCTCATATTTTCCGGTATGGACATGCAAAAAGTACGAATTAAATGAATGGCAAAGTTTGAATTAAGCGGCTTCTGAATACAAGATTAGCGGGCCGACCAAAAATTTGAATTTTGTTTGAATTAAACAAAAGTATAATTTATCAGGGTGTGAATTATCGCGAGTCTACTGTATTAAGGTTTTGCCTTGTTTAGTGTAAGCTTATTTGCTTCAAACCAAGAGAAAACGCGATATAGTTCTGTACAGTCACACCCGACTATATCAAACTCGTTCACATCGAATTACCCCTTATATCAAACAATTTATTAACACCGTAATGTTACAATGACAATATATAGCAAAAAGTGCAGATAAATCGAACAAAACTAAGAGCAGCGCACGCGGTATATCAAACTTCAAACAATGCAAAACTGCCGCAGAAGTTGGCTTTCTCGCGCCAACTCCTGGGGCGGGAAAGCCACACACACAAAGTGGTTTAGTCCAACTGCACTCGTATGGCGCTGCTCTTGCTCCCATAGACGGCCGCACGGCCATCCCCTAGCAAAAGTCGTTCGACCTCTCTTTCTCATGTTCACTCACAGCCATGTGCACCTGCGTGCGATCGCCTCACCAACTGCTTCACTTTGAAGATTGTGCGCTTTATTTCGTTGTGGAAACGCAGTGCTCATCCACCCCATCAGAAATGGATATCCTCAAAGGTAGAGATTATCAGAAGAGTTAAACTCTGAGAAAAGAAGTGGGATGTTGCCGCAGCGTACAGCATCCCTAGAAGCACGCTGAGTACGATACTAAAAAATAAGGCCGACATTAGGGCTAAGGTGGACAGGAGGCCTGCTGCTACCAGCGCTCGACGAGAGTGTCCGATTATCGCTATATCTGGACCGGCGAAAAGAAAAAGGAAAAACGAAAAAAAGCACACATCCACATATTTTTCCGTGCGAGTAAGCTTGCCTAATTACCAGCGATGACTAAATCGGGTTGAACAACACTAATGACATGACATGGATTTAGGCCAACCGAACCGCAGTATTCGATTATACGCGAGGGTAGACATTGAGAGCCAAAAATCTGAAAAAAAATTTGCGTTACATTCGAGTAAATATGGTAACTTCCATAACAGAGTATGCCGTAGAGGTGAAACAGCAGTAGCAAAGTTAAAGCTAGCATAACTAGACGACATTGGCTAGGTCTTCTTCAGTTCTGGTGTGCAGAACTGTCGGATTTTCAACCTTCTCACCAGAATCTTAGACTGTGAAAACCAGGCGAACTTCCACTTTGATTCCGCTTCGTTTGGATTGCTTTGCCTAGTAAGATATTGTACTCTGGACAGAGATGCTCATTGATGTAAACAGGGACATTCTTTTCAAAGTCAAGTGTTGATGTAGTCAGCCTGTTTTGTTCAGCACTCTGCAGTAGACGGTCACAAACAGTTCTGGGAACAAACTTAACGACAATGTTTGGCAGTCTTTTGTCTGCACTCGATGGACCACATCAATGTCTTCCAGACGAAACTCTTCTTTCAGGCATATACGCCATGCGCAGCAGCGCCTATAGGGGCGCCACTGAAAGCCGCCTAGCGGCGGCCGTCGGAACCCGAGGCGGGCCTGATGCGGCAAGCCTGGCCGTGGTGCGCGCGTGCGATCTGCCGTTTGTGCGCGTCTCGCGGGCACTTCCGCGGTGACAGTGTGCGCAAGGGGATCGTCCTTTATAATAGCGGACATGTGTTTGATATCACGGCCATCTGAAACTGCATCGCCTCCATATGCATCAAGTGTCTCCTGCAGACTGGCGTAAACAAGGTTGTGTATATATACGAAGTGCAGCTCATTTTGGGTGCCCCGCTTTCATTACAACGCCACCCTAATTCGTTCATTCCTTGACCTATGAACCAATGCTCTTTCTTTGCTTCATGGTACACGCTTGCTTCGTTTACATGCAATAAATTGCTACAGAAAACTAGGTAGCGTCTTCGAAACTGCGAGCGGTTTCGTAGCGGTGCGACCGCTTGCAAATTCTGAGCATCAGATAAATAGCGCATATTGGGCTCCTGTAGCAAGAGTTCAGATTTTTCATGCTTGCGCTTTACCACTGTCTGTACGGCATGGATTTCACGTATTCCGTCGTCAAAAAGGCAGATCGGGTAGATAATTTCATGGGGGAATGAGACATCAGCATATCTGAAAAGCTGCATCACAGGTTAGCCAAGAGCATATTAGATTTAAACTTTATATCCTATTTTATTATTGTAATATCATGTTCATTTCATTTGTATCACCCTCGCGCCCAACTGCAGAATTACAGCGCGCTTTATTACAAGCTCTAGAACATTTAGATTGAATATCAAGTACAGCGACATGTTATGTTTTCGTAATCTTGCCAGCCAACAAGAACACTGGCTCTGGTCTTCAAAGTAATTGCATGGCAAGTTTCAAAACGCATATTGGAAATTGTCTGTTCAATAACCTGCCGCAGCGGGTCAGGCTACTGAGGAAGGTCGAGTTATCTGGACCGAAGTTGACCATCGCCGCCCGCGTTTAAGTGGAGGCGAAACGCAATATGCAACCATGTGCTGTGAGATGTCAATGCACGCTAAAGATGGTCTGGCTAAGCATTTAACAAATCTAATGCGTATTGTATATTCGCGGTAGCGGAGTCAACCAAATTTAAACAAGAAGTGTTCATGGAAGGTGCAATGACAAGCAGAAAACACTAAAAACATAGTTATCAATAGTTATCACTCAGCCCTGCCACACGGTAAATTTATACCTTTTCCATCGAATGACGTTCATTCAAAATGATATTTGTTTGCTGCTACTCGAGAAAATATAGTGATATTCGATGAAAACAACCTTAGGTATCGAATGAGTTTGAGGTACTCATCCGAATGCGATCAACGAGGAAATGTGTTTTCTCGACGCCAGAGACTCGATGAGAAGATACACCCAAAATAAACTACAAACATGCCACCTGCAATAAATTCTACTGTGCTCCTATAATTGTGCAGCTTGTCATGTTTGTGAAATATGCCAAATGCCATCGTAAAAAAAAAAAAGAAAAAACTGACACCCATTGCTGCCAGCCAATCCGTAGCCACCGCACCCAGCGTGGGCGGAACAGGTCGCTCCTGCTGCCGCGGTCTGTCGGCGCCGAGTTGCCGACACGGCGAATTTCTTTCGCCACCTTCAGAAACGCATGCTCTGTTGATTATGGATAACAAGCGCCTAATTTGATGAAGGAATAAAAAAAATTACTATTTCCAAAGCGCTTCCAGCTACGGCTTTGATGTGAAACCGTTTAGGCGTTTAGGCATAGCGACGACTAGGGCCTAGCACGCGGCCAGAGCGCCGTCGTCGGCTGCTTTCGCGGGAAGCGTCGTTGCGGTAAGCTCGCAGTATCCGATGTGGCAAGCGTTACGAATTTACCATATGCTTTCTTGATGAGGCCAAGCTAGGGCATTTTTCGACGGGCCTTAATACGCCGAGCGAACGATCTGGCGAAAACGTACGGGAGTCAACGGGGCTGTAGTATGCTGCGCCATAGGGCGATACTCGAAGGTTCTATAAAAACGCCTTCGGAGAGTACACTAGATACTGCCTATTTTACGTGTTGATCTTGGCACTTGCTTTAGTGCGCAAAGTGTATGCGTTGTTGAAACTCGTACGCGTTTCGCAGTCGAGCGCAGACGTACGCACCTTCCGTGCCCTTTCGTAAACAAACGCCGCCGACATTGCCGCTGACTTCGTAATTGATAGTCCTAATCAACAGGTTGATTACAAGGCATGCAAGACAGGAATGCTAATTTAAAGGCTGCTTTCGTTTACAGCGCAGTGATATTCGCAACATATTGAAGGCGCACCAACATTTGCATGTCAATCGCAGTTACCATACTTTGGAAATGGCATTAGCTTTGGTCGTGTAGCAGCGCGTCGAAAAAAAAAATGGCATTAACTTAAACAAATGTCATTCGGTGCGATTGCTTGCTTTCTGCGTCGAAAAACCACGATTCAAGGCCGCCGTCGTTTTCGTGAAGCATCACTGGAAACGTATACAAACGTGTTCCTGGCAAGGTTTTATGTCTGTTTGAAAAATCAACTACGCAGCAATTCTTCCCGGACATTACTAAAGATTGACAGCGGCGTTATATCAGTTAAACCACGACCAAAGACGAAAACGCGACGCGCGCACATAGAGGCTGACATGAACAGCGCCCGACCGAGCCCGCCTACGCTTTGCGGCTTTGGCGACAGGCAGCGTTGTCGGCGTTTTGCGCATCGCCTATAGCTATTTTCAGCATCATATCGGGTAAAGATTCTTCTGAAGACGCAAGGACGCAACTTGATTTCCAAGTTATTCTGACGGCTGTACTGCCTTAGCTGTATCATGTCCGACCTCTGTTTTTTACTTGACCTTCTAACTCCTTTATATCTCGACTGTTGTCGGTCTATTGCTCGTTTACCTCAGTTTGCTGTGCAGGCCTTGCACGTCAGTCCTAAGTTGCTCAAATATGGTGTTCATATGCGTCAGAGATTCTCTAATCTCTTCCATATTGGTGGAAAACTTCTTGTTTTCATCATCTGTACCTTTGATGCTCTGATGATCGTAATGATCTCTCCGAGGCTCAAAGTAACATCGACCAGAGCCTTAGTCAGTTCTTTTAAGGTAGTCGGTGGTTTGTCTACTAGCGCCTGGCCAAGGCTTTTTAAAGGATTTTCACTCATTTTAAACAACAAAAACACAAGCAGAGCAATCCAGGAGCCTAAGAGGAATATAAAGTAATGAAGGCGACCACATAACGTACCGGCAGAAAGCAAAGGTTTAGCTCACAGTCGTTGCTTGTAGCTGCCGTGATTGTTCTGAAATGTTGCTGATGATGATCGGGCACGTCTGTTTAAGCGGGGGCCGGTTGCGCAGAAAGGGCTGAAGTCTTGATATGCGCATGAGGTGCCAGTGTCACATCAAGTCATGCAGCAGAGTGCGTAGACTGTCCAAGCATCAAGTCGTCTGCGCTGCTGCTGTTGTGTGGAGAGCCAAGAGCAGCAGTCCTGCCAGCTTGTGTTCATGCATGTGCTTGTATCAAGCTGTATATCATGGTGTAATTGCGCTGCCATTTGTGTTATCACCGAGTCCTGCTTCATATATATTCTTCAAGATGTTGATATATTGAAGCATCTCTATTGAATAATTAGTTCACTGGAAAGGAAAGGCACAGTATCTGTCACACTTTTTCTGTGGACACCTGAACTGCACCATAAGGGCAGGGAGATTGATTTTTAGATTGATTTATAGGAAGGGAAAGGCACGGCAACTGTCTCACTTGTTTTCTGTGGACACCTCAGCCGCACCATAAGGGAAGGGAGGAAGGTGGGAGTGAAAGTGGAAAGAGGAGCCCTAGTGGAGGGCTACGGAGTAATTTCGACCACCCGGGGATCTTTAACCTGCGCTGACATCGCACAGCACAGGGATGCCTCTTCGTTTCGCCTCCATCGAAACGCAGCCGCAGAGGTCTGGTTCGAACCTGAGTACTCCGGCACAATAGTCGGGCGTCTTACCACTGCACCACACCAGCGAGGCTAAGGGCAGGGAGGAAGGCGGGAGTGAAATTGGGAAGAGAGAAAGGGGTGCCATAGTGGAGGGCTCCGGAGTAATTCGACCACCTAAGGATCTGTAACGATCACGGACGCCTCTTCCTTTGGCCCGCATCGGAGCACAGCCACCGGTGGTCGGTATCAAATTCGAGTACTCTGGCGCAGTAGTCAGGCATCTTAACCACTGCACCACCACAGCGGGGTGCATCTCTATTACTTATTTACGAACTTGGGTATGCAAATAAAAACTGCCCACATGTTATAAAATATGCATGCTCATTTCAACTCAAAATCACCTAACCAACAAGTAGTGATTGTGTCAATTAATTCTGCCAAATTACATGACCTAGTAGCTGCTCTCACAGCGACTTTCTCCTACTCCGATCGCTTCATTCATAATTGTTGCGGGGGGCAAACGTTGGATTTCGAGGTTTCCTCCCAAAGCTCTTGAACTGTATGTTCAGAAAGCTCTTTTCAATTAACAGGGATGCTCACTAAGCACGAGTAAAAACATAATTTATTTAATCCTTAACGGGACACTGCAGCACTTTTTGCAAAAATCGGGCTTTCAGCAGAAACCTACTGTTTTTCATGCTGCAAACTCAAATATCAGATTGAAATCAGGCAGAAAAAAGCAGCAATAGCCTTTTTTCAGTAGAAATGCGCAGCCCGCGCAATGGGGCTCGCTGCGGGTCGCGTCACCGCCTGTGATTGGCCAAAACACCGCGTGACGACATTTTTGAGGACTGGGGAAGCTGCCGATGCGGCTCCTTCGCTGTGCTATGTGCTGATTACAGCTCTCTGCGCTTTTGTGAGTGTCATTATGGCACGCCATTTCCACTTGAATGACCATCGGGATTTTCATCGCATGTATCCATACCAGATGCGCCCACAAACGATGCGGCAATTCCTTTGTGGGGAGGGTAGGTTGTGCATGAAAACTTGCTTTGGCTAGAGTAAGGCATTTTGAAAAGTAGTGTGTGTCATTATTAGCAGTAACTACATGGCCCTCAGTGAAACCTTGGCGTGAACAAAGCACTGTCCGACTACCTCTTTCTCAGCCCCCAACCTCCTTCGAAAGACACAGTTCTGAAAAAAGGGCCCATGGCGTGGTGTACCAAATCCCGCTTTGAGTGCCAGGCATCATACCTTGGGAAAACGAAGAATTTCATAAAAAGGGTGAAACAGTATACAGCTGCCACCAGACAAATGAACAATAAGCGAAGCGCTCTTCGCTTATTGCCAAGCTCTGTGATGCATTCGAGGCATTGACAGAGCCATTGTGCTGGAGACCAAGTCAAACGCACAGAGTGCTGCTTGAGTCATAGGACATTTAGCAGACATAGAGGACCTTTTCTTTTTATCGTATGCTCATAAAGAAGTTTAGTGAATTGGTGGCTGACATGTTGAAAGCCAAGCTGCAGCTCCGCCGCACCCATACCTTCGTGAGCAAACCATGTTCTGCAATGTGCTTTCTTAAAAGAGCCCTCGTCATTTTAATTTCTAGCTTAATTTGCATCCCCAAACAAGACAGGACTATGTAAAATGACGAGGCAGCAGCGGGTGCAAAATCACAAGGCCATATATGAGCAACTTTGATGATTGATTGCTTGGACGCATCGAAGGAAACCTCGCTCTGTGCGCTCCATACTTGAATGCGCCCATACTCAGCTGAGCGGTGCATGCATTATCTTCTAAAAACGCTCCCGCAGGGCTTCCACGAACATATCAGGCACGTGCCATGCTGAAAAGGATTTCAAGATCATCTGCGCATGCTTCTGATGAGTTGTCCGATGTTTAGCATAGAAACAGTTGGATGGAGCTCTGCAGAAAAAAAACAACAACACGTGAATGCAACCATGCGTCGATGCTTTCTGCCCGTCCCATCGCGAGATTCCTCTCCGTGAACAGATCGAAATCAATGCTGAACGCAACGGTTGGCATACAAATGAGACCTGAATAGTCAGAAAGTAATCGAACTACGAAGTATAAGCCTTGCCTCCCTTTTCTTCCTTTAATAGATGGGTTGAAGAAACCTAGAAGTCAGCTTCTCTGCAGAGCGAAAACCCCTTCACCATGGCGGCCAAGCTTGTTTTGGGGGCAGAAGTTGGTTGCAGCGCAGAATACTTCTATGTCCAGCCTGATGTCATGCACAAAACTGGGGAGCATAATTCCTTCGCATAATTTTTTCGCTATTGAAAGCCTGGAGGAGGTAGGGGCGCTATGAATGGTACTCAGGAGCACCAGGGGTTCTTATAATCCCTTAATTGTGGCAGCAAGCAGAGGGGTGCAGGAAATTGACGTGGCCATTATTGTCACAATAGAGGTTTCCTGCACTGCACACAATTTCTGCCCCCAAAACAGGTTTGGCCGCCATGGGGAAGGGGTTTTTGCTCTGCAGAGAAGCTGACTTGTAGGTTTCTGCAATCCACCTATAAATGTCGTTCTAGGAAATGATGACTGGCACAACTCTTTTGCGAGAAGAAACCGCGTCATGGTTCAGCCATGCCTTTTAGACAAATTCCTATAGAAATCGCATTAGGAACAAACAGAATGTAGTCATAGTCACGAAAATGCTTCGAGTAGAATGTTTCCTTTGGTTAGCTTGATTTTATTTCTCGTCTCAGCAGGTCCGCATTAAATCGCGAGCTTTCGGCAGGATGGAAGACGGTCGTCGCGTCGACAGTTGTTCGTGCATCCTATCACATGCAGGACTGTGTTGTATCAGGTGCGCAACACTAAGTTGACGTGTTTTGTACGCCCGCAGCGCATGCAAGACGAACAGCTCACACTGAAAGCTCCCTCTGTTGGCTCTGAATGCGGCCGCCTCCTCAAAGTGACGTCATGATGGACGGAGAAGAGAGGTTTCTCTCTCTGTTTTCCTTCTCTGTAGCAGTCGCGCGGGGCTCAGGATATTTGAATTGCATGCTTTAAGTCTGCGATTGCGCAGGTGCTTTATGCACAAATGAAAAAATAACTTCACGGGCATGATCAACAAATATTCTACTTCAAAAATCTATAGTACTGGCACATTTCCAACCCGCTTCAGTGTCCCTTTAAGAGACTGTGGTTCTTCATAGTTAAAAAAAAAAAGTTTTGGAATTCAATCACAGAAAATCTCGCCGGGCAGTGCCCAACAGCGAACTGAATGAATGGCTATGTTGCGTTGTTAGGAGAAGTCCGACAAGAGACTGTAAAGGGTTAATAAAATGCTTAAAGAGGATTTGTTGGTTTATCTAGTTTTGCGTGTCAAGTCGCATATGCAACACTGGGATATGCACTGCTCGGAGCAGAACGTCATAGTGCTACCTTCATTCCTTTTCTGTCAAACATTTTGTGCAGTTATCATTTTGCATCCTTAATATCTAACAATCTGTTGAGTGCTTGCTACTGTAAAGATTAAAATTTGACTTTTTTTCCATGCTTTCTAGTGCCATTTGTATTCTTGCATATTAAACATGCTCTTTTTATTTTTTTTCAGCCTTTCTGTGAAGAAAAAGTGAGGCACCAAGTGATTCATGTTACACCGTCGTAGTAGGAACCAGCCGGATATATGCGACAGATAGGCTTAACAAGACCGTGGGACATGGACAAAGTGCTTTGAGTCACATGTGACTTGGTACCTTTTCGCTGCTGTAAGTGGCAACAAGGGTTGGTTTTCTTCTCTGCGCATGCACAGACTGATCAGGATGTAAAGAAGGAAGTGTACGAACGTGGCTTCTGCTGGTTTTACGTGCCTCCTGACATGCATACCACCCTCTCAACGCTCGTCAAAAAAGAAGCTCTAGTATGCGTGTCAGTTTTTTGTGTGTGTGTGTGTGTGTGTGTTTGATGTGCTGCAGGCACATTTTTTTCTGCGTGTCAAGGCACCTTGTTTGGATTGAAGGAGACGTAAATCAAGTTCTGCTGATTGAGAACCCCCCACTGCTTGTTGGCCCTGCACACAGAGGGCATAATTGTTTTTTTTTTTTTTTTGGCTCATATTTGTGCTGGGCAAGTTTCCACTTCATTGAAGAGCACAGTACATGACCGTCTTGTGATTTTTTTTTTTTTTTCTTGTGCCAATAAATGATGTCTCAAGTGCATTATTGTTCTGGAGGCCTAAGCACTTGCGAGTTATTATGAGCTCTTGCTGTGACACTGAGAATCACGTTTATGTAGAGGGCTGTGGCTTCATTAACCTTTCTTGGACATGTAACACAGCTACAGAGGAAAAGGCATAGTACCTGCTTAGTGCTGTTGCACATTGCATCTAAGTTCCCGCCCGTTGCATCATATTTTACAATTTTCATTTGTATCGGGGGTGCCTTTTGTATTTCCTTCAAAAGGAGGGCTGGCATCTAGTCATTGCTCCAATTTGTGCTGGCATGAGTTTGTTTCATTGATAATAGAGAGGTGGCGGCTAACGATGTAGACTGTGAAGATGCTGTAGTGGCCTGTTTAATGTTGTCTCTCTCTACATTTCTATACTCTTCACTCCTGTTTGTTTTTAATAAATGGATGGCTTGTGCCTGGGTAGCATATTCAAAGTATGTTCATACTAGCTGGCTGTCCAAATAAAATAGGTGGGAGCTAAATAAACTGTATATGGTGATTGATGCTGATACATCATGCTTCGAGTTCGGTTCTGTCGAGCATTGCTTGCCTAAGCGGACATTTTGGGGGCGAAATTGTGGTGTGGCACCATTTTCCATGCGAGGCTTATGATGTGACAGTGTTTTGTGAATAAGTGGTCTGAATACAGTTGGGTGGTTTGTGGTTTTCATACTTTTGTGGTGGCCCATGGCAGGAGTGCATTTTTATAGTGTTTTTGCGGCATGTGTAGAGGCGAATGCAAGCTTAGTATGTGTGTCAAAGGCTGTAGCACTCGTCATGCTGCCAAGTGGTCAGAGCGGTTCTCTTAGTCTGTCTCAGCATTTGACAGGCATGCCTCTAGCTTTTTTTCTTTCGAGGGTTTCGGCATTCAGGATTCTTTAGCAGCACAGTGAATCGTTTAGGAAGCACTTGCTTTTTGTATGTTGAAGCTATGAAGGAATGGGAAGGATGAGGATTGCTTTCTTACATGCCTGAGTGTACCTTGCGGTCCTTCATCAGTTCCTTTCCTTTTTGTTGTCTGTTTCACAGGTTTACCTGTGCATTAAAAGAAACCTCACCTGATGTCAGCTTGGTCGTGACTGTTCCATTGTTCACTTTTTTTTTCCTGGCATCTGCAGGTCTGAGGTTTTTGTGCTATGTTCACTCTGCGTTGTAGCAGTAATGCATCTGAGCCTTGTTTTGTTTATTCCCGTGCCAGTGCAACATGTTTGTTTTCAGAAAATGAATTTCAATAAATAAAATATGGTGGACTACAGTGTGTGCTTTGAGAAAAGCGTCTGCGTGCTCCCCATGTTGATCCTGTCGCCAAGCAGTATAGCACTTGTTTCCGTGTTGAACACATTTTGGATGTGGTAAGTGTACTCTGCCAATTTGTAGACTATTTGCCGATTGGCATCTAGCCAAAGCTCATGTAAATGAGTGTACAGATGGAAACGGGGAATTTTTTTCAGAAATTGTGTACCATTACCTGTGCCTTTTTTGTTGTTTTTAGTGCTTGCTGCTTCCTGTTATTTATTTCCACTGCTTACGGGACTGGAAGATAGTTTACTTTGGAGTGAAGCATCATTCACACTGAACTGAGGTGGAGGCTTTTAAAAATCTATGTTCTCTGGAATTCAAACAAATCATTCATCTATGGCTTAGTTGGACCAAAAAAGAAGTATTGCATTTATCTGATTGTAAAAGAAGAATCGGCTTTTAGGTGACGAAACAGAAGAGCTCGCGAGTGTTATACAAAGGTGCGTTTATCAAAAGCGCATATGAATATAACTCGAGGGACGATGCACCATTTTGTCTGTAACTGCACACAACAACAAAAGTGCCCCAAAAATTCACTGGAGGCACTTGCGACTGCTTACATGTGGCTGCAATGTAGCTGCATATCTATCTACATACTTTTACGCACTTGACCCGCGGTATTAGTGTTCTCTCTGCAAAGCGACTAGAGGTGCAGATGCATGGCCTAGTAGCAGGATCTAGTTTGGTAGACGTTTCATGTGAGCCGCTTGTATGGAGATGACAGCTGGCTTCATTAGTGCCAAAAGCTGCTCTCTCTGCATGTCTGCCCAGTCAAAAAATATAATGGGTCCAATTGGGATGACCAGCCAGATTTAATTGGTTCTGCCAATCCCAAATAGTCCAGTGGGCCCTGTCCAACCCCAACTGGTTTCTTCACTCCTAATTTTGACACCCAGTTTCTTCATTTTCAACTGGAAGTCTCTAAACCAATTGGGCTTCAAACTACTTCCCATTGGTACTAATTGGTCCAAAGGGAACATCCAATTGGGAAAGGTCAAGCATGATACCCTTGACTGAGCTATGCACATATATTAACATATCTATAAAAAGATAACTGAAAATTTTCAAATTCTTATAATAAATATATGTCAGTTAAATTCCTAATTGACATCGTGCCCACCGCCACTTCGGGCATAACTTGGCTGAATTAAGAAATGCCACTGGTCCTAGCAAGACTGTCTAATGAATGGAGTATATATGTGCAAAGTATCCTGTGGGTATACATTGGACTATGGTGCATGCATGTCTCATGATTTCTGTAAAAACTTTTATAAAAGCTAGCACTCCTGCATCTCCTCAAAAACAATTCCAAAAAGGTTGAAATTAAATTTCCGTTCTTTTTTAATCTGAGTTCAAACCATTTGGGCATAATTAGAATACTATTTGAGTTCAATTGGTGAACCATTTTATCTTGACGGGTGACCAATTATTTCCAACTGGGAGCACCAATTGATATCAAAGGATCGGGCCCAATGGGTGGTGAAAACGATTGACCAGTTCATTTCAAATAAAAAATTTCCAATTGGATCCATTTATTTTGTTGCGAAAGCAACTACGCTAGTCGCTGAGCCATTTTTTGGAGCCCCTGATGAGCCAAGCTGCGCGAGGAGCGAGTTGCGTCACACGGAGCACAGCTGGAGAGCCGCCGCCGACTCCTCCGCGGCGCTGGTGACTCAGAGGTGCCGCCGCGCCAGCTACTCATGCAGCAGGAGAGAATGACGTCACACGCTGCACAGCTGGCGCGCAGGGGCCACCGCCGAGTCCTCCGCGGCGCGGTGACTCGGAGCTGCCGCGTTCGCCTTAGATATTGCTTCTGCAATTCTACTCGGGATGGCCATTAGTCAAACCGCAGCCAATTTTTTTACTGCGAATACGCGATGGTCATCATGGGAAGAGAACGCGACGCACACGCTGACCGACCTTCTAAGTCGTGGTATTTTGACGCCCATGGTAACCTCGACTTCCGACACTGCTGATCGTGCCATAGCTACCTCTCGAAATCCCGGAGCCAATCGTTGCCGAAGCTCACCATAACATGTACCTTTCTCTGGGGACTTGAGCCGCTGAGCCGCTCGACTGAGTTTTGGGAGCAGTTTGACCAAATGCGGTGCCTGCGACAGAAAATTTTCACTATTTGCGACTTTCCTTGACGCAGGACGCCATTTCTATGCTGAAGAAACGGTTCGGCGATAAAGCAGGGGTTCCCGGGTTCGATCCCCATGGCGGCTGCGTTTCGATGGAGGCGAAACGAAGTGGCGTCTGTGTGCTGTGCGATGTCAGCACACGTTAAAGATCCCCAGGTGGTCGAAGTTACTCTGTAGCCCTCCACTATGGCTCCCCTTTCTCTCTTTTTTCACTCCCACCTTCCTCCCTTCTCTTACGGCGCGGTTCAGGTGTTCACAGAGCAAGTGTGACAGATACTGCGCCTTTCCCTTCTTGTGAACCGATTAGGTGGTGGTAATAACTTTATTAAAACAGAGGAGTTTGGGGCATGCATGCCCCTGGGCCCCCGCACGGCCCCACTACACTCAAACGTTCATGTTTCTATGGTCCATGACGTCGGCAGCCCAGTCTGTGGCGATCTTCTGCCGAACCGGGTCCTCAGAGTGCAGCAGGGTCTCCCAGTCCTCCCAGGTGGTAAGGTGCTCTAGACCCCGCGGGGGAGGATCCGCCGGGCATTGGAACAGGATGTGGGCGAGGGTGGCGTTGGGGTTATTACAAAGGGTACAGGAGGGATTGGTGAGGGTGTGGTGGTGGCGAGACGCACTATAAGGAGACGGGAGGGTGCGCGTTTGTAGTCGTCGCCAGAGCGTCTGGTGGTAGTTGTCTAAAGATGGGTGAGGTGGGGGATAGAGTAGTCGCTCGGCCCGATAGGCCTGCGTTAGCTCACTGAAGGAGTGCATGCGATCACGCGTGAATCCCGGATCGGAGGCCGCCGGCGCCCGGTTTAAATAACCTCGGGCTAACGCATTGGCGGCCTCGTTACCGGGATTCCCGGAGTGCGCAGGCACCCATATCAGCTCCACATAGCGGGGTGGGTTAGTGGCGGGCGAGTTCAGTATGCTGAATGCAGAAATGTGAACTCTACCACGCGCAAAATTTAGTAGAGCAGTTTTCGAGTCGGAAATTATGTAGCGTGCTTCCGTGTGTGCAAGCGCGTAGGCGATGGCTGCTTCCTCGGCTGCCTCCGAGGAGGTGACCGAGGGGAGGGGGACAGTAGCAACAGGCTGCAGGGAGGAATTTGTGACGGCCAATACCGCTCCCTCATTCGTGCATGCGGCGTCCACCCATACGGCGTCCGTTTCGGAGCCGTAGTATTTGTGGAGCGCCGCTGCTCGGGCTCGGCGGCGTTGCTCGTTATACTGGGGGTGCATGTTGCGAGGGAGAGGCTTGATGAGAAGGTCTTGGTGGAGGGGGCGAGGTATGGGAAGGAGGGTAGGGTCATTCGCTGGGACACGAATGTCTAAAGTCTCCAGGATATGGCGACCGGTGGAGGTCTTGGTGAGACGCAAGTATTGGGCTTGGCGATGGGCCTCCACAAGCTCCCCAACTGTGTTGTGGAGGCCAAGCTGTAGAAGGCGTTCTGTGGAAGTATTAATTGGGAGATGCAGGGCCGTCTTGAACGCCGTGCGCAACATGACGTCCAAGGCGTCCGTTTCCTGCCTGTTGAGTCGGAGATAGGGGACTGTGTATAAAAAACGGCTGAGGACGAAGGCGTGAATTAGACGACATAGGTCGTTCTCCTTCATGCCTCTGTGATGGCCCGAAACTCGTCGGATGAGGTGCGATATCGCGCCTGTCACCCGCTTTAGTTTCTTGAGAGTTAATGTGTTTTTGCCGTTGTTCTGGATGTGAAGTCCCAGAACCCGGAGCGTATTCACCTCTGGGACGGGACGGCCATCGACTTCGATAACAATCGGTGTGGTGGGGCATCCGCGGGTCGTGGGTCGAAGTATAAGTAGCTCAGACTTCTCTGGGGAGCATGAGAGTCCGATGCTCTGGGCGTGTTCTTGTGTGAGGGATGCGGCGCTTTGCAAGGTACCCTCTATGTCGCCATCACTACCGTGTGTGGTCCACAGTGTGATGTCGTCCGCATAAAGGGTATGTCTAAGATGAGGTATCGTGGACAGTTTCCGGGCGAGTGGAATGAGCGTGGCGTTGAATAGGAAAGGAGAGAGGACAGATCCCTGTGGAGTACCGACGCTCCTGAGGGTGTAGGGTTGGGAGGTAAGGGGGCCGAAATGAACCTCAGCCATGCGGTCCGTTAAAAAAGCCCGGACATAAGTGTACATCCGTACACCTATGTTCAGAGGAGAAAGAGCAGTCATGATCGCCTGATGTTCGACGCGATCAAAAGCTTTGGACAGATCCAAAGCCAGGACTGCCTTTGTGTGGCCCGGGACAGCCGGGTCGAAGATGTCGTGGGTGAGCTGCAGCATGGCGTCCTGAGCGGAGAGATGGGGGCGGAATCCCACCATGCTGTGTGGGTAAAGGTCGTTGTCCGCCATGTGAAGTGTCAATCTCGCAAGTGCCACGTGCTCGAAAAGTTTCCCGAGACACGAGGTGAGCGAGATTGGTCGCAGGTTTTCTAGTTTAAGAGGCTTGTTCGGTTTTGGTATAAATATTACCTTGGCGTGTCGCCAGGACTGGGGGAGGGTGCCCTCCGACCAGCATTTGTTGAAGTAATCTGTAATCTGTGTGATTGATTTGTCATCAAGATTGCGGAGTATAGAATTGGAGATTTTGTCCAGTCCCGATGCTGAATTTGTGCGGAGCGTCAGAAGGGCCGCTCTTACCTCCGTTTCCGAAATATCAGCGTCTAATTCCGGGTTAGGTTTTCCTGAGTAGGGGGGAATGGAGTCGGATGTGCCGGGTGAGGTGTATGTTCGCTGAAGTGTGTCAATGAGAGCGTCTGGGTCGCTATTGTGTGTGTGTAAGAGGCGTGTAACATGGTGTTGTGTAGCGGATTTGGACTGTGTTGGATCTATGAGATGTCTCAGAAGTTGCCAAGCTCGCTTGGTGGACAGTTTTCCGGCGAGTCCGTCGCAAACTTGCCTCCAATTACACCGGCAGACCTCCTCTGCGTGTTGTTGTATCTGCGTCTGCAGTCCGGCCAGTCGCTTTTTAAGCGTTCTATTTAACTTGTTGCGTTTCCAACGCTCGAGTAAGCTGTGGTACGCCTCCCAGAGGTGGGCGAGGCGGGAATCTAGAGTGGGGGTGTCTTGTGTGGTTGTAATTAGCCGGGTATTGAGTTGGACATCGGTCATAAGTGATTCTACCCACTCGTCGATGTCCGTGATAGTTGTGTTTGTGTCGTCCTTCCGCAATGCGCGGATGGCGTCCCAGTTCACCAGTTTGTGGGTGATATGTGTGTGGCGGGATTGTTTAAAGGGGAGCGAGATGTTAATGATGTAGTGATCGCTTCCCAGTGTGTGTTGTGTTCTTGCCCAGGTGACGCCACCGAGGAAGCGACTTAGCGTCAGGTCCGGACTGGTGTCCATGCTGACGCTGGTGCCGATCCGCGTGGGTGTGTGGAAATTGTTGTGTGTAGTTAGGCGCAGCTCCTGGACTAAGGACCAGAGACATCGACCACGGCCCGTAGTGTAACTGTACCCCCAGTCGGTGTGTTGGCAGTTGAAGTCCCCTCCGATGAGGAGAGGGTGCTTGCCAGCGAGTCGGTGGAGGTCCCGCAAGAGCGTCACCAGGGAAGACATTGGATGAGATGGGGGGTGGTATATATTGGCAATGAAGATGGAGGGCACTGTGTGTGGGTGATGCATTATTTCCGTGATAACGCAGGGTGTCTCTGACGTAATAGTGTGTGTTTGGTGGGTGATTGAACGGTGAATAAGAGTGGACACCCTGGGTTTGTCCGTGGTATCTGAGTGGTGGGGCATAAAACTAGACAGTGATGCTCTAGTGGCCGTATCCTGGAGAAGAATGATTTGGGGCGGCGGGGTGAGGATGGGAATGAGTAATTGGAAAGGCGCACGCTTGCCCCGGAAGCCGCGGCAATTCCACTGGAGAATGGGTAAATTAAGTTGCTGCCCCGCCATAGTGGAGAGATTGGGAGCCAAGTGCACTAGGCGTTGAAGAGGGTGGTGGTTGCGAGGGATGAAGAGGAGGTAGTTGGAGATTGATGTGCTTCAGGATAACGGTTTGTGTGTGCTCTAAGGTTTGAATTCGGGTGTCTATGCTGGTCATTCTCATGTCGAGTGTATGAACCAAGCGTGAGAACATCGAGTCAATTTTGTTCTCGAGTTGGGTGAAGAGGGAGTCGATTTTGGAATCTATCCGGGCTTCTAAAGCCTTTAGCTTTGATTCAAATTTTGCCTCAACTTGCTCAAGAGCATCATGTGTGACAGGTGGGGGTTCTGACGTACGTTTCTTTTTGGGCGGTGGTTGCGTGGCTGGGGATGTTGGAGAAAAGGCGGGAGGTACAGCTTGGGAAGGGAGGGTGGATGAGGAGGGTTGGTGTGGGGTCTGTATAAGGGAGGAAAGGCGGCTTACCTCTTCCCGCAGGGCCCTGAGCTCCTTGTCGCGTGATTCTTCCTGATGTGGCTGGGTTGGCGGGGTTTGTTTAGAGATGCCTTCAGCTGCTCGGTCGGCCCATGACATCTTTTGTGGGTCCTTTGCGCGTTCTCCTTTGCGAAGCGACGTGGATCGAGTGGCGTTGAGTGCTATCTTCGAGTAGCGTCTCCGGGCGGCTTGTCCTTACGAGAGAGGTGTTGAGCTGCAGGGTTGGTTGCAGGTCTTCGCCCTTTAGCCCTGCATCTCCCCGTACCCGTCATGTGCGCTTCTCCGCATAAAATACATTCCGGAGTGCAGGAAGGGATAGTCTCCTTGGGATGTGGTTTCCCACACCTCGGGCAGTTATTCGTACGTGGCAGCGTGCACACATCTGTCCTGTGGCCTGGCTGTCTGCAGTTGATACAAGCGTCCATGTGGCCTCTGTAAGGGGTGCACCTGTGGAGTCCCCCGCCGTAAAGAACTGTGCGAGGAACCGGTCCTTCTCTAAAAGTAATTAATATTGATCGAGTGGCACCCATGCGTCGAGCGTCCACTATTGGGGCACGGGGATTGCTGTTCACGAGATCCTCCAGTAGCTCCCTGGGGGTTTCATTCCAGTAAGCGTTCGAGATTACTCCTCTCACCGCGCCGTCCGGGGGAGCGATGTAGGCTGCTACGGCGTATTCGGTGTCTTGGTAATTAATTTTGGTGATTTGTACCAGCATAAGTGCGTCGTTCTGGTGTGGCGTGCTCATTGTACACGTGTTATTGGTGGGATGAACACGCAGCTGGGTGCGGGTGGGCTCCTCGAGTGAAGCGGTGGCGTTCAAGATTGAGACGCGCAGCTGTCGTGGCGGTACTGAGGTGAGGTGAAGCCCTCCACGGGATCGGAAAATCACCTTGTAATCTTCAATCGGTAGTGGCGGCTGCTGTCGTGACCTTTGTGCGGCAGCGCGGGCGGCGCGCAGCTGCTCGGATGCCTGGGCCTTGTTAGTATTTGGGGTGGAAGATGATGCCGCTCTAGCGTCTGTGGTAGGCTTGTCTGCCTGATCGGTCTGCATAGCGGAGATCTGGTGAATCTGCTGTTGCTCCTGGGTGCGGGCGGGAACGCTGAGGATGTGAGTCCAGTCCCGCGGATTGAAGTCCCGAGGGTCAATAGCTTCGCCTGGCACTTGCACCTTCATGATGGCGTTGTACTTGGAGGTCGCGTTCGGAGTAGGCCTAGCTCCCAGCGGAGCGAGGCCTAGCTCGGGCGACGCGGTGGCTCAAGGCGAAATGGGCCGTGGGGGCCCGAAAACTGGCCAGATCGGGCCGAAAATTGGTATGGGCGTGGCGCTCACCTTCACAGGGCTCTTGTTGGTGAAAAATAGGCCACTGGTTCGGGCTACTGGCGAATTTCGCCGTCTTCGCACGGAGCCGACGTGAAGCGCGTCCGCACTCCACGCAAGGCGGAACCGGAATCAGAACCGATTATTATTAATATTAAAGTACGCTTGGAGCAAGAGTACTTCTCCAGACTGGACTTTTCCACCCATACTTTCGCCAAGCGACACAACGGTTCTTAGAAATCACAGCAAGTACTTACATCAGAGGGTTGGAGTTCTTGGGCGTTGTTGTGGCTGTAGGAAGAAGGAAAAGAAAATGCACGGGCCTGCTACTGGCTCTGTAGCTTAGCCATCTCCGCTGCCTCTTGCGGACAGAAGAAAGTAGAGGAAAAAAATTTGCGACGATTACGTTACTTTCTAATGCGAAATTTGAGCGCAGCTCGTCAGCTGTTTCACCCTTTTCGATAGATTGAGGCAAAGATTTCGAGGAAGATATGTATGTACTATTAAAGACAACTATTTTATTTTTCACACATATTCCTTCAAGAAACACACTACTAACAGTTCTTGACTGTCATGAAGCTTTGTAGTCGGAGAAATGAAGAGAGCAATTATCGGGAGGTTGCGGGAGGCAGCGCGTGGGCCTATATAGAAACGCTGCGCGGAGAAGAGACTAATGCCACAAGCTGCAGACGAGAAGAAAGAACCTTCGCAAATAACTGACTTGAGAACGCTGTAGCCAAAGTTAGCGTCTCATCGAATTTCTAGCAATATATGTTAAAAGGAAGGCGGGCCTCGAAAGCCAAGGGACGATCGGCTAGATATCCGGACTATCAAACTAGCTGCGTATATGCAAACTACATCAAAATATGATGCTTTTCTCTGAGTGAGTGAATTCTCTTACTGCACATCTGCAGTTCCGTGTGGAAGCTGGCATTATTCATGAATTATTATCTTAGCAGTGTGTACCATGGGTGGTCACGTCTTCCACTTGAGCTCTGAAGCGTGCCTTTCAAAACTGGTTCACAGGAATGGAAAGGCGCTGTATCTGTCCCACTTGCTTGTGTGGACACCTGAATCATACAGTAAGGGAAGGAAGGTGGGAGTGAAAGTGGAGCTGGTTACAATTGAAAGGCGCAGTATCCGTCACGCTTGCTTTTGTGGACACCTGAATCGCGCCGTAAGGGAAGGAAGGAGGGATTGAAAGTGTAGCTGGTTACGAGGGACAACGCCGACGTCGCGAAACCGTTCCAGGAACGGGCGCCAAAGAGCTGCGCTCTAAAAGAAAAGGGAGAGAAAGACGCGCGCCGCAACAGCCGTTGTCCACCACCTAAGCGGTGGCGGGTGCAATGACGACCTATTCGGCGGCAGGCTAGCACCCGCCGCAAGTAGCGTTGACCTACCAGTCCCAGCCCCGTAGGACCAGAAATAGCCACCTTCAACCCCCCCCCCCCCCCCCTTGATTTCTTGGGCGTGAGCAGGATAGGACATTTTCTGCAATGCTTTGCGATATCCTCCTAAGAACACTCCTGCGTGCTCCCGTCATCCAGTACCACCGTCCACTAGCAACTGGTGCGGCAGCTGAGGTCCACGATACCGCAGCGACTGAACTGGAGCTAGATCGCTTGCTGGCGTTTCTGGCGATAAAAGCGAAAGCTTGGGGAAGGCCGACTACATACAAAGCCCGTGGGAACCCGGCAATGCAGTCAGAGACCCGTACGTCGCTCTCGGCGGCCCTCCATCGCTCGTGTGAACGTGCGAGTTCGGGAGTGGGGCGAGTTTGCTTGGCCCGTGATATCGTGCACCCAGTGCCGGCCTTTGGGGTGGGTGCCAGCATGAAGGAGGCGCCGATCTGCACAGAGTGCTCATCTCCCCGGTACTGCGCTGTCTGTCCAGTGCCCGTCTTAGTTGCGTTTTAACGCGGTAGCGTTAAGGAGCTCGTGTCGCAGAAAAGCCGGTGTCGTCGGCGTCGTTGGCAGTGAGCGATAAATCCCGGCATGCACTTCATAAATAAAAAGCAACTTCCATGTGCGGCGCTGCCCCGACACGTGGCGCGCCACTCGCCCCTGACATTTCGCCGTGCACCCTCACGGGTTGTAAAATCAAGCGTCTTTCTTTTCTTTAGATCACTATCTTCGCTCACCCGTTTCTCCCCTTCGGGCCGCGCGGGTACCGGTGCGAGGATGCCCCAATACCCTTGCGTTTAATAAGTTTTCTCGCTCTCTCCCCTTCCAACATCCAGCGTGCGTCACTCGACCAGTGGTGTTTAGGCGACGCGGCTCCTCTTTCCGCTCACAGCGCGATTGCTAGGTGCAGCGTCTGATGCCGGACGCCTCTGACGTGATCGCTGCGCCGTAGCGCTTCTGCTGGGAAAGCTTCCCCTGCGATGTAATAACGCTATCGCGTTCCACTCTTGAAGGCGAAGCTTAAGCGTCCTCCAAGTTTTTTTTTTGAAGCGAAAAGCTTCACTACGAGGGTCGGAGCTGTTCTGTCTGTAGGATTGATTGAGTTTCTTTTATTGAATGGGAAGGCTCATGGCCATGAATGGGGGTAAAAGGGAGTAGACAGAATTTTCGTAGTTTGTGCAGGTCGTCGCTAAAATCATATTGCTCTGACCAGGCCTCGAAGGGAGCCGTACTTGGCAAGAAGGAAAAGAAAATGCACGGGCCTGCTACTGGCTCTGTAGCTGAGCCACCTCCGCTGCCTCGCGCGGACAGGAGAGATTGATTGATTTATAGGAAGGGAAAGGCATGGTAACTGTCTCACTTGTTTCCTGTGGACACCTCAACCGCACAGTGGGAGGAAGGTAGGAGTGAAAGTGGAAATAGAAGCCGTAGTGGAGGGCCGCGGAGTAATTTCGACCACCTGGGGATCTTTAACGTGCGCTGACATCGCACAGCACACGCCTCTTCGTTTCGCCGGATTGATTTATAGGAAGGGAAAGGCGCGGTAACTGTCTCGCTTGTTCTCTGTGGACACCTCAACCACGCCGTAAGGGAAGGGAGGAAGGTGGGAGTGAGGGTGGAAAGGGAGAAAGAGGAGCCGTAGTGGAGGGCTACGGAGTAATTTCGACCACCTGGGGATCTTTAACGTGCGCTGACATCGCACAGCACACGGACGCCTCTTCGTTTCGCCTCCATCGAAACGCAGCCGCCGAGGTCGGCTTCGAACCCGGGTACTCCGGCACAGTAGTCAGGCCACGATCGACATCCACGTTGACAACTCACCCATAAAGGAAGTTCAGACCGTTAAGATACTGGGTCTATGCATCAATAACAAGGGCAACAACCACCTCGCCATCCAGAAACTCCGCCTCGTGAGCGAGCAAGTCGGCAGGATGATCGCCAGAATAACGACGCGGAAATCAGGGATGCGCGAAGAAGATACTCTCCGACTGGTGCAGGCCTTCGTCGTGAGCCGCATCGTCTATGCGGCACCCTACCTTCGTCTCAAGAAGTTTGACATCAAGAACCTCGACGTCATAATCAGAACAGCCTACAAGAAGGCCCTGGGCCTCCCTCTTACGACATCGACGGACCGGCTTTTACGACTGGGCGTCCACAACACGGTAGACGAGCTGATTGAGGCACACCTCACGGCGCAGGTGGTACGACTCTCCACGACTCTGACTGGCCGACAAGTCTTGAACGATTTGAACATCAATTGCCCCGAACAGCTAGACCCTAAAAGCGACATCCCAGCCTCATGGAGAGGACAATTCAAGGGAACTCCATTACCGAGGAATATGCACCCCGACTTTCACCAGCCAAGAAGACAAGCACGAGCGGAAGCTATAAAAAGGCACTACGGCGGGCGCGAGGGCGTGTTCTATGTCGATGCTGCGGGTCCTGAACAGGGAATGGCGGCCGTTGCGGTAGTACACCAAGATAAAACAGTGGATGGACTAATATTACACAGCCATGACACACTGGCTGCGGAGGAAGTGGCAATTGCCCTAGCTGCGACACACACTACCTCAGAATACATTCTTACAGATTCACAGACAGCATATCGCAATTACCTCAGGGGCAGGATTGCACCGCTAGCAGCTAAAATCCTGCAAGATAGTTACACCCGTGGCTACCAACCCATGGATAAACACTTAGTATGGGTACCAGGTCACCAGGGCATCCCAGGGAACGAGAGCGCACACGCCTCAGCCCGAGCATTTCTCCCCCGGGCACCCAATACGGATCTCGTGGAACCTCCTATCCCATTGCTAACTTACACCGAAATACTTCAGCACTTAAGATTATCTCGCCGGGTCTACCCTCCACCGGCAAAGACACTAGACAAAGGGGAGGAGATACACCTCCGCAAGCTACAGACCAACACTTTTAACAATCCACGCAGACTACACGCAATAGATCCAGAGTCATTTGACTCACAATGCAAATTCTGCGGGGAGAAGGCGGACCTATACCATATGGTGTGGGCATGCCAGCGAAATCAGACTGTCACTATTAATAACCAGCCAACGCAGGAGGGGTGGGAGGCAGCTCTGACCAGCTCGGACGCAATGGTTCAAAAAGAACTCATCGGAAGAGCGCGGACAGCAGCCTACGCCAATGGGGTTCCGGACTGAGGACTCCAACCGCCGCTACAACCTCCTAATCATTTTCATTAAAATATTTTTACCACCACCACGGGCATCTTACCACTGCACCACCCCTGCGGGGCCTTCGTTTCTATGATTGATTTATAGGAAGGGAAAGGCGCGGTAACTGTCTCACTTGTTTTCTGTGGACGCCTCAATCTGGCCGTAAGGGACGGGAGGAAGGTGGGAGTGAAATTGGAAAAAGAGACAGAGGAGCCGTAGTGGAGGGCTACGGAGTAATTTCGACCACCTGGGGATCTTTAACATGCGCTGACATCGCACAGCACACGGACGCCTCTTCGTTTCGCCTCCATCGAAACGCAGCCGCCTAGGTCGGGCTCGAACCCGGGTCCTTCGGACAGAAGAGATTGATTGATTTATAGGAAGGGAAAGGCGGGTAACTGTCTCACTTGTTTTCTGTGGAGGACCCGGGTTCGAGCCCGAAGAGAAATTGGAGAAGAAAGAGAAAGAAGAGGGAGAGAAAGCGCGTGCCAACAACCGTCGTCCACCACCAAAGCGGTGGCGGGTGCAATGACGACCTACAACAGAAAAAAAATTGGCAGGCTAGCCCTCGCCGCAAGCGGCGGGGACCTATATACCTGGCCCAGCTCCATCACGGCCAGGATCTGTCCTTGGGGGGTCAGAGCCGAGCTTCGCGTATGCCGTATGCCACGATCGAGTGACGTCACAGCCAAGGCCATCTGCGCTGCGGACGTGCTCCGCATGGGCTCCTGCGAACTTGATCAACGACGGAATATATTGAAGGCGGACGACTCTCAGATTTCAAGAGACGATCGCCAGAGCAACGGAGCTTCGGAGGGATACCGGTTTTTTGACAGCAGGCCAATTTTCTGGTTTTTATCGCCGCCTCGTGGGAGCCGAGCGTTCTGCCTAACGTTAGGCATTACATTGCAGCGTGGTCGGGGACTCCCCGACGCACGCAAGACGCCGGAACTGGCCGAGATGACTATTGACGACAAGGGACGAGAGCAGAATTGCGTCGATATGACGGCATCAGAAGCTGAAGCAGAAAAGTCGGGTTTTCAAACCGGTTGGTATAGACGAGGAGGAAGAAGGTACGTGCCGGAACAAGATGGCGGCGATGGAAGTGCGCAGCAGCAACCCCCCAGCCTAATGAAATTCAGACCCAAACTAGGGAAGAAGTTAGCGGAGAAAGCGGTGGAAAAGAAAATGATCGACCTACCGAAAGGCGCTATAAGGCTGCTTCTCAGACCGAGAGGCGGCATAACCATAACGGCGAGGTGGAGGAACGTGGAAGAAGCGGAAGTTGCAGACGCACCAGCGCAAGAAGCAGGGGTGGATCCGAAGGTGCTCATGAAGGAAGGCATCGTCTCGATAAACATGACGCAACAAACCATCTTCGTTGCATCAGCGAGCGAGGACAGGGCTGTCAGTACCAAGACGCCAAGAAACTGACAATCAGAGGGAAGACTGGAAGTGGACTACCATGCTCCGATGCCGGATGGCGCGGGCAAGGTAGTCATACACGGAATTCCAAAGACCATGAGCATGGAGCTAATTAGGGAAACAGTAAGTAAACAAATAAACAAATAAATAAATAAATAAATAAATAAATAAATAAATAAGTGTTCAGTTCAGTTCAGTTCAGTCGTGTCCGACTCTTCGTGACCCTATGGACCATGTCACGCCACGCTTTCCGGTCTCTCACTATCTTCCTAACATCACATAACTTCATCTGCAGCGCCTCGAGGATGCCATCTAACCATCGTGTTCGCTGCCTACCCCTTCTCCGGCGATCCTCAACCTTTCCCAACATCAAATCTTTCTCCAGCGACTCCTCTCTTCTCATCAGATGACCAAAGTAGCTGAGCTTTAACTTTAGAATTTGACCCTCCAATGAGCAGTCAGGGTTTATGGTCGACAATATCGACTGATTTGATCTTCTGGCAGTCCAAGGAACTCTCGAGTCTTCTCCAGCACCACAATTCAAATGCGTCAATTCTTCGGCGGTCAGCTTTTTTCACAGTCCAACTCTCGCAAGAAGGTGGTGTTAAACGCGCTATTCTTGAGCGAAGCTTAAACGTCACTTTATTTTTCCTTCTTGCCTATTCCTAAGAATGGGAAGAAACGTGAAGAATGGGAATGAGAAGCATTTTATATTTTCAATCCCATTTATTGCATTTACAAACACTTGCTTGGTTGTCTTAATTTCCCACTATTATCTGGTTATCTGCGTTGGAAATATGTTAATTAGATGTATATGTAGTTCGGTCCTGGCTCGATGTTATTTTTCAGATTATAATTGAGTTTTTCTCCTTCGACTCTATTTTGTTGTACGTGTATTAGCTATCTGCTTGATTGTCTTGGTTCACCGACTTGCCGCAAATTTATATATATATATATATATATATATATATGTATGACCTGCCGCAACTTTTCGGTATGTATATAGTTACGTGGTGACAAGCAAAGAAGACGGCACAACATGGCGACAGGATTCCTCTCGCGCTACTGTCGATCTTCTTCTTCGCAACACTTCCCGGGGCCACCGAGCGATCGTCTAGATCAGTTCGTTTAAGTCGATGATGACGTGATGGTGTAGACGTTTAAGAAAAGATAGAAGAGTATGATGCGCTTGCCACCACGATGACGATGAACACGATATTATGCTTGGGTGATCCACCTCCCATGGAGCTGTTCAACCATCCGTCACCAGAGTCCATAAAACCGATGGCTCGAGGTCGCGTCGGGCAGCTGGGCGGGGGTTGCGTGTACATGTCCGGTTCCTTTGGGTCCTTCGGGTCGTTCGGGTCCTTCGTTTCGGTTCTGGTTGGTCTGTTTGTTCTCCTTGTTTTCAGATCCGGGCTGGGGGCTGGGCGGCGGATAGTTGGTCGGGCCGGGGCAGGAAGGGCTGGGGCGAAGCTGCTCGGCGATGTCCCAGGGCTCTCGGTCGATGGCCCCGGCTTACAGATTGTGTCGATACTCCAAGGCGAGGGTGGGGATTACATTAATATATATATATATATATATATATATATATATATATATATATATATATATATATATATATATATATATATATATATATATATATATATATATATATATATATATATATATATATATATATATATATACGTGCAGTAGCTCTTGACGTTCCTTTTAAATTTGACGTGCTAATGATACATGTTCTGTACGGCAGACTTCTGGCGATTGCGTTGCATTAGTTAGATTACGTTGTTTAGCTGAGTTGCCCTCATGGAAGCAAGCTCCCCCTGCCTAACGCCCGCCGGAATCACTTTGAAAAAGCAACGAATGCGACCTTTTAGTCGTATGATTTGTCCAGTACACCTTTCACAACCTTCGGCAATATATTAGGCAGGCTTTTATCTTGCGTTATGCACTACAATAAAAATGCTGAGGCTTAGCTAAGGTTAAGCCTAGTCAGATGCGAAGCATATTGGTGGCTAGGCTTGGAAATGCACGGTTTTTCCTTGGTTAAACTCGGAAATACACGGTTTTCCTTGGTTAAACTCGGCAATAGCATGACTCATCTCGAAAATACGGTAGTATAACTGTGTTACCGACACACAGCGAACATGACGAACCCCGGGCCAACGTTGATCGATTACCACTACGCGAATATGTACGCGTACCAAAAGCTCTTAGAACATCGACGTGCTGAAGGGATCGACGATTATGAATTTTTCGGCAACAACACGGTCATATGGGAAAGCCTCCCAGTAAACTACCCATGTCCAGCTGGCTTGACATGCAGCAACGGCTAGACTTGGCTAGACGCTCTTCATGCTCTTCATCGGTCTCTGTAGCACGCCGCAGCTTTCGCTTCCCATTCCAACGGGCAGCCCTGTCTTCAGGAGGCATCTCAACCCCGTGTGTGTGCCTAGTAGGAGGGGGGGTGGTTGTGGCTGTAGGAAGAACGAAAAGAAAATGCACGGGCCTGCTACTGGCTCTGTAGCTGAGCCACCTCCGCTGCCTCGTGCAGATAGAAGAGAATATAGAGAAGAAAGAAGAGGAAAAGGGAAAGAGACGCGCGCCGCAACAACAGCCGTCGTCCACCACCAGCGGTGGCGTGTGCAATGACGGCCTACAACAGATAAAAATTCGGTGCCAGGCTATAGCCCCCGCCGCAAGCGGCGGTGACCTACCTGTACCAGCTCCATCAGGGAAGAGAGTTTTACTGCCTAGCAGAAGTTGTTGTTGTTGTGGCTGTAGGAAGAAAGAAAAGAAAAGGCACGGCCCTGCTACTGGCTCTGTAGCTGAGCCACCTCCGCTGTTTCGTGCGGACAGAAGAGATTTGATTGATTTATTTATAGGAAAGGAAAGGCGCGGTAACTGTCTCACTTGATTTCTGTGGACACCGCAACCGCGCCGTAAAGGAAGGGAGGAAGATGGGAGTGAAAGTGGAAAGAGAGAAAGAGGAGCCGTAGTGGAGGGCTACGGAGGAATTTCGACCACCTGGGGATCTTTAACATGCGCTGACATCGCACAGCACACAACGCCTCTTCGTTTCGCCTCCATCGAAACGCAGCCGCAGAGGTCGGGTTCGAACCCGGGTACTCCGGCACAGTAGTCGGGCGTCTTACCACTGCACCACCCCGACGAGGTGGACAGAAGAGAAAATAGGCAAGAAAAGCAAGAAAGAAAAGAAGAGGGAGCGAAAGACGCGCGCCGCAACAACAGCCGTCGTCCACCACCACCGAAGCGGTGGCGGGTGCAATGACGGCCTATAACAGATAAAAATCGGTGGCTGGCTAGCCCCCGCCGCAACCGGCGTTGACCTACCGTCCCAGCCCCGTAGGGCCAGGAACTGCCACCCTTCTCCTGCCTAGCAGAATTTGTTTGTTATTTGTTGTGGCTGTAGGAAGAAAGAAAAGAAAATGCACGGGCCTGCTACTGGCTCTGTAGCTGAGCCACCCCCGCTGCCTCGTGCGGACAGAAGAGAAAAATAGACACGAAAGAAAAAGAAGAGGGAGAGAAAGACGCGCGCCGCAACAACAGTCGTCGTCCACCACCGCCGAAGCAGTGGCAGGTGCAATGACGACCTACAACAGATAAAAATCAGTGGCTGGCTGGCCCCCGCCGCAAGCGGCGTTGACCTACCGTCCCAGCCCCGTAGGGCTAGGAACTGCCACCCTTCCTGCCTAGCAGAAGCAGACGCACCCCCTTATATATCGCCGCTCCGGCATCACGTGTTCACTACTGCGCACCTAACGGTAGAAGTGGGAAGCGCATTGGTAGCGACGCCGCGCTCGACCGCGCGAGGCGGCTGCCCATCTCTCCTCTGCTCTGATGTGACGTCACGCATCACGTGGTACCCCTTGGTAACGACGCCGCGCTCGACCGCGCGGACCGGCGGCCCATCTCTCCTCTGCTCTGACGTCACGTATCACGTGGTTCTCCTTGGTGGCGACGCCGCGCTCGACGGCGCGAGATGCAGCCCGGTCTCTCCTCTGTCGTGACGTCACGCATCACGTGGTAGGTCATGAAAGGTCAATGGTGGCGACACAGCCGCGCTCGAGGAGCTGAGGCTTAGCTCTAGTAATATGCTTCGCGTGATAAAAACGTAAAACTCGCGTAGTGAGAACTGAGTCGCCCACGCCACATTTAATAATTAGGAAGCCTTAACGGATTGGAGTCCAAAAATTATGGTACGTTACCTCTTCCTGCAGCAATCCACCATGCGTATTTGTCTTTTGGCGTAATGACATACCAGTGAAATGCGGAAGGACAGACTACGGCTTTATGCCTTCGGTACAACTTATAGCTGTGTCAAAACTTAAAAAGCGACCTGAACGTTCGAGGCCTCAACACTCGTATTGTCGACCTTATTCTCCTTCGCAGCCATGCATACATTTGAGTGGCCCCACCTGCGTTTGTCGTTGTTTTTCGCCTCTAAACGATGCCAACTGCTTTCGTAGACAACGCCACTTAGCTGCCGCTCATTTCAGTGTGAGCCATATATCTCTCAGAGCTCTGCTTTGGAGCTGTTTTGGCGATACTCTTATGGGAAATAGAAGTAACTGTTCCAGCCAGAAGACAGGCCAATATTTAGTCCTAATGCTCGCATCCATTTTCGCTTTCTCTTTAAGGACGTGACGGCAAGCCCAGGCATTATATTATCGCTCAGCCTAGCCTCATGTCGGAAACTGACGGTGCTACCATGCAGCCTAAGCAGCTTTGTCCTTGTCAGAATCTGTCTGTTTCTTTTTTTTTGTCATTTTCCTTCTTGTAGTGTGCCGTGTCAAAAGGCTTTCGTTTAGCTTCCATGGAGTCCTCAGAACAGTAATTTTCCCGGCGTCCACCCTCTCCACTCTTTGCATGTTCAGTATGCATAACCTCGACGTAGAAACAGAAAGCTTTTACGCTCACAATAGCTTCTACTCTAGCTGCGGTGCAAAGACAATTAATGAGCAATACACCGTCGCTACTGTCTCTGAGACGGTAGATTTGACAGAGAATGAAAGGTAACCAGTTTTTATATGACTTCGCGAGTGCTCACGTCTTCGACTCTACGTGCTGTATGGGTGCGTGTACACACGCGTGTATATCATTTACGGCGACAAACACCAGCGCACCACCACCTTCTCCAAGGCCTATCCACATCTAGCAGTTCATTACGCCGCTCTTTTCTATGTATTTTCTTCTCTTCTTTCCTTTCGTTTTCTTTTTTAAAGAACCATCTCCCTAATCCCCCCCCCCCCTCTCTCTCTCTCTCTCTCTCTCTCTCTCTCATGTCACGCGTCGTGCACCACTTTGACCGTATAGCCGCTGCCGGGTCGATGGAGTTTGTACAGGTTGGCGAACGGGCACGCAGACAGGGAGAAAAAGGGGGAGACAGGGAGGCAACCAAAATTATCAATTGCTCGGAATGGCAGTCCACTTTATCTTTCTCCCCGAGCTACAGTAATGATGACTGCTGCTGCTGCTGTAGAACTGCTCCCATTGCGGAGGGTCGCAGGAACGCGTTCACACGCCACGTTCATTGCGATCCCTTCTCTGCGAAGCGTAACAAGAAATTAATAATAATAAAAAGAAAGCAATGAGTCTGGTGAAGCATCAGATGATGCAAAGAGAGAGAGAGAGAAAAAATGGAAGCGATATAGGGAGACGCGAGGAGTCCTTCCCCGTGTCCCATTTCTTGGGGCTGCCACGGGAGAAGTAATCAAGAGGAAATGAGCCATCCTCTGGTCAAATGCAATTCAGACGCCGCGGGCTTCGGGAAGAGATAAGCACGCGCAGACAAGGTCCTGCCGGGCGCGGAAACGCGAGACTGCCTGCCTTTTTTTTTTTATTTCTTTCGCTTTATAGCGGCGCTTCTCCCTCTTCTCTTCCTTTCCCCAGAAAAGAAAAAAAAAAAAGAAACTCTCGTTCTTTCCTTTCGGTATTGCTCATAACCTTATTATTATTATGCGCATTTTATTTCTCTATGTTCACCGGTGTAACTACATTATTTGTCCTCCTGTGGCCTGCCCACTCATAGTATTGTTTTTTCTTTTCGCGCTCAAATCGTGGCGGAGATATGCCGGGGAGAACGTCATTTGCTCCGCGGCAATTGCCGTATGCACTGGCCGCAATCCTGTGGTCTTCCTCTCTCGCATCTTTCGCGGCAGAGTTATCTTTCCCCTGTCCCGACCTCACGGCTGTTCTGGTACGCTCCGGTGGTGTGTACCTATGCTTCCAAGCCACATTCTCTTGCTATTAGGGTTCTTGTTTACGCAGTACGACTGCGGATGGCGCATGTATACACGACGATGCATACAGAGAGCGCGAGAACCCGTACACCTGGTCCCGTTTGTGACTTGGTCGTACACGCACCTCAGGTGTTGTTCCGGATATTCCTACCATTGGCTGCGTCAGATAACGCAAGCCTAGCGCCTTTATTGCCTGGCGCGAATGTTGCAGCCATTGGACCAAATGCAGGACAGTGTACCCAAGGAACACGCACTAAGCCCGATGTTTTCTTTGGTTTGTCGGTGGGGAGTTAGTGAGATTGTTCTAGGGATGCATTTGGTGTGCAAATGTGTTTGATGCAGCGAATACTGCATAGTCAAGGCGCACTGAAGTCTGTGAGCAGTTAAGGCAAATATAACAAAACTTCTCTCTGCCTTATTGTAACAGACTTGCATGACTGGGCTCGGGATAAGTGCTTCGCGTGTAATGCTCTTCTTAGTTTAGAAAGAGAACCGTTATTCGTGGCTCTCTCCATATTTCTTCATTTGTTCGGAGAGGAGATTAAGTCGAAATTGTAACCGCTACCTTAAAGTTTGGGCTTTCAGTTCACTCTAACGAGTCGACTCTAATTTCGGACAAGGGTTATTACCATCAGATGCTTGCTATAGTGTCTCTAAAAGTAATCTGTAGCAAAGGTACAACGTACGGCAGTGACCACGAAGTAGTGCACTGCTATCTGCAGTGATCGCAGCGCCAGTAGAGTACCGTGGGTGGAAAGAGCGAAGGTTTCTAGTTACAGTGGGATTCAGCACTTCTACATGCGGAATAAGACGGGGAGCGATGATGATGATTATGATGACCTCAGACAAAATGACACATACCCACGGCTGGGGATTGGCCAGGGTGCATTGTAGATTGTAAAAATATATGTTCAAGGACTGGAGCATTCAGATGGATGTTTAACTAGAATTTGGAAAAAATAAAAAGGAAAAGAAAAGGTAATCAAATCGTACCTAGCATAGGAAAAAAAAAAAGAATCTACCTGTTGAAATAGCGATATATTCATCCTCGTTGTCGTCGTCGTAATAATAATAATAATAATAATAATAATAATAATAATAATAATAATAATAATAATAATAATAATAATAATAATAATAATAATAATAATAATAATAATAATAATAATAATAATAATAATAATAATAATAATACTAATAATAATAATAATAATAATAATAATAATAATAATAATAATAATAATAATAATAATAATAATAATAATCCTGAATACAAACAATGCAGGGCAAAGTCCTCTGCATTAACCCTCCAATTAACCCGGTCCTGTACTGGCTGCATCCAGATATGGATGACCTGTAAAGAAGTAATTTAACTAAATTAGACTGCACTCTCTTTTTTGATACAGGATCCTGCCGTTCAGTCACCATACACTAAATTCACCATATCGGCATTGCCGAAAGCGTACCTTGCAGATTCATTTCAAGTAGGAAGAGCTCATAAATGGGCACAACGTCAAGCGCGTGTCAACAACAGGTAGAACGTCTGTCAGTTCGACGTGCGTTGCGTCGCCTCTCGCCGCCCGTTAAGTGTGCACAGTCACGGCATGCATTAATCTGCTAAGTGAATTCGATCGGTTCCGAACACGGTGGTTCGTCGACGATCGCTAGCGGTCGATCTCCCGGCAGCCGAGATAACAAATTTGCGTTACAATGGCTCACACGTAGTAGCTTTCCCTCCGCACCAAACCTAACGCGGTGCTTTCGGATTACCACCTGAAATAAAGATTGTTATCCCTAGAAAACAACGGGCGCGGTTTCACAAGCGCTTTCTTGAGAAACTTTTCTGAAGAACAAAAATGAACGCATTCTCTACAACGATGATCGCGAAGGTGATCACAGAGCGTGTAAGCGCTTTGGTCGCTCTAGCGATGTAGGCTCCGCCTGAAGGCATTAGCAGCGTGTCAGAAACGCTAATGATCAAAGAGTGCGCCGAGCATCCGCGGCGCTAAGTGGCGGATCAACGCTCAGAATGTTTTTCCCCGCGCTTTCCCGAGGCTTGCGTCGCCTGGCAGACAAATCTGCGCGCTCTACCTGCCTCAGTTATTTACGCTCCTCGGCGGCCCGCTGAAAATGTAAATAGTCGCGCTGCTCTCGTTAGATCACTAAGTGCCGGTGGGGTAACCTGACGTATTTTTTGGATTTTTTTTTTTTTTTGCAGTCCGCGAACACGTACTTTGAAGGGAAGCGCGAGGGGTGGGGGTGGGGGGGGGGGGGGGTGAAAGAATGAGTCTTGCCATATAGCCCCCCGCAGGAAGCATCGTCTTCCCGTCTGAGAGGAAAAAAGAGGATGATAGGGAGGTTTGGATTGGGAAAGAAAAGCGAAACTAAGAACACCCTTGACGAAGTGCTGTATGAAAGATGCTAGGTTTCCCGAGGCAAGTTGTAAGATAAGGAGTTGAATGCGCGCAATGCAGACTATATCGCTGACGATGTTCTCCACTCAAGCCCATCTTGGCCGTCTTTCAGCCTGTATCTTTTTGCGATGTGCGTCTGTTTACGGCGTACACCCTTAAGTGCACTTAAGCTTCATCCTGGTAAAACGGACTACACAGGAAGAATGATAGGACAGAACGAAGTCTTATTCTCTCTGAAGAGTTACCGTTAACGAGTCTGCTTAACCTTGTGCCGACACAGCGAAATTTCTGAGCTAGTCAATTTTATGCTGCCCCCTCCCCCCTTTCTCTCATCTCCGGAGCTACACATAGCAAAATGCGCATGTGGAGCGCGACCATTTCATGTGGCATGCTTATGTCGTAACGGCACACCGCTGTTCAGGACTTCGCGGATTGCGGCTGTTCGAGATGCTTCGTCCGAGGCGCTGTTGTTCGTGGAGGACAACAGCTAGGTCGGGCACTGAGGGCTGCGTAAGTGACATGTTGGGACGTCAGTAAATATTAGCTAGAATCGGCTGGTGTGCCTTCCTTCTTCTACATTTTTTGATGCCGAAAACCGGGAAACTATCGTGAGCTCCGCCATCAATCTGTTCTGGAGGTTACCAGGAACAACGCATCGACCCTCCAGGAAGGTTACCAGGAGCTCTGCCGGCGAACTTCCAAGAGAAGAGGAGCGCCCTTTGATACTAGCTGTCTTTTGGACTCCAGATGGAGTGCGTCAAAGCCAAGCGTATCGCCCAGCGTGCATTACACACCCGGCTACGCTATGAAAATTTTCATTGTGCAGTCCCTTTCACATGCGAACAGATAGATATCCCTTGAAATGTGCAATGACACTTGTGTGAGCACCATATCCCGCTGTCTTTGTGGCTGTCCACTGTCGCTCGGGGTATCTTCAGGTTATTTAAGCAACCCTGTGGGCGCTTAACTGCAGTCCAAGATTTCTGCCTTGTAGACTGCACGCACTTATGAGCTGTTGCAGCCCCCTCCACGAGCCCGTCGCTTCCACTGTATCATCGGTGTACAACAGGGCCGGAAGTTTTTGTGACTTGCCCTCACCTTTGGCCATATCCAAGATGTCTAAACTTGTTCCGCAGTTTTCCACGTCGCATTTTAGGCCCCTCAGAAAAGACATGAACAGAATTTACGATGGAGAGCATCTTTGCTTCAGGCCATGCTCTATTGCTACAAGTTTTGCCTGAAGGCCACGTCACTCTGTCACCCTTGGCTCCGTCGCGTACATCGCCTTAGCAGACCCACCCAGACATTTCGAGAACCACCTGCCAAAGTATGGCATGGTCGACTCCGTAATAAACTTTTGTACATCGAGAAGAACTAAACTTGACTGAACTAAACTGGCGTTTTGTGTAAACGAGCTTACGTCAGGTATCCTTTAGAAGCCAAACATACAATACAACACCGATTCACACTCGACTCAGACATCAGCACTGATGTTCGCTACCTTTCATGTAGTCGACACTGAATGTGTATTCCTGGAGGAATAAACTTCAGCGCAACACTTGGTTGTTCATGTGCGTCACGGATTGCAAATACTGGAGCTGTTGGTGATCCCAGTGGGTCGTAAAATGTTTCCAATACACATAAAGGGGAAACTTCTGCATTTCGCACACAAAAGCTAAGCAGTCACTCTCAATGGTGACACAGTATGTTCCTCAGCACAGTGACTAGCATAGGCAGCGGTATGCAGGATGCTGTTACAACAAGTCGGCAGAAGTACTTCTCCAAGACTTGTCGTTGATGCATACGTATAATGTAAAAAGGGTTTGGAGAGGTGATGAGCTTGCAGGATAAGAGTATCACCAAGTTTTTTTTTTTGAGGAGCCTGAATGCGTGTTCGTCTTGACTTGACGGCAACTCGAAATACGCAGCGCACTGCATTCGACGCAGACTCACAGAAGGCAGGTCTTCTGAGTCATAATCTTCAGGTGTCTCAAGGTCAAGTGAGGTGCGGTTGAGTTCAACTGCCACTTACACTAGATGTTTAGGTGGAGGCTTGAGCTCTTCGAATACTTCTTGGGAATAATTATCTGGAGAATTTCGCTCTTGCGTCCTGGGTCTACGAGGTAGTCCACGTTGTTCTCACATTCAAACACATCGTATGTGGTGGTGTTCCTGGGCATGCGGATGTTTTTAAGTATGTCGGTGGAAAAATCAGTATCTTGTTGCTTGTGCACAACTTTCTGGGACGCTTTTTCAGCTTCTGTCGTGCTCGGGAGCAAATCTGCATGCGCTTTTCAGGCAGTTCCTGAAATTGACGATAAGCAGTTCAAATTTAATTCTGGTCACTGGCATGTTGCCTAAAATGGCAATGCGAACTTTACCTTTTGGTGACTTATCTGCAGTTTATCACAGGACTCAACAAATCGTTTGACATCTCAATGTAGGCCAGGCCAATAAAAAACCAAGTACACGATCAGTAGTGCATCTGACCGCTTGATTTCCGGCCAAAACACTCTCATTCGCAATTGGTAGGACAAGTTGCCGGAACGCTTGGGGAACAAAAACTGAAAGTTCTATCCGACTCTATGCTGTAATACCGATAAAAAAAATTATTCTGCACAGAAATAGTATGATGAATTGCCTGATAAAAATTCATTATTTATCTTAGGATTCACTTGTTCTAACATTTAATCATTCGGCTGCTCTTCAAATACTTACTCTTTGCCATGTCGCAGAAATTAATGGTTTGCACGCACAGTGGAGTTTTCATTCCTGGTGACTTGGCCATGCATGGCTGCAACGCAATGCTTAAGTTTCACAGATTGGCCCTGTTCTTGAGAAACTTGTGACGCATTATTCTCGCTGCCACGTGGGGTCTTCCAGTCGTGGTTAGGATCATGTAATTCCCTGACACCTGGGATGTCAACCACGAGATTATACAAGGGGCGCTTCATGTGAAGCGCTGTCACCTCGCCAGTGAAATATGGCGTACTCCCACTTTTACCACCAGTAAATGGGTGACTGTACCACCATCGAGAACTATCATCTGTGTATGCCCTGTGAGACAATTATTAGGGACCAAGTACCGGCTTATGACGACAGCATTACCGTCCGTTTCTCGAAGCACGCGGGCCTGTTTGCATCCACAAACCCTTCTACAACTGGCACACTACCCGTTGAAGGCTGACGCGCGTCTTTCATGACCTGGGCATGGCTGCTAGAGGAGGATTATTTCCATACTGTATGTGAGACGTGATTATCGGCAGATAAAGTAGCAGCTATTACAGCACATGCAGCACTCTTCATTCTCTTGGATGCCGACTTCGACATATTACAGCACATGCAGCACTCTTCATTCTCTTGGATGCCGACTTCGACAATATTTGGCATTATGTTCAACTTAGCAACATGAGTTGGATTCGAGTCCCTCTGTTGTGGATGTGCGAGAATCGGTAACCCGATGTCCTGCACCATCCACCTGCACCATCCACCTGCACCATTAAAACACCGGGGCAGATATTCACCACTTGTTGTGGGTTTGCACGACACTGATGAATTCGGCACCTGGAAGCAGCGGGTCCGCCGCCAAGCAACCCATCCTCATTTATTACCTGGACGCCTGAGCTTCATCATCGCTCCATCCTAGACGTCATTCGATCAACTAAACTTCTCTCATTTATTTAAAGCCCGGTTTTTTTTTTTCTTAAATTCCTTTATGCTTTTGGCAATAAACAACATTATTAAACCTAGAAAAATGTGCGGCTATATAGGCGAGACAAAGCTATAATAAATATTTTTTTCCCCTAGAACGCGTTTCCTGTAAAATTTTACTGTCGACATAGTAAATCACAGTGGCTGCAGAAGAAAGTGTAATTTTTACACATTTTGGGACAACACGACGCAGGAGCAGGTTCGCTTCACTTCTCCTGCTGCTTCTTTAACACAGGAACGGCCGACGAAGCTTCGTCTTCTATCCAGGTGAAGACATCAGCGATGATGAATCTTTAAAGATGATGAGGTTCGCGCACAGTGCTTGAACTGTTCCCTCTTCCGAACGGAAGTGACCTTTCGGAACTGACGTCGAACGAGGCTGCGCGCTTGATCAAGATGGCGAACAATGTTGGAAGAGAATAAGCGTGACAGGTTGGGTGGGGGTGACTCAAGCGACCGTACAGAATAGGCTCCGTCGTGTTGAAGGCGGCGAGAAGATAATAACCGCTGGAGAACCAGAGAAGTGGCACGATGATACAAATATATCTGAACAGAAGGTGCCAGTGCTTGGTAGGATCAAGGCGCCGCATGTCACGTGGGTGGAGGTCCCGGAAAGGATATCTTCGCAGCCAGCATAAAGAGCGTTGTCAGCGGTTGTCACCAAGCGGGAGGAAGGGTTGAATCAGCAGCAATGTTGCATTCAGTGACTTAAGGGTAGGCGTCGGAGAGGATGCGGGGTCGCCTGCACTACTTTTGAGGCAAGACGACATAGACGCAGGTTGGCTTTACATCCACACATGAACGGCCAGTAAAGCTTCATGGTCTACTCAGCGGAAGACGATCGATGATAAGGAGGAATGTTCACAGATGAAGATGAGGTATGAGCACAGTACTTACAATGTATACCTATAATGTGCTTTACAAGAACGAGTGAGCACTTCCAAGCGTGAGTTATGTCAAGTTACCTACGTGGGCGAATGCAAAAACCCGAGACAGTGTATCTCGATAGTATCCTGAGATGATGAGGAAGTAAAAAGAAAGTGTCTGTTTTATTGTGATACAGGCATGGTTGCATTGAGTCATAGCTGTACGCAGGATCAATATAACACCTACTCAGTTGTGGCATTCTATAATGGCGTCTTTTTTCCCCCATTTTTTATTTTTTTTTTTGCAATTTCACTTCGAAGTAGCTGCACTCGCTGGCTCAATGGGCGGCGCTCTAATAGTAAGCTCGAAATAATGGTTTTGATATAGACTACGGTAGCTGGGTGCCGGTGCAGCAGAACCACCGTGCTGTACAGTACATCTATCTTGCTGTACACCCACAAAAGCTTTCGAAGCCGAAGTGTAACAAATGATTGCGCGTAACGCAGCAAATATTTATGCAGTTGTGCTAATTCTTACGCCTGACAACTGCCCCAGTATTGAAATGTAATAATAGGGGCATCCTTGAGATCAAATATACTTTCCATGAATACATTATGGCGTATGAATACATTATGCAACGAAAAATGGTAGGGGTAACATTAAGAGATAGGAAGCGTGCAGAGTGGGTCAGAGAAATAACTCAAGTTACCGACATTTTAGTGGAAATTAAGAAGAAATGGGCATGGGGCAGGACATGTAGTGCGAAGCGCGGACAACCGATGGTCGCTTAGGGTAACAAACTGGATTCCAAGGGAAGGAAAGCGTAGCAGGGGGCGGCAGAAAGTTAGGTGGGCGGATGAGGTTAAGAAGTTCGCAGGGGTCCGGTGGATGCAGCTAGCACAGAACCGGGTTAAGTGGAGGAATATGGGAGAGGCCTTTGCCCTGCAGTTGGTATAGTCAGGCTGATGATGATGATGATTATGGCGTAGCTTGCTTATAAGCCAATCTTATAGTACCAAGCTCTCTTTGAACCGATATATTACAGTGTAAAAAGGCAATTTGTGATGCTGCATAGGCAAGACAACCGTCGGGCCAGTTGTACTCTATTATAGTATACGGAAAGGTTCTCCTTGTTATTACGTTTAGTTTTATTTCATTTTAAACCGTTATTGTCCGCTGGAATTCCTGTGTTTTAACCGTTAGAGTGCGCCTGGTAACGCGGCAAAACAGAAGAGCAAGAAAAGTTTGTATGATAAATTAGATTTTTCGTACCTGAAAACTCCAAGCGTGATTTCATAATTTGCATGCATATTAAGAAAAGCTTGTGGTTCTAAGAAACTTGCACTATCTTTACGAAACTTCGTGTCGCGACTTTGTAACGTTTCCACATCTTCCCTTCCCCCTTTGCGCGCATGCGCACCTCTTACTTGTAAGCAAAGCAAATGTAGCTAATTTTAACTAGCTGGACGTCCTGCGGTTTGTTAGCGCGTTGCTCCTTTACTCGGTTACTGTACACTAGTGAATTACAGCTCATTTGCTCCCAAGAGCCTTCTCTATTAGATTACTATTAAACTCGGATCGTTCTTTGACCTCCGCATGGGTGTTTACAGAGAAGAGAAGCGGCAGAAGGTCGCCACACATGAAGTACATTTACACATAACTCAGTGTCATTGCTTGTGCAGTAACGCCTTTATAGATGCTGCAAGATTTTAAGAAATTGGCATATTAAATGAAGTGGCAATGCCGATGATATGCTGTCAGATGTCTGGAAGCTTGGCAATGTATCTTAATTATTTCTAGAGTTATGAATGCTGCACTCAGTTCTAAGAGTAGTGCTGGTACATTAACATTCTTTTAGTTCCTAGTCAGGCACGGATTCGCGCGCACACATAACAGTCTGCGTAATACCGTGTTTTCCTTTTTGTGATGCGTGGTTGTCATTCCCGTATGCACATACTTGATTATATCAAATATCGATAATCGTGCATATACGAGATTATTGAATTGTAAATGATAACACGTAAAGGAATACTGATATCATGCGCTTTTGGAACAGGCATCCTCTTTCACGCGTTTTAGTCTCATTACACCACTCGAACCTAATTTGTAGCTCGCTTTTCTTGCTTAATTGCCTACCGAAATGCGCGAACACGAATAACTGCCGCGAATCGTGAGTGCTTTCCTGTCGCATACACCCTCCCTCTACTCTTCTCACCTCAAGTTAAACCTTATGGGTAGAAGGACCTGTTAGCCGCAGGAGACAATTTCTGGCTCATTTAAAGTTTTAAAACTTCTCGGGAAGGCGGTTAAACTGAATATTGCACAAGGCAGGAGTCATAAAGAGCGCGACCACAGGCGTCGGTTCGGCGTGGCTCGTGTTGGGGTCTAAATGACGATGGAAAGCAGCTCTGGCTGTGGTACAACGCAATCCCCACACGCTGCGCATACCCAGGGCTTGAGCAACCGCTTGTTTCCCTAAAGCGTCTTACACCGCGCCGCACAGAAGTGTGCATGCCTTGCGCGGTGTTCATTAGAAATTTGGCAACCCCGGGAACCAGCTGTAGGGGCCGGCTTCGGGCAAAGCCCATAAGACAAGGCCGCCAAAGAATCGCCGCGGAGGAAGGGAGAAAGAAACGTTAGCGACCCTGTGTAAGATGCTTATTGCAGAGCCTCAACCAAGAAGGGAAATAAGGGAAGAATCCAGTGGACGCAAAAGAAAAAGAAAGAAGGGGAGGGGGAGGCGTGACCAGTTAACAGATGCAAATCGCAGCTCCTAGCTGAGCGGTTCGCTACCGTATGGCGTTGCAGGCGAGAAGTGCGGCTCGGACCCGCTCGCGTCAGCGTCTGGCGAGTCTCACGTTCAAAAGTTTCCCCTTACTTCGTCGCTCCGGTTTCTCCTTTACTTTTCGCGCCCCGCAGCTCTTTCTTCTCTGCTGTGCGTGACGCAATGCCGGAAACTGTAATTTTAACTCTCCCTGCGCGAGCGCGCATTGCGTGGGCAGTCAGCAACAAAACCGAAATTCGCGGAAGAGGGGTAAAGGAGGGGGCGCGCGCTGTAAGGAAAAGAAGGCATCGGGAGACGCGGGAGGGAGTTTCTTAACAAGGCGCGGAATCTCATTAGAACATTCCACGGGCACCACGGTGCTGAGTTCGGGCGTAGAAACAAGGCGGGTCCCAGGTGCTCTCCCGGTTTTTCCGTGGGGCGGCAATCAGCTGAATCAACAGAGCACTGTGCTGATTAGAGCTGCCACCCGTGAGCGCGCTCGCGGGCGCTCCAGGCTTCAACGGCGGGCTCTGTAAGGAGGCTCCGGGCACGACGCCGCCGCCGCCGCCCGAGGAGAAACTTGGGAAGAAGTCGCGCCGTGCGCCCTCCTGTGATCTTGTCGGCGGTGCCGCCGCGGTACTTTGGCAAGGGGCCCGAAAGCGCACTCTTTCTATTTCTCTCTTTGCCACATCTCACTTCCTCTTGCGAATCGGTGATTCGGTCCACTGCCTCGAGACGATGCGCATCCCCTTTTTCTCGACCCCCTCCCAACGTCGCGCCTTCCCTCATCGTCCCTCCTTCCTCCTCCTCGGGTCTAATTGGAAATCATCGTTTGATTCTGTTTGCCAGCGCAAACTGGACTCTGTGGATTTTCTTGAGGCCGAGATGCGCACACGGTTGGGTCTCTGCTTGCCCGATTCATTAAGTGTCGATTCCCGGGGAAAACAAAGCTGAGTTGACTTGACTGTTCGGGTCAGAGAGAGAGAGACAGAAAAGGGGGGGGGGGGGAGGGGGGTATTGAATGATCGGGGAAGAAGAGGAGGCAAATATCCCTCGCATAGTGTCTAGGAAAGCGAGCTTTGCGTACATATAGCAGAAGCAGTCAGGACCGATTTCATTTATTTTGTGCGCGTCTTCCGCATTGGCCTTTTCCAACAATATTCGCGCGGCAAAGAAAAGAAGCAGAAATTAAGAAAAGCAACTGCGTACCTTTTCTCTGCTCGATATTGCGAAACCGTTCGTCGTTGTCTTCTCCGATGACTGGCTGTCGCTCGCATCGCGGAACTCGATTAATTAAGCTCAGTTAACTAGCCGAGATTCTTCAATTAGACCTTTGCACAATGAAGCCATTTTCGCTCGACAAAAGTGCAAAATTGGAGAGCTCCGGAGAAAGGAAATGAAGTTCGCTTTTCATCTGCCTCGTACGCCGGGCACGGAATGCCACGCGTGGGTGATCGTACAGCCAGCCAGCCTACAAGAACTTTTAAATGAACTCGGAACGAGAAAACCCGGACGCGTATTACTCTTATTTATTTCACTCGCGTTTTTGTCGTCGTAGCGCGCGTCTAGTAAATGAAATAGGAGATAAGCACGCACGCGTAACTTTCACATTCTGCTCTACTGTTCTTTCCTGGCCGTGTCCTAGCGCGTCGGCAGTACAAAATCTCATTATTTAGTAACGTCGTCGTTTTGAGTTTCTTTTATTTTTCTTCTTGCTTCAGCCCATCCGCGGCTGGCAGTGATCGTGGCTTCCCTTGAGAAAACTCAGGGTGAAAGAAGAACGAAAAAAAGAAAAGAAAAGGAAGAACGCATAAGAAGCAGTGATCAGGGTTGCATACATACAAATAACATAACCGTGGATGCGTGCGTGTGTGAGTCTGCAAATTTGAAGCGAACGAAAACGGCCGCGTGAGACCTCCTTTCTAAGCCGTTTAAATAGAATTAGCGACGGCACAGTACAAAGCAAGAATTACACTCGTCGGTTTTGTTTCATGCAGTATCGTCAACGGTAAGTGAATAGAGACTAGCAGCTGCATCGGCGAGGATAGCCATTTAGTTTAGAAGGTAAGCTGTTTGGTCTGAATCCGTGAAAATTAAAAAGAAACAGTTTATTATAAGTCTTAGGATATGGAGTCCCAATAATGGCCTGAAAGTTTGGTTTACAAGAGTCCAAAATTCGACGAGGAGATGTTTCATACGGCAACTTCTACGGACATATAAAGCAGTCACCGATTTCCGAGACCAAGATGTAATCGCTGTCCTAGCTCAAAAACTTAATCAAGGTGCTGTGGTTTAAAAACAAAAAAGGACTGGTGAAAGTGATGGCTTTAACCAGGGCTAATCTCGCTTGATTCACCAGTTATTGTTAGCTATATCAGTCCCCATTTTGGACTCGATGAGAGGCACACTAGGGGGGCAATTGAGCCCCAAAACAATCATTACATATCCCTGGCGACGGTTCACAACTTCGCAGTTTTGGGAAAATGGCTGCTGCCTTTTCCTTTTCTTTTCTGGCATTACCTCGGCTTCCGGTTCGTTATATGCGAAAGGCCAAGCTAGTCAGATTTCCTCTTCCTTACGAGTGTCGGCTTCAGCGCATTGCACCGAACTGCTACGGTGGAGCGCTCTATAGTCGTGGCGGACTGGTTGGCGAGACAGGCGAAAACTGTGCCTTCCTTTTTCCTTTTCGTTCCAAATGGATAGTTGTGAGAAAGGGGGGGGGGGGGGGGGGGTTGTACGCGGTAGTTGTTATTGCATTTCGCAGCGCTTGCGTAGCGGCGTGCATAATTATCGACCGCCGCGTGTGGGCGCTGCGCTCGCGAGCCGCCAACACGTGACTAGGGATTCGAAACGGGAACGAGTCGACGTGCCACGTACCAGCTTTGTCGTGTTAAAACGCGCACGCAAGCAACGAAAACATAAAAGGAAAAAAAAAAGGGCCGGAACGGGAGTAAGATAAAGAGGGCGGTGCAATTCGCTCCGACTCCTTCTCCTCCTTCCCCCTTTTTTTCTCTTCCCTCGCGAAGCAGGTGTGCGATTCGAGGCCTTAAACAAAGAGAAAATTATCTGTGATAGCTATGCACGTTTACTGCGCGCCTACGTCAGTGGTGTGTCCGCAGCTGCGAGCATAGCTTGGCGTCTTACCCGAGTCGGCGGAGCGAATTTGGCTGAGAAACAAAAGAATACAACGACCTCCCATTCCAATGCGCGTACATCGACTGCGCTCCGTCGCTAGGCGTAGAGAAAGAGTCATCGGTGGACTCCTAATGGAATTTTGAGCCCAGGTTCTGTTTGCGCAGAGCGCGAGGAAAAAGTATTGAGAGAGAGAAAGAAGGACAACAAACGCAAATACAACAACAGCTACGGGGAATACGACAAAGACGTGGTGCGTGGAACCTTATTGGATTAAATGGCTCGGGCGGTTCTCGGTATTATTTGCTGAAAAATTATACGCTCGCCAAGACTCTAAACTGTGCGGTCTGCAATGGCAATCTTCGTGCGGTTTCGTCGCAGAAATGTAAATTGTTCCCAAAGCGAGCGCTATAGCTCCAACTTCGTCGTCGTTCGACTCCCGCTCGTCGCTTTGCCCCTCTTCCACATGCCGCCCCCGTAGTTCGTTCTCCCCTTGCCTCTTTCTTCGTTAAACTGCCCCTCGCAAAAAAAAAAAAAAAAGAAAAAAAAAGTGAAAGAAACAAAGCTTGCCACGCTTGGCATGCCGCGAGACGATAAGTAAAAGGAAAGATGCGGAATAATTGCGCAATAGAGAAGTAACGAGGTAATTAGGGACGTTTCGCTTGCTGTTATACTGTGTGCCACGACGACTAACGTCGATGTCCCCCCCGCAGCAGCAGTCGTGTTCTCTCTTCTTAGAAAGCTCTCCGTTTCCCTTCTCCCACTTTGTCTCCCCTCCGCTGGGCTGTGTAATGGCGCCCGACGAATGCATTATTGCGCTAGACGATGGCTGCGCCCACGTGCTGCCGACTGGCTCGGCAAATGACGGTTGCGCGTTTCGTTTCTTTTGTTTTCCGAGCGATATATACCCGCCTTCTGCGGCTCGAGTGTGCTTTCATTTCTCTCTCATTGCAGTATTTACTGAGCTGCCGCGGCGTCGTTAGAGCCGGTAAAACTGCGTCGCAGGTGCCGTAGGTTATGTCGTGTATGAAACGTTGATAGAGTGCGATGCTCGCTTGCCTCCTTCGGGCGATATTATTTAGGCAACACGCGCGATCCGGGCGGGACCTTACTTCTGTGACATGGTATTGACGTGCGAGCGGCATGACACTGCGCCACAAGTCGACGTGTCTCAGCAACCTCTCTCGCCTCGCCGTCTCTACCCAGGAGAATCGTGCTCTCTGATCCTCGTGATAATTTTAGGTTTTTGACTCTTCCAACGAGTTAAATTCTGACGTTGGGGAAAACAGTGTAACAAGATCGGTATCCAAACTAAGATTGGAAAGTAAAAACAATACCCCCTATTTACTACGGTCATTGTACGATACATGTAGGTGTTGACGATAGGAAGAAAATATATATGTAACAGTGAATGGTAGCGTCTGAAATGCACGTACTATAACTTGCATGGGAGCACGAGATGATAATGCATAGCGACGCCGATGCGCCGGCCTTGCACACGAATTGTCGCCTTGCAAGACGAAAATGTGTAGTCCCTGCGTGTGAGAGTATAGGAACTTCCCTTTCCACTTTTAATTGGGGTAACGGATCCATAACGGGACGAATAACAAAGCAGACTAAAAAATTCGCTCTCTTCAGTGTAGCCTAAATGCATCATCATCATCACCACCACCACCACCACCACCACCACCACCACCATCATCATCATCATCATCATCAGTCGGACTATACCCATTACAGGTGAAGTCCTCTCCCATATCCCTCCAATGAACTCGATCATGTGAAATCTCCATACACTTGACCCCCGCCAACTTAATTCCTAACCTATCCTATTATCTAAATTTCTGCCACTCATGCTGCGCTTTCCTGCCCTTGGAATCCAATTTGTTACCATTAGCGACTATCGGTTATCCTCTCTTCGCACTACATGTCCTGCCAATGCACATTCCTTCTTGATTTCGACTAGAAGGCCAATAACACGAGTTATTTCCACGACCCACTCTGCACGTTTCCTATCTCCTAATGTTAACCCTACCATTTCTCCTTCCATAGCCATCTGCGTTGTCCTCAGCTTAAGTAGAACCCTCTTTGTTAACCTACACGTTTCAGCCCCATATATATGAGTACAGGTAAGATGCAACTGTTGTATACTTTCTTCTTGAGCGATACCGGTAAGCTGCTAGTCATAATCAGCGAGTAATTGTCAAATTCGCTTGATCCTAATCTTATTCTTCTAGTTATTTCCCTTTTATGGCCCGGATCTGCGGTTACTGTACCTATCCTAAGTAGGCATATTCGCCTACCACATCTAGTGCTTCGCTACATATTGTAACATGCTGTTCCTTCCTGAGGCTGTTGAACCTTACTTTAGTCTTCTGCATATTGATTTTCAAGCCTACCTTTCTGCTTTTCCTGTATAGATAATCAATCGATCATTGCTGTTCGTTCCCTGAGTTATTCATCAAGACAATGTCATAAGCGAATCGCAGGCTACGGATGTATTCTCCATCAACCTATTACCCTAATCGCTCCCATTCCAAGCCTCTGAATACTTCCTCTAAGCAAGCTGCGAATAGTATCGCGGACATCGTGTCTTCTTTTCTCACACCATTATTTCTTTTATGGATAACTTTGATGGCTGTGTAGCCACTACAGGTATATTCAAGTGCTTCCACATATGGTTCATCTATATCCTGATTTTGCGATGCCTGCATGACGGCTGAAATTTCGACTGAGTCAAATCCTTTCTCGTAATCAATGAACAATGAATGCTTTTTATAGGGGTTGGTTATAATCTGAGCTTTTTATCACCTTGTTTATAACATGGATATGATTCATGGAGTACCCTTTCCGAAAACTTCTTGATTCTTTTTTTGTGATTGAAATCTAAGGTTGCCCGGATGTATTAGCGATTACATTAAGATACCCTGTACGTAACGGACTGCAAGCTGATTGGTCTGTAATTTTTCAAGTCCTTAGCGTCCCCTTCTTTACGAATTAAGGTAACATTAGTGTTCTCCCATGTTTCCGCGGTACCGTCGATGACATTAGGCCTTGCGTATACAGGGTGGTCAGTTTTTCTAGCGCAATATCCCAACCGTCCTTCAACAAACCTGTAGTTACCTGATCCTCACCAGACGATTTCTCCCTTTTCATAGCTCATAAAACTTTCTTAATATCTTCATTAGTTACTGTGGAACGTCCGATTGATCTTCAATAAAGCCAATCTCATTATTGCCCTGACTACTTCAATCACTGTATAGATCAGTATAGAAGCCCTCGGCTAAGTTTTGATTGTTTTGTCTATATTAATAAAGACATTGCCCTCCTTGTCCCTTAGCTCATACATCTTGTTTTTGCTTATGCCTAATCTCCTCCCCAGCGCTTTTAGGCTATCGCCATTCTTTAGACCATGCTCGATGTTCTCCATAATATACTACCTTAATTTGGGCACCTTAAGCCTATTGATTAGCTTTAATATATTTGCCAGTCCTATCCTGTCTACTGGGTTCGCGGGGGCTTTCATACTTTGGTGTTTCTTAATCAAAGTTTTCGCCTGCTTAGATCCAGTATACTCTCTAATTATCATACCGCCTACTTCTAGCGCGTACTCAGTAATAATATATCGGAAGTTGTCGGTCATTCTTCTACCCTCAGGTCTTCTTCCTTGGTTAAATACTTAGCATGATATTTCCCAACCAGTGCTGTGCTGAACGAAGGACAAGTCGCAGTCCTGGATAGAAATGGAGCGATGTAAACGTTATGATCAACTCCCGGGCTGATTCATCCGACAAGAGCGCATAACAGCCGAGATGCAGCCTTAAAATATGCGACATTCTGTCGTTTGAGATTGCTCGTACAATCAACTAGAGCCAAATAGAAAGTTTTTAGCAGTCATTAATTAGACGTAGAAGAAAACAGTGCAGCGGCGCCAGATAACTGGTGGTAAAGCGAACAGTCCTCGCTTCGCATCCACACCGCCATTTTGCCTTATGCTTTTATGGCAGCTTTTCATAAAATTTCCAATTTGGTTCGGAAAAGATTGAAATTTTAAACAGTAGCTTAGTTTTGCGTATGAGAACCCGCTATTTCTTTCGGCGTTGTGTTCTAAAGCTTTTTGTGTTTCGCTATATTTATCCTGCAGCGAATAATGTGACAGCCCTTAACGTACAAAGTGTTGACGTAGCAGCAAGGTTTCCTTAAAGCGTAGATCCGAAAACTAATACAACATGCATTTGTTCTGAAAGAACTGAAGTCAGTGCAGGAGGGGCACACGCTTCGCTGGCATCAAGTTGCAGGGTCCCCTATTTTACTGTGATAAATTAATGAGTGCGCATTGAGGATGCGCTTTCTAATTAACTTTTTAGTTAATTATGTATGCTTATATATACCCCAACCCAGCTGACAGAGAGGAAACTCGGTTAAGCATGGTCAGACACGGTTTGCTGCGGTTTGACTTCACATGGCTGTCTGCGAACCTCAATGGCACCACAGCCGGGTCTGGACAACACAAAGGTGTCGAAGGCATTTTGAAGGGGGAGGTCCCAGGAGGCGAGCAGACAGGTAGGCGCCCCTGGGGACTGGACGGTAATGTGGCATTGTGTTAGGCAATGTACTAAATCCTGGAGATATAAAATTCAGGGGTGTGAAGAAGAAGCGGCAGTAGGTGTGCGAAGTTGAAGAGCAAGCGAGAGCCGGCGGCTCCGCGCTCCACACCCGAGGTCATATTTACTGTTCCGATGACCTTGCCTCGAGGAAGATAGGAAATCTTTTGTTTTAAAATTTAGTAGAAATAATTAGGACCACCTACGTGTATGAAGGAGAAAGCTCGCTCCCGCAGCGACTCCAGATTCTAACGCTCCTTCCAGTGGTTCGCGCCGCCACGTGACCGGTAGCGCGTTGCCCTCTGTACTTTTCCTGCTTCCCTTCCTCTAATAGCGCCCGCTGTGCTAGGTTACGCGGTGTAGTGAGGGGGTTATGGCATGCAGTTAGAGCTATATGTGTCGGTTCAAAGGTTAATGGTATGCTACCACCTTGAATGTTCCACGAAAAACGGTCACGTCATAATTATGATACAAAAGAAAGGAAATCTTGCTCCATCTGTCCATCTGGGGGTATATTAGTCATGCCTTACGAAAAAAAAAAAAAAAAAGAAAAGACGGGCCAGAAGCGAGGGGGGGGGGGGGGGGGGGGATGCACAAATGAATATGGTGCCAATATGGATGAAGTAGTCATAACAGACTGCAGACTGCGATACCTGCCAGATCGAGTCACCAACCAAATGGTGCTCGTGGAGTGCACATAGACCTCCGTGAAGTAATTGCAGAAATACAGAAAGAGATCTGGTTTCACCTTCTGCGAGAACGTCGCCTCCTTAGCGTGCGGATGTTCTCGGAACTTTGGTGTCGGCCGTCAGTGATATTTTTCGGTTAGGGGTGGAACACTTTCTGTTTCTCTATGACTACATCGCAGGTAATGGTCATGTACTCAGTGAGGCTTCTTGTGAGCTCGGTCGGGTCTAACGACTCGTTGGCTCACTGCCACAATGGCAAGTTAGGACGTTTTCGTGTTTTGTGCAGCCTACTAATGTGGTGGCATCGCGCAGTGGTCTCCGTGTCTGTATAGGGCCCTCACTTCGAACTCAAAACGCTCCCCCAGTCCTCATTGGCCCTTGGAGGGAGGGGGGCGCTGCCGAAGGTGTTGTACGGATGAATGTGTGACTACGGGGCATGGCACGTTCGGGTGTGAAGTCCACCTCCCATTTGAAAACTGAAAAAATGAAGCAGCACCAAGGAGGCACAACAGAGGGAGACAAACACTTGATCTGACTGGTAACCAAATGATTTAGGCGAGGCATAATATATAGAAACCAGATGAGTAAACAACAATAAAATAAAAAAAACTCACTCAACTTGATTGAAATCATTCCTCGACATTAATTAAGATACGTGCATTCTTTTGGGAAGAAAGCTATCAAGGGGCTGCTGATGCACGTGTCACCTAGCCTTAATCGGAAATGAGCCTCAATATCTCTCCTTATACTGCACTATGGTACAGTGGTCCGATGGGAACCCGCTTTACAATTTTCACACTGCCAACTATATGGCTAACGGTTTCTGCGTGACCGGTTCCCTAGATATTTTGCATGTTCACGCAGTTGATCGTTAATGCAGTGCTGCGTATCACCGATGTAAAAGCTGCTGAGGTCTAACTCTTCTAATAATAGTTACAGAGCGAAGGCTCCGTTATTCTTAGTTAAGACTGCAAAGGTTCAACTGTCCTTGAATTAAGTCAAGATTGCAAGGCATCGGCCTCTGTCGCAGTCGCTGCTGCCGCCTCGATCTTGGCTCGCTTCCGCGCTTGTAAGTTTCTCGGCAACGCACTTGTCTCCGTAGAAGCGGTGGCAGAAGTCGCCGCCGACGCAGCAGCTTCACCTGTAGTGCCTAGAACATTCTAGGCCAATACTTCAGCCAATGCGTCGTCCCTCTGAGGCAAGTTCCATCTCCTTTTAGCGAGCGGCTTGTGACGTCATGTGACGTCATGATAAACCTCCTCCGATTGAAAGACAAATTATCTCCGTAGGTGACCTCGATGAAACATGGTGCAGCTTTTCGTTTCAAAAGCGGCCCTCATGATGTCGATACCTAATGTATAACACCAAGGCAGCATTTAACATATTTTGAAATCGACAACGGTTTGCGTCACAGTTGCTAAGCCAGCGAGACACGACGAGATTTTTATGACACTTGCTGAGGACGCTTCCTGTCTACGCCACTCATGAGCTTTCGCCTCAGTAAGGGGAAACAAAACCGGAGTTAACAGGAAACACACGGAAACTTGGTTAGTAACAGTGCAAGCTGCCGACCCGCTTACCGGCTGCGCAACATATAAGGTCTTCTGATTGACTAATTGATTATTGAGGGGAATGAGTTAAGGTTTTCGCGTGAAAAGGAAACATAACACGATTTACAGTCATGCTTGGGACAAAATAAATGGCACGCAGCAAAAATAACAGTAGGAGAGAGCAAAAATATCCGCCAGGTTAGTAACGAAGTCCGAATCGTGTACAGAGAAGGTCTGCGCGTACAGAGAAGGTTTGCGCATCGACGCGTGTCGGCGAATGCATTAGCGTCCCGATCTTATTAGAGAGTAGAAAAATGGGATCGACGCAGTCGGGCGGCACTCGCTATCATATGCCAGACCTTGAGTTCCAGAGTAACGAAGTGACAACGCCAGACGCGTGAACTGCAGCAAGGTAGCAGCGGCACCGGCACCTCGGTGTTTGTTTCGTTCGCAGCCGAATGTGCGCGACAAACCTGGCGGGGCGACGTGACGAGAATTATCGGGGCTCCTGTGAAGCCACGCCAGCGCGCAGCGGCGACAGGGGCGCTCACAGAAACGGCATGCGGGCTGCGCTTTTACAGTTCGCGAATCAGTCCCCCTCGCGTTGCATGGAAACGACGGGGATCAAGTGTCGGCGTGTGTCAACCGGTAGCGACGATTCGTTTTGTGCAAACAGGCGCCGACATGAGACCAGAGGGTGCGCAAGCAAGAAAAGCAGGAATAATACAGCAACTACGGGAATCAGGGGAATAAAGTAAACTTTAGGAGTTCACCTTCTCTATAAAGCGCTGTCTGGGAAAAGGACGCGATAGGCTTCCCGGTAATAGGCAAGGGGAATAAGATGCGAGCTGAAGGGGGGGCGGTCGATTTGATTAGTGCGGGGAAATTACAGGAACAGTCAACGAACAAAAGAAAAACGGTGGGTGAGGTAAACAATTCTCTATGAATGTATTTCTCTTTCATTTGTTTCACAAGTAGGTCAGCAAATACAGAGACTACTAGACACATGCAGGCAAGAGCAGTGCCTCAACGTTTTTGTAATAGATGCTCAAATTCCTCCCCCCCCCCCCGCTTCCTCCCCCTAATCTCTCCCTTCTCTTAATTTTTTTTCTGTCGTCCGTGCTTGCAATGTGTTAGAACAAGAGAAGAAGAGCGCTGTGTTGCATCCTTCTTCAAACACAACATCGAAGAGATGGCGTTTGCAGATAACATTTCTTAGAATATGAAGAAACAAAATTAGAGGGTCTCTTTGATGTTTCTTAAGAGGAGAATGGCGAAAGCCTACCCTTATCTTATAATTTGCCTCCCATCATTAGCCTCTTGTCGGCATTCGTTGCAGTGCTACATACGAGTATAATTGGTTTACAGGAAAGGAAAGGCGCTTTATCTATCACACACACTCCGGCAAGTGTTTGGACGGTACACCATTGCTCCTGTCGCGTGGCATTCCTTGGCGCGCGTTCAAGTGTGGCATTACTGATGGCAGGAATGCATCCTGCCTCAGCCAATCAGAACACCGCAAAAGCGGGACACACTTCGTCCACGACAGTATGAGCCATTAAAGGTTTTCGCAAGCTTAAAATACAGTGATTCCAGGTGGCACAATACATCGGCCCAATATTGATGCTATGCTGGTAATACATTGGTCTTATGTTGGACCGGACATTGCCAATACAGAACCAATAGTGGGCAAATGAATTTAGCTGCCTGGAAAATTATCGCGCGGATAACCGATGGTCGCTTGGATTCCAAGGAAAGGAAAGCGTAGCAGGGGGCAGCAGAAAATTAGGTGGGCGGATGAGGTTAAGAAGTTCGCAGGGGTCAAGTGGATGCAGCTAGCACACAACCGGGCTAATTGGAGAAATATGGGAGAGGCCTTCGCCCTGCAGTGGGTTGTTGTGCCCGGCCATTGCCGCCCAGAAATTCAGCCGGACGCCAAACTTCTCCGGCGAACGCCTCCTTCACAAATGTCTGATACTTCCCTGTACAGCACCAATGCCCTGGAGGCGAGCCGTGTCAAGGGGAGAGAAGCGACGTGTTTGAACATGAGCTGAGCATCCAGACAGCTCGGCGCCGTGGCCCTGGCGGTGGACCCCTTCTCGCCCCGAGGCATATTTGAAGCAAGAGCGCAGCAAGCTCTCCCATTGGCCCTGCGAAAGTGCTGCCGTCGGATTGGACCATTTGAGCGTCAACGGTTTCTCGGTTTGCAGAGACTCAAATGCTTCCGTTCGAGACTATGACTGTGAGTTCGTCACTAGCGTCCATCGGGAGCAGTTCGCCCCCTGAGAGAGCGGACGCGGCGGAATCTCCCCGGTCGTCGCTGCGCGAGAACAGTCGCGTATGGCTATGTTAGCTTTCGGCACTAGAGCCGATCTCGTTGTGTAGATGCCTGTGAATAGTGTATAAAGCTTTTTCTTCATCTCACCAGCGCCGACTCGGATTCATCGCTACCGCCCAATGAGCTGACAGCACTCGTTCACGAAACGGGTGACGAGCGCTACGCAACCAACTCCTTCGCACAGCCCTGTTGACGTTGGACTACTGTGTGATAACCACACCGGCACAACAGGGTATAGTCAGGCTGATGATGATGATGATCGTCGGAGTTCGGAGCGACGCAAAAGCAACGGTGTCGTATCCGTATGCCATATTTGCGCATATTCGGTGGCCTTGTAAAAGCAACGGCGCATAGTTTTCTGGGGAAATCTGGTTTATTTTGGCACAGAGGGTGAACGAACATCTCCAGGCAAAAGCAGCGCCAAGAAAGAACGTACAAAAAGTGACACATACACGAGAGAGAACTTCATCCGGAGTTTACAAAGCGGTCTGACGAGCTGGGAGGAACCTGTTTCTTTCACACTTTTCTTCACGACACTCGAGCACCAATTTGCCCTGAATTCCTTTTCTTGCAAAGCATATGCGCGATAAACTCTCAGTTGCTTGAAAATTGCTTTCATTGTGTTAAATGTTCCGCTGTTTCTTAAAATATTAATGCAATTTGTTTATTTATTATTGAAAATACCTGCAGCGCCCGTAGGCATTATAGTACGAGGGAGGTTACAGAGTAAACAAATTGAACACACACACACACACACACACACACACACACACACACACACACACACACACACACACACACACACACACACACACACACACACACACACACACACACACACACACACACACACACACACACACACACACACACACACACACACACACACACACACACACACACACACACACACACACACACACACACACACACACACACACACACACACACACACACACACACACACACACACACACACACACACACACACACACACACACACACACACACACACACACACACACACACACACACACACACACACACACACACACACACACACACACACACACACACACACACACACACACACACACACACACACACACACACACACACACACACACACACACACACACACACACACACACACACACACACACACACACACACACACACACACACACACACACACACACACACACACACACACGCACACACACACATGACAGCAGGCGAGTACAGAACGAGGACCACTGCGCCCTTCTAAACATCCGATAAAAGGGTGCGGAACAGTTACTCAGACCAGCACTATAGATGGTCTGCTCAAGTAGTTGGTTGCAATCGTGAATTGTTTGTGGAAAAAACGCGCTTTGATAAGTGTTAGCTTTGGATTTAATTTCCCTAATTTTCCATTCGTCGTCAAGTCTACGGGACTGGAAATGCCGTGGATGCAATTACATGTCTTTATTTGTCCTTATTTTATCCATGGGCGATTTTATATAGCATTTCTAATCGAAAGTTTTCTCTTCGTGTACATAAAACCACCTATCTCAGCGTTAGTTTAATGCTCGTTAGCTTAATCCTCATAGTTCAATACTCGTTAGTGTAATGCTAGTAAGTGTTTGTTTAATGCTCGGAACTATGACTACTGTTGTAGTCATAGATCTGGCTAACAAATCGAGCAGCACAGTTCTGTACACGTTTCAGCACGTCGGTCAAATTTAAAGATCGCGGATGTCAAACAACATAGGCATACTTCAATATTGACCGAACATAACTGAAATATTGAAGCTCTTATCGATAAACTTCCTCACCGCAATATGGAGCAGTGAGAGGCCATTCTGCACAGCGAGGACCCCGACTAACAACGAGGACTGGTTCACAGTCACAGGGCCCATGTTGCGGCGCAGGCCACTGGGCTGCCGGAATAGGCGGACCATGCACCACAACTCCGGGAATTTCCATGCCCTCAATAAAGTTTTCAATCAATCAATCAATCAATCAATCAATCAATCAATCAATCAATCAATCAATCAATCAATCAATCAATCAATCAATCAATCAATCAATCAATCAATCAATCAATCGCTAACATTTCAAGGTGTCCTTGTTTAAGGCTTGGTTAAGGCCGTGGTGGAAGCTTATATTACGAAGGAGTGTAATTTTTTTTCTCCGAGAAAGCCAACGATAATTATGCACCTGTCTTTATTAGGCTAAGTCTACTTCAATGAAAGGGGGGCAAAGGGATTGTGGGAACGAATGATTTTTTTTCATAGTATTTGCGGAGGTAGCCATTTAGTCGAGGCATCTTGTTTTTTCTGAAAGCCTTAGACCATCAGGTTTTTAGCCAACATTGCAGCGGCATTTAGTTACTACGACCACTGTCGTAATTAGGCACATGTCTTATGCCTAATTACGACACGATTTATTTGTGCCCTACATATCCCGGATGCATTCGAATCATACATAGTTATCAGTCGCCGCCAGCACGATAGCTCGAGGGACAGCTCTGCTCGTTAAGTACAGGATGCGTACTCGCGCATATCCTAAAAGCACCCCGGGTAGGACCGATATAGTATATAGCTTGAGTGCGGCGGAATTGAATTCTGTTTCTTTTTTCCCGAAAGGAACTCGATGAATATAAAAAAAAGCATAAAAATGCACTCCTCTCAGCGTCCACGAGCGATAAGCACGCAGAATAAGCGCGTAGGGAGCGTAGCATCTGTTCTTGAGGCAGTCGTGGGGGAGTGCGCGGTTGAACGAGGGGTCGTGGTAGTTACGGGGCGGTTGTGGTCGGCGCGAGATTAGAAAACGGATGCGCGGTGCGGGTCCCGGCGGGTGCAACGGACGCTCCGGGAATGGATATAATGAAGTTGAGCTGCGATTAGATTGTTACGGGTACGCAATTTGAAACCGCTCGGCGAAAGCTCGTTGGAGCAGAAGCGTTCGGTTGAGTCATGGCGTGTCAGTTTATCCGGCGGTCGGGTCGGCGTCCGTATCGGGTTATGCGTCCATGCCGGGTTATGTGCGCTCGGAGCAGGCGGCACCGGTGTATGCAATTGAAACTGCGTCTAGTTTCCGTCCTGTTGTATATAGAAGCACCGAATAATGAAAACACGTTGAAATAGGAAACAGGCGAGCTAAGATTCTGAGGTTTCGCCCAGTCGGAAAAAAACTACAGAAAGATTTCTGTTATTACCACAGAATTTCTGTGCGGCTTTTGAAAGAAGACCTGTTGTGACAACAGAACTTTCTGAAGTAACATCACAGCGTTCTGTAGTTACAACGCAAAAGTACCATAGAACTACAGACTACAGAAAACTTCAACAGAAAAACTACAGAACTACATAAAACTACTACAGAACTACAGGCAAATCTGACGTTTACGACTGAACTACACAATTTTCTGTCGTATTTTTGACATGGTTCTGTAGTTTTTTTTTCGTTTGGGCGGGATTCGCACTGACGCAAATTGAAAGCTCTGACAAAAACAGAGAATAAATATTGAGCACCCTTTGTGCGACCAGAGCGTTATTGTTCTTACTGTGTATAGTCCACTTAAAAGAAAGTATTTGCATAAGAGAGTGCTTATAATTTTGCATCCATTTTGCTTTTTGCAGGCGATCAAGGTACCTCTATTTTCCTTTCAGTTTTTACGAGCCTAACATAATTTACTTACCTGCATTAAATAGCGTGGGTTCCCAATTATTGGCACTGCTGAGGCAACGGACTATTCCCGATACTTGAGCATGGGCAAACAATCTGGCGTAGCTCTAAGCCTAAAGTAAAACGCGAAAACTTAAAAAAAAAAGAAGCGCAACTTCTACATGTTTTAAAAGTCAAAAACTTCTATTACAAAGCACCGTTTAAAGGCAGTGCTATTGTGTGCCAAATTTCATTCCGCATATAGCCGAAATCAGCGCTTGCGTTCTTGCTTTCCATATAGCGTAACACGGGTTGAAACACCCGTGTGATGAGGACTACACTACGATGCCGAGCGCGTTCAAAGAGGCCGCCCACGAACACTAGCCCAAGCTTGATCGGGCCATCCTCCCCATATAGAATAGAAATAGCAAGTTGAGTGAGAAGAAGTGGGGGGGGGGGGGGGGGGGGGGGGGTATGGAGGAGAACAGAGAAGAAAAGTAGAAAATAGCGGGCTGTATGAAACGATCGGAAGTAGTCCACCGAGTATGGTTCACGGGCGTTCGTAGATTGGCCCGGCAGCGGGTGAGCAGTCACGCGAGCGCGTGCTGTTCGCTCGTGCCGCTCGATGCAGGCGAGCTCTCGGGAGGGCCGCGCCTCCATAGCGCGCTTTGCACCCCGCACGGCCACGCGTGCGGCACTCTCCAAAGACGCTCTCGACACGCCTCGTCGGCTGTACTACGCTGGATGATCACGCCGACCAGGGCCTCCAACTGCGGGCCCATTTCCCTCCTCTTCCAGTCACCTGCCCTCTCGCCCCACCTTTCCATACCCAAGTGTGTGGAGAACGAGCAATGTGTGCATCGTTCAGAGGGGGGCGTGCGCTTCTATAAAGGGAAAGTGGACCGCGATAATAACTTCCCGTTTCTAACCGTGGGGAGTGTTGTTCAAGAGGAGAGAAACGGAAATAACGGTAAACACAAATTTTGACGGACATACAAAGCCTGAAGAGAACTTGCGAGTGAGGAAAACGAAGAAAACAGTGTTCTAACATTCGCGGTTTGCTCTGTTTTTTATTTATTCTGCAGGTGAAGGGCCTTGATTTGTTTCTCGCGTTCTTTTCTCATATCAAGCCGAGTTTCACATAAAAACAAAAGTAGACACATGGTGACGTCAGAAGCACATAGCACAGGACACAAACGATTGAAATAATTTACAGTTGGGTCTGTATCCGAAACGCAGAATAAATAGGGTCTACACTGGCTTCCAGGGGTGCTGACGTTTGGTGGCCAGCTTGAAACGACTGTTAAAAGTGGGAGAGGGTGTCGTTGAGTCTGTGACGTGGCACCGCGCCAAACAGATGACGATCTTTTAAGCATGCACACAGTCGTCATCACTGTCATAGGCGTTCTGCGAGTGTCAGTAGACCAGCGCTGGGCAAAATGATCCCCGTTAATTCAACTTAACCTCTGGGAGAGCACCGCGAAGTTCCACGCAATTCCAAGAAAAAAATTGACCTAAGGAAGGCCGCGCGCCTGGGCTTGACAGAAAATCAGCCCTGATCGAATTGCACAGGACTATGCAAGCAGTCTTTCTCGCAGTTACAGGGAGTGCTTCTCGTAATTGTTAAAGGTTGAAACTTCGATTGCAAAAATATTGAATTGTAACAGACGAGCATGGTAGGCTTCTCGTGTAAAGCTCCTACTGTGTGTCTCCGAGAGAGCGCCAAGCCATCTGATACCAAGTGGTTGAAATGCATTGAGATGACTTCATCCAGCCGTCGAAGAGTCCCTGGGTGAGAAAGAAAGATGAAATTATTTGGTCGTGGGTCGAATACTGGCTTCTGAACAACATAATGAAGAATGACATCTATCCTTTAGCTCGAACCAATAATATACCAGACCAACTGTGCCATTCCGAGAACTTCTCGTTCTCAGTGTCTCGTTCTCAGTGGCACGAGCTCAGTGTCGTGCCATTATGTTTCGCACTACTGACGACCCAAAGAGCAATGGGTATGGCGTTGGCAAGCCTCAAGTGGAAAACCTCTTTCGGTGTCTAGGTGATATTTTAGCCTTTGCACCGAGTTCTCCAAGGTCTTAGAATCTGAACTCTCTTGAATTTCACTCAGCAATACAGCCAAACATACCACCTAAGGACTGCTAACAAACCGCGAACTAGCGGGCTAATGGAATGGCTTGAACAAAACACCGTTCGATAAGTTAGTCACGGGCACGTGGACGCTGGGCACGAGACCTGTGATGTCATTCTCTCCTACATCGTATCTATTTACAACAATCATGAAGGCCACCCACGTGACAGCGCCTATTCTTGCCTAGGTTAGGGAAATCAACACTTGCATAAAGATTAACAATGCCCGAGGCTACAACTTACACCGACACCAATACGGAATGGAAGCTAGATAATCGTGTAAGGAATGTAAGCGAACACAAATACAGGCGACGTCACAGAGACCACCGACCAATCAGTGCTCGGCAATGCCACCTGTCAGGTTCTAGGCGTGCTCGTGAGGAACACCGTGATGTATGCTGCCAAAGGTGCCTGGAGTGACATACACATTGAGGCAGTTTATTTGTAGTCCTCACCTTCGTGGAACCGCGAGCAATGGCGTCCGCGAGGCATCGGATTAAAAAGCTGAATTGCCGGGTGAGCGGGTGCTCTCGCTTTGCCTGCTACCGACATCTGTTGTCGCCAACCCCCGGATCACTTCCTCTGACGTCTTAAACCACGCCTGTTGTACTGAACGATGGTTTAAAATATAAAGCTCCACTTTAACCAAGTCATGTGGATGTACCGGCATGGCATAGGGGCAAAGTGTCTAACTCGATATCCGAAGGACCTGGAAGGCCAGATTCCGACTTCACCCTCGCCTCTCAGTAACAAAAGCTAGGCACGCACGCACGCACGCACGCACGCACGCACGCACGCACGCGCACGCGCGCACACACACACACACACACACACACACACACACACACACACACACACACACACACACACACACACACACACACACACACACACACACACACACACACACACACACACACACACACACACACACACACACACACACACACACACACACACACACACACACACACACACACACACACACACACACACACACACACACACACACACACACACGTACGCACGCACGCACGCACGCACGCACGCACGCACGCACGCACACACGCACACACACACACACGCACGCACGCACGCACGCACGCACGCACACACACACACACACACACACACACACACACACACACACACACACACACACACACACACACACACACACACACACACACACACACACACACACACACACACACACACACACACACACACACACACACGAGCGTGCGCTCGCAGGTTCCAAGGACTCTTCGCATTCCTTCGTCGCCTCTCCGCATCGGTCCTCTATCGCCAATCCAGCTATAACCATTGCAGAATAAGTTCATCTCTAATTCATCCTAAACTGAAGCTGTCTTGCACCAGGTGCGACTGATTAAATTCACAAGCAATCTAACGAACCCAACTACCTAAACTACCTGCCGGTCCCTGTTATATTTACCTTCTGGAATCCACTTCGTTACCCTAGGGGGGAATCGGTTCATATACACTCTGTGCTGTTTATCACCTGGAGGTGAGAGGTTTTATGTACTGAATGTCTGAATGTTTTAAAACACATTCGGGGCGATGTTTGCGCAGTGTATGTAAGTTGCGGCTCAGGCTTGCTGTAACAATGTGAGCTGGTGCTGCGAGTCCGGCTATAAGGTCTTCCGACTGGTCAATATTTTAGGGCTATCTATTTTAGGCATTATGAGGCTAGACCTATGTTGTGCGGGGTAAGGTAACGATGTCTGCGTACCAGATTAATTCACTCTCGGACCATGGGGGTTATATAGAGCTCTGTTTGGATACGTATTGGTTTATAGGCGCCTAAGCGTAGTGGCTTAATTGCTCTCGGTCACGCTGTGATGTAGCAGCGCGTACTTCTTGCGCCTCTCTCTACACGCCCGAATTGCTTCACCCTTTGGTTTTGTTGAGGGCTCTGCTGGTACCCCGGCCCCGTCTAGCGACCCTCAGACGACGGCGTCTATCCTATGTGTTACAGTCTACCCCAGCGTCCTGTTACCGTTTATTTTTCCTCCTTGTTAATTATTTTTTGTGAGTAATTTTTGCCTTTCTTCTTAATGAACGTTCAGTTACGAGTCCGTAGCGGCTATTTGTGGTCCCTTCTGCGTTCTCTCCGCTCTGCTTACACGCTCTATGAGGATCGCGTTATAATCCATCTGCCCACTTCCTGGCGGTTAAAGAGCCCGTTCGTTTATTCTTTTTTCTTCAATGTGCCCCCTCTCGATTAATCCTGATTCTTGGCTGCTCCCTTTCCTCGGTTGCTTCTCAATCGTCGCCTCTGGAGCTTTGACGACACCTCTGCTTCAGGTTCCACTTTCACAGCCATCCTCACGCCTTCAACGCTCCCGTATTAGACCACGGGAGCCCATCCCATCCCCAAATATCATGACTATACGCAGACCACTCGTCCCTCTGGGGATGGCTGCGGGAGGATCAAGTGTCCATCTGAAGCTCACGATTTTCTGCAGCCAGCGCCGTCGCACCTCTTGTGCTGGTTATCGATCCGGTGCAAAACTGCCGACCTCCTCGACATTTCGAACCGTCCAGAGGCAGGAGACGTCTGGCCCGACTTGGGACGCTTGCACGTTCGTATACACAAAATCCTATACGTGGCGGTTCTTCCGTCCGAGCTCTGAGGCGAATAAATCTCGCACATTGCACTTAACGCCGTGTGGCCTACCGCTGTGTGCATAAGTGTCTTGACTAATCACCTACCCGGCATTGTAGTTTTTCCTGGTACTGCCGCTTTTACTTCTTTTGCAGACCACAGAATCCCTGGTTCCATTGGCTGATAAGTACATACTGAATTTTTTTTTTTCACTTCATGACCCGGTTTCTTCTCACCCATATTCTCCTCCCCACACCTCCACACCCACTTTCCCCTCCCCAGCCTTTCTTCTTCGGAAGCAAAAGCGTATTTAAGCCCCTGCCAGTGATGATCGCTATGCCCAGACGAAGACAAGTCCACTTGTCGAAACGTTGGCTCATCTGCGAACTGAGGCGTATCCCATTTACCCTTGTTCAGTTCTTTTTCATACCGTGCAAACCATCATCTTCCTTTCGTTCTACTTGAATTTCCATAACCCCGACGCTTATATACACAAGCATCACGGATATTGGCAAAACAGCCACAGTGTAGTGTCGCGATGACGTGTGTACCTACCGTTGCGATGACGACAAATGCGAACAGCGAGCAGCCTATGTCATTCGCTATTAGAACTTTTTCTGCCATCCCGCTTCTGGGTGGAACCAAAAGAATCTAGAGTTGCCTGCTATACGGTAATCAATGACTCTTGCGTGTCTTTGATACCACGTAGCTACAAATGCGATGAAAATGAACTCGAACACCGTATCCCTTTTTTTTATCGCCGAATTACTTGAAAGCAAGAGTACACCTGCAGCCTCACATTGCAGTGGGCGCGAAATTTTATGCTGCAAGAACCTCAAAAAGCACTCCTTTATTGAGTGACTAAGAACATTAAAAAATAAAAATAAAGTAAGGTACTAATACTGAGGTTGTGAGGAGGTGAAAGGAGTTTATAAATGCAAAATATTGCAAATTCGAAGTCATCGAGCTGGAGGCCCGTACTCACGTGCACACTTCCGATTTTGCGAGACTGCTTCGTTAGCAAGAGAAAAGGAACTTTGCGCACTTATATCCGAACGTCTCGAAGTGGGAAGAAATATACCCATAGATAGGCAGGAAGAAAAACTACAGATGAACTGATCCATTGATTGGATTCTGTGCATACACCCATCCTTGCTTTATAACACGGGGAATGAGCGTAGAAGAGCGTCTAAGGATCCTTTTCCCGCCAGCGGCAAAGGCCTGAAACGAAGTTGAGCCCAGAAACGAAGTCCATGTTCAAAGTCGCAGCATAAAAATTGAGGGAGAGAGAGAGAGTAATAAAAAAAAAAAAGATGAAAGCGAGTAGAGCACCGGCTAATGGAACGCGGCCAAATAAAGGAGAACACGGGCGGAGGAGCAGGCAAACGAAGTTCCGGAGTCGAATGAAAGCACAGACGTACGGACGAACGAACGAGCGAACTAACGGGCCGGAGCTCTGGCGGACGTGGGGCGAAACCGCGAGGCATTTCTCCTTCGCTAACAGACACCAGGGGGAGCCTCAGTCTCTCGTTTGGGGAAAACAGTCCAGGAGGAGGACCTGAAAGACCGAATAGAAGAAGCAACGGTTGGGGGGAAAGAGTATTGGAGGAAGATGCGGGAGAGAGGTCCCAAAAAGAACCGAAAAGCGAACCGAGGAGCGAGCGATATGAGAGAAAGGAGATGGGAGAAAAGAGAGAGAGCGAACAAATGTAAGTAGAAGAGTGAGAAAGAGAGCAGGCACGGACGACGACGATTTCGGCGGCGGGCGCACACGCGCCCGACCGATGGAGGCGGCACACGGCAGCGCACAGTCAGCTGAGAGCGCCGCGTGTGTCGGCGCTCGCGAGCACGCCGCAGCCACCACCACAGGTGTTCCGGTCCCGTGGTTGGGCTTCACTGCTGGGCGCGCTCTAATCTTGGCTGCCCCGTAGGCCTCGGAAAGCTTTCTTAGCCCTGTGTTAACAGACAGGAAGAAGGCTGCGCGCTATCCAAACCGATTTCCCCTCCGTCGCGACGGGGGTGGGTTGAGGCGACGCGGCGACATGCTCCGGACTTGGCAGAGCGCATTCTGTGCTCCCGGTGACAACAGCGTCTAAGGAGCCCCTCACGGACTTGGAAGACATGCGGTCCAGATCTGGCGTCGGATACTGGGCGGTGCTGCTCCTGTGGGCCACACTGCTCCTCATCAGTCCCGGTGAGCCCGCGTGTTCCCTTAATGCGCTCAGCGTTCGACTTGTCACTTTCACAGATCACTTCTCCGTGACAGTGACGGGGTGTTTTTAATTTCTTGTCATATGAGGCCGAGGGTGAACGCAACATGTTTACTTGTTCGTCTCGAGTTGGCGCTTGAAGATTTTGATGACAGCAGCACGATGACATGCGGCCGAATGGGTTGGAAACGACCGTGAAACTTGGAACGAAACCGACATCAAGCGATGCGTGTGCGCGTGTTCGAACCACGAGTAAACGACTCCTTGGCGAAGGTTTTGTTTTCGAAATATAATAGATCACCTTTTTAAATTTCAGCACTGCCGTGTCTGCGGGGAGTTACGCCGGCAAATACTCATTGTCTTTTAACGCTGCGCTTTTCCAGGCTGTGTTCCGAACTCGCAGAACAATTCGTTTGTTTTCTTCAGATCTAGGCATACAATGGTATTTGTCGCGATTCAACTCACATTCTCTGTTAATTTTTAAAACTATAACTCAATGAAAATAACTCTTCAATAATAGGGCAGTACAGGGTCCTAGTATACGGAGGGATGTGATTGAAGTTGCGTAATTTTGAACACCTTCACGCCTAGTCTTTAATGAGCTTTTTATTTATTTGTAACGACGACGCGCGAGACCAAGTTTATTTACATCATGTCTGCAGCAATTTCGTGCTTTATATCGAGCAGCTTATGGTAATATTTGAGGCGAAATAGAGTAGCAGGATACTCTAATTTCTTTTTCTCTCGTCAATGTTACGTAGTTTGTGCAAAACATTACCGTCGCACATCCCACAGAGCACAATTATCGAAGCTCTGTAAATGCCTGCGTGAATGTTGTTAGCGTATGTTTTCACTTCCCTGTTAGGTCATTAACAGCTTACTGCACGTATGTTACGTAAAACGCACTTGCTCGAAAAGATTGTCTTGTGCTGTTTGACAGCTCTTTTGCCGAACTTAGAAAGGGTACGTGTTACAAGAAGCGCGTTGCGACCGCTTTAACTTCTTGGTTTCCCTTTTTTTAATTTGACTTGTTGGTTCTCACCAACAAACTCTAACAACCGTCTAGTTATATTTCAGAACCTTTATGGGGGGGGGGGGGGGGGGGGGATCTGGTATGGGCACTTATGGTTGTTGTATTATTATTACGCTCATTCTTCTTTTTTTTTTTTTTTTTTTTTTTTGGATTGACAAGAATGAAATCTTGATATAAACGACATTTAATTTATAGCATTGCACATGAATCGGGAAATGAAACTGGGCTCTTTTGCATTATTCCAGCCCAGCGGCAGGCAGTGTTTAGGTTGATGATACTAGCTTTTCTGGCATAACTCTTTTCCTTTATATCTCTGTTCATACGACCCTCACTGCGCTCAGGTTTTTCACTAAACCTAAAATTGCGTTTACACGTCCCCCCTTTTTTTTTGTTCACGAATGTCTTAGAGTTTTCCTATCTCAGTATGAGCATTTATATTATCACGCAGGATGCGTTTATAAAGTAAAATTAACGAAAACTTAGAACCTAGTGTCTACCAAAGTTTTCTAGCTGCGCTTATGCCGGTAAATTTGTTTTTATGAGTAAAGTATTTTTGAATAAAAATGCGCACTGTGTTCCTTAAGCTGCAATTTCAAATTTCAATACTTTCGCCGTTGTTTTTGTATGTGGGATAATAGAACGCGTGGCTTGTAGCCAACATCGTAAAACGCGCTTGAACTAGGGAACCGACAGAAATAAAGAGCGCCGTCCAAGCAGTTCACTCGTTAACTGTGTTCGTTAACTCCTACTTAATGCATGTGATCTGGCTAACTCGTCCTTAATGCCTGGTCTGCTTCTCTCAATAGCATACTACAGAGTCATCTAGTTCGAGCCTCGCCTTTAGCCTTAGCTGTAGAGCGATAGTTTCGTATTAGGAAGTTACTGGGTTCTGATTCCGGCACCAGCGGTAACCTACCCATTTATCCCAATAAAAACGAAATTAATACAGGCTCGTCACTTCTAGGCTCCCGGTTTTCTCTGGAGTTAAACACTTACAGAAAACGTCGGGGTTCCCATTACGAAACCACGTCATGATCCAAATGTACATTAACTAAGGTGCAGTCGAGCTTGCGTCGTGACGAAGTTTTGGCCAGCTGCATTGCTCTGAGACGGATGACTCATAAATCGCCTGGATTAAAGGCTTTTTTAATGTGTGAAAGTGACATGGAGAAGATCGACTATATGCTAACGCGGCAACTTTATTGTAAAAACGAAGCCTCAAAGTTTGAAAGAATTATTATCAAGAGTGACATTTTCTTTTTTCAGGCATGATGCTGTCATTTAAGAATATAGAACTTGGACGGCGTCATAAACGAAAAAAAAAAAAATAAAGAGGGGTCTGCTCAACGACACCTGGTAAACTTAGGAGGGGTATGTCAATAAAAGATTACAGATCATGCAATGATGAATTCCGGTGGGAACCAAAGTAGAAAGATAAGGAGGAAGGGGCAGAAAAGAAGTACCTTCTGCCCTTCCGCGGAATAAGAAATAGCTTTGAAAATTTTGCGTTTGTCTAACGCCATGTGTACTGTAGTGAACGCACTAATATTAGAAGGTAGAATGCAATAAAGCATGCAAAATGTCAAAAATTTGGTTGAAAAATAATATTTAGGTCGTGATGCAGTTACGATGTATGATTGCGCTGTCGATTGGCGACTGCTATCCACTGCGCTAAATGAGCATCGTTGTTGAACTGTTTTTTGCTTTTTTTCTTTTTTGTTACGCTGTTCGATCTGTTTAGACGTAAGTTATTGCCCACGTAAACGAGCCGGTTCAGCTTTGTGAGCAAAAAAAACATAATACGAACTACGGTATACCTCTGAAAAATGGCACTGCTAGGCCACGCGGGCAGGTTTATAAAGCTTCGTTAAAGCAGAACTTTATATATGGGCCTGAGGATCTTTTACATAATGCGGTAACTTGGGACCATGTGCTAAAGATTACGTGTGAGATAATGGAGGCACAAATTAAGCCATTAGTGATTAAGCGAGTAGAAAATTGCATGTACATGAAAGAGGATACGCAAGGCGAGCCGCAGATGGGATTCATTAACGCTGTTTTCTTATACCGTTAAAGGTGGAGCTTGAGTGGGGTATGATCTCCTCCTCTCCCTCTCCTACTAATCGCTATACACCTGCTGTAGCGATGGCATTAAAACAAAACAGTTGGTGCTTATATATGTCGTGGATAAATAACTACGATGAGTGAAGAAGGACAGGCAAATAATTGGAAAAAGAGTACAGAACGAGAGCTCTAGAAGGAAGTTAAGACATTTAGAGAATACAAAAAAGCACTTACCGGGTCTGCAGGTCTGGGCCTCTCAGTAGGGAACAAAGCTGAATTTCGCAAAAAAAGAAAAAAAAAAAGGAAAGTAATGTTAAAACATCTAAAAGAAGAAATAAATGTCTAGTAATTATTTTACGGAGCTCATTTGTTGAGCTGTTAGTAGAAGCAAGACCGCACAAGAAAACAGCCGCTGAAAGGCACAACCATTTTTCGCTTGTGTGTGAGAATGAAAGAATGAAGACTCGGGCGATCACGATAACTCCAAATGCACAATCTGTAGGTGAATAATAATAGGAAACAGAGTTTACAGTAAGCTTTCTGATCTCCCATGACGTTTATTTCACGGCAGCATAAGCTTCGACAACAACTGACTTCCGCTAACAGTGTCTATTTTCAGAAGTAAACTTCGCCTCTGCACACAGTGATAAGGCAGCAAAGCCAGCTTGTCAGGCGAATACATTTTGCAACAGCTGAGAACAAAACATTTTTATCATGTTATGACCTGACTCTATTCGGTACGCTCCATTTTTTTTTTCTGAAGCATGAGGCTTGAACGAGAACCGAGTGCTTTAAATGAGCGACGTTAGCTACTCCTATAAAGGTGAGGAAAAAGGCAAGGTAATAAATTTGTCCTGATTGGAGAAGGAAACAACGGTAGACTAGAGCAGTTTGTCTCACCGAATCAGCAACACTGATGGGAAGGACTCCTCGGCATGGCAAATGCCTTTGTTCGTTGAACGTACGCTGCGGCTCCAGCATGCATTGCCATTTTGAATTTCACGCCTACGGATATGCTGCCTCGACAGCTTGGATTTATCTGCCACTCTCGAAATCGAACAGTAAAGCTTCTGACTCGTCGCGATGAGTGATGAAGGCACACGGAGAGGACAGATTGCAGCTGGAGTAAGTGAAGCGTCAGTAGGAGGAGATGACAGTGAGAACCCCTTGGCTGATGACAGAAGGAAAAAAAAAACACAAGTGAACAATGAACAGGCAAGCATCTCCGTCACTCCCTACACTTTCCGTTTGAGAAACCTACAAAACACCCGCCTCACTACCCGCCTCTTTCTTATTTAGCTACTACCTTCATTTCTTTGCTTACAGCGCGGTTCAGGTATCCACTGAGAAGGGTGACAGATACTGCGCCTTTCTTACCTGTAAACCAACGTACATAATTCTACATTTTCGCCGCCTTCTAAAGAAGTCGATGCCCAGAGACCGTTCACTCTCCGTCGCCATTTTTCTCCACATTTCATTCTGTTTCGCTTTATTTGCGTGGATGATTGCGCCTATTAGCGGCTCGGTACGTGGAAAAGAATGGGGAGCAAAAACAAATATGGCATGTGCGCGAGTCCTAAGCGGGTCTTGCCTCTCAAAAGGTGTGCATATGTTAATATATAGAGAAATAAAGAGAGACACATAAAGGACAATATAGGGGAATTGGAAGGATATAGATACTAATAAGGAAAAAGGTAAAAAATAAAAATAAAATGATCACGAAGAAAGGCAGAAAAAAAGGAAGAAAGATAGGTAGAAAAAAATTGGAGGGAGACTAAGTTGCGCTTTTAAAGTGAAACTTACTAGCGTTAACGGCTCCCATGTGCGATCCACGAGGATCCACATGGGCTCCCCATGTGGATCCTCGTTCAAGTATATGCACTTTATTACTTCATCTATAATCCCTAATTTTTGCTTATATTATCTCAAAGCTACTGATTAGCATACAGCATAAGCTGCCATACTGTGTGAAAAAGTCCATGCAACATAGATACAAAGCCCGATTTAACGAAACCGTAAGAATGTGTCTGCTCGGCTAAGGCGCAGCATGCTTGAGTCGGGATCCCTAGAATAACGGACGGTTCGATTCTAATCTCAACCTCCCATCGCAGATGAATGCCCCCCCCCCCCCCCCCCCGGCCATGTCACATGGTCTCGTGACGTCATGCAACCCGCGGACCAATCAGTGCCCGACTATGTCACCTTCCTACTGTTAGCTATCAGGGGCATGCCAGTAACTCGGCTCACAAAGCCGGCGCCGGATTTTCTGGAGAACAACTAGGTCTTCAACGCTTCCGCGTCAAAAGATTTATAAAAGAAACAAAAGAACTGCTCGACTAAATGAATGAGCAGTTTCCGGCTGTGATTAAAGTCACTGCCGAGAAAAAATGGCAGGTTTTGTCACGTTCTCTCCTTTTTTTCTCCTTCTTTCTCCTTGGTTAAATAAATGCTGTCTCCATGTTTACCCATGAGAAATAAGCGTTGTTTTCGGTTTCCTACGTTTTCAATTTCAAGGGTGAAAACAGATGCAACATCAAGATGAAGCTGTCTTCGGTTTCATCTTGGCGTTGGTGTCACCCTGAGTCCGCAAGGATAAAGATTAGGTAATGATCTCAATGCTACTCCTTCATTGTATTATCGCTGGGATAGGACTGCTTCATCGCTAAATAAGCGTGCATTCGTTGCACGCGTTATCTGTGATGTTGCGTAACACGTGCTTGCCAGAAATCAGGGTCATCTAAAGGACGTTGTGCAAAAGGTGCAAAAGTAAAATACACCTTTCTCTGAAGGTACGAGGTGAGACAAAAACTGCGATGCGAGCTTTTCGACCGTGGCCACTTACTTTCGGCGAAAGCCGCGGCTGTAAGTTCACCGTGACCGCTGCTGCGAGTCCGCGGTGGCTTCCGTTATTACGTGTTTAACGGCCCGCTATCTGGACGACGCAGTATGCGAGACAGTTGGTTTTATGGCGAGATTTTACGAGTGGCCGAGTTTCACTACTGAGCAGCTGAAGAACGGGAGAAAAAAAAAAAAAAAGAGCTCCACAAAAAGAACCCTTCAGGATCGCAACGAACAAAAGCAATCTTTCTCTACGTCCGTGCATAGGACGCTTTGCCTTTTGTGAAAGGAAAGCGAGAAATAAAAACAATGATTTAGAGACAAAACCAAAAAATGTGACAGTGGTTTTGAGCCCCGCATTGTCTGTTTGTTCTAGACCGTCTTGCCGCAGGAAAGCGAATTGAGAGCGGAAGACTCGCTTCCGCGAGGAAAATAAAAAACAAGAAGAAAGAAAAGAGCAAAGCGGAACGGCTACACAACGAATGCTGAGGCTAGGCGCGGAACGAGACACGGCTCAAAAACGGCTGGTCATTTCGAGAGAGGGACGCGCGCGTCTCTGGCGGTCCAGGCAGCGCGCGTTTGTCGACCGAGGGGTCTGCGCCAGCAACTGCGCTTCGTCTTCGCCACCTCTTTCGTGAGCGCATCCCCGCGCCTCCTGCGGAGCACAATTCCCCTTTCAGCACTAGGGAAGCCGGGAATAAAAGTGCGCGAAAAACAAAATAATTGAAAGGAGCACGCTTGGCTTCGAGGGGGATCGCCAGCGTAGAGCAAAGTACACGCACGTTCATGCGTCGCCGTAGAGCAGCGGCAGCAGAATGGAATGGACGGGACGAGCGACGGGGCACAGACCGCGGCTGCTGCTGTTGCGATGGGGGCGGAGAGGGAAGCCGTTTCGACGGCCGTTTTCGGGACGGCCGCTGCCTGCGGCGGCCAGCAGAGCAAGCACGATAAGCGGCCCGAAACCATAAAGCCACGCGCGCCCGTGGATAATGAAAGGAAAACGGCGGCCGCGGTGCTCTTCCTAACGTGCACCTCGAGTGCCCGTTGCGGGGAAAGGGAAGGACCTGGGGTGCGCGATGGTTTCGGGGCCGCAGTCCGCATAATGGCGGTCACTTAGGGAATACCAGACAGTAAGGGGGGAGGGGGGTGCAGTGGTGTGCTGTTCGCCTCGGGCCCTGCCGCGTCAGTATGGGCCTCGCGTGAGCCTCCTTGGTCGTCCGCGGCGGCCGCTGGCCGCGGGAGTGCAATGGGGATTCTCGCATTGTGGATTCCCGTTACGCGCCATCGTCACGGGGCCCGTCCTCTGTCGGCGTCGCCGCCTCTGCGATCGATGCGGTGAATCGCACGTCCGTGTGTGCGTGTGCCACACGCGGTTGCTACCGCCGTTGTCCGTACGGCGGTGTGCGCACGCCTCGTCGTGCGTGTCGCGTCCGTGCCCGTCGTTTTCACTTAGCCCCCGCTGCGTCAACATGACGGCGGAGGCCTCTCGGGCGGGAAAGGAAAGACAGGAGCACGGGAACGCTTCCCCTATACCTAGCTTGGCGGTCCGGTCAATCGACCCGAGGCCGGCAAACCTTGGCCAGCCTGCCCTCTTCCGTCGATCTCTCTCTCCGTGCGTTCCTGCCGAGCACTATTCTTTTACTGCGTCTTTCTGTACCTTTCCTTCAGTCTCCCTGTGTGTCCAGTGCTGCTGTCCTTTGTCGCTCTTTCTGCCGGGCACGTACGCACGTATACATACAAGAACGCAACGGGCCGATTATTGTTGCTTCGGAAGAGCAGGTGCTCGACTCAAACTGGTCCGAGGGGTCCATTCGCCAACCGCTTGCGTGAGCCGCGCGGTACTGGACGACTTCCTCCTATGAGGACAGGCACCGCCTCTCCCTTTCTACTCAACCCGAACACGTACCTCACCTTCATCATACTCTTGTTCGTTTTCTCCGTACGTTGGTTGTTCCACTGCCGAGTGCTCGTTTATACAGGTCTGAAATAACCAGCCGCCAGCGTACGAAACAATAGAGAGACGGAGCCGGAAACAAATGATTGGTTCTTCCATATCGAGGTGTTATTGCATTCGTGCGGTTCCCGAAGTACCTTTTCCACGTGCGACCTCCCTTCCGTCTTTTCCCCAACAGCCTCCGGGTCGTTCTGCGCCTCCCGCCCCTGCCCACCTCCATTTCTTATTATTATTTTTTTTAGCGTACCTCCGCTCGTGCCTCGAGCCGCTTGATTTTTGCCCGATGCACGCTTTGCTTTTGCTGTAGCGTTTGTCTGCGCTCTGTTGTGCCGCGCTCTTAAAACAGCCCAGAGCGTATAGAACGTAAAGTCGTTTTGTGTCTTCATTTCCGGCTTTAAATGCAATTTCTTTCGGCGACAGGGCCGTCTTGGGTCAAAGCCACTTTGTTTTTGGATCTCACGGCAAACTCTGATTGCAAAGTGCGGGATTAGATTTTCTCAGTCAACTCTGATCCTCGCGCAGTTTTAAGCGAGATATACCTGCTCTTGAACCTAATACCTCGCTTATTTCTCTCTTGACTGACGTTTCTCGACAGGGCGGAAAAGTGGCATTAAATTCAGGCTAGCGATGGTTTTTAAAACAAATTTTAGGTAGAAACATTTTTTTATTCGTAATAGGTGTTGTATTGGAATGCGAGAGAAAGAGTTAGTGTATAGGAGAGGCTGCGTTGGGAGCTTGCTGCTGAAACTGCATTGAGAAAAGTATATGTTGTTCTTTATAATGCCTAGCAAGAATCGAAGTGGAATAATCGTCATTGTTTGCTATACACTTTGCCCCAAACTGTCCGGCATCTAATTGAAATGAAAATTTGATGTGCATTTCTGCGATAATCTGCGGGACAACAGCACTTCTCCTTATCGTCATGTGCTTGAGTATATATCAAAGTTAACCATTAGTCCATTACTTAACAGCGCGAAAAAACGAGGACGTTAACCCATACAACTGAGCGCCGACTTTCAACTGAAGCCTTTCTTGAGATGTTGTTGCAGGAAGTTTAAGATAGGATAAGTAGTTTTTTTGTGTGTGTATTTTGGCGGGATTATGTATAAATGTCATTTGTGGTAATAAATCTTCAGCTGAAAGTCAGCGCTCGTGTTGTTGTGTGTGGTAACGTCCTCGTTTTTTCACGCTGTTAAATAATGGATAACAACCACTCGCCCAGCTCCCTGTTTTTCTTAAAATCAGAGGTAAATGATGCTGGAAAGTTCTAAGCTATAGAGAGAAGATGAGTGGAAAGGAAGTGCAAGCGCACCTAACGCGCCATCTGCATATTTGAGGTGAAGATATATATGCGAGAAATGCAGATGATATAACAATAGAAACAAAGTGGCACATTGCGCTTGTTATCAGCTTCAAAATTTCACTTAGGTTTGTTTCATTCCTGCTACCAATCCCGTTTTCAGGGCACACGTGTTCTTTTGGCAAGTCTATAGCTATAGCTATATGTACACAATCAGTTAAATCTGAGCGCTAACGAAATACGCCTATTCCTTCTGGCTAATGGGTGACGGTAACGTGACGAGACGGTGAGCAAAAAGGCGATAGAACATTGCGGATTTTTTTCTTCTTGACAATCGTTTCAGAAGATGTAACGAAGAAAAAAAGAAAAAAAAAAGAGAGAAAACGATAGACGCAAACCAAGAACAATAGCAAAGAATGACCGAAAGCTAAGAAATGGCTCCTCTGTGCGATGCGTCTTCTTTAACCTCTCCTTTCGTCGACTCTCGACCGCTGTCAGGAAACAGCCACAGACAGCAGTTCTCGGGGCCAGCGTGGAGAAACGAGAGAACTGCTTCCAAGGGCAGGACGGCCCGTCTTGCTGACGTGTCATGTAGCCGCGGGCAAGAAATGCTGCTTTGCACTTCTGAGCCCGCGGCCTAACCTGAAAACCCGGCGGCAGCGCTATCGCGCTCGTTTGTTACAATTAGTGGCCCGAAATGGAGCTCGTGTATATAATAAATGTGAGGAGCGTTAGCGAGCAGCCGTTTTGGGAAAACGGCTTAGAGGTCGCATCGCCTTTTCGCGGGGCTGGATGGAGGCAAAGCGGTAGGCGTCATTCACAGGATATGCGTGCGTATGCGGAAGCTCGCAGTTTCCCTTGACGTCGGAAATTTTCGGAAAATGGGCGTTAACGAAGCGATACTGGTCTCTCTTTCGCACAGGCTTAAAGCTTACGGTCATGAGAAAGAAACGATGTATATTGCATCAAGATTTCGGTTATTTTAAAGTGCAATCATTCAGAACCCTCCACAACAACGTCCATCATAGCCTGAGTCATTTTGAGGCGTCAAACTCTATGAATGATAAACAATAATCAGCTTATGGCTAATGTTTTAGGCGCGATTGACACAAAATAGGAAATAGAAAATAAATATACAGGCCTCATTTCTTGCACTCATTGTGACGCCGTGATTTGTAGTGCCTGTTCCTAGGCCGTAACCGTACGAGTTTCAGCTAGCATTCCGTCGCACGTTTTTGTCCAACCGAACTCCTCATGTGCAGTAGGGACGCAAGGCGTTTGTCGAATGCTTTAACGCGACAGCATGTTAGCCGTCCGTTTTGCTGAAAACCCGGTGCAAATAGTGTTGTCTTTGGAGACGTTCTGAGCTAAACATCGCGAGGACGCCTCTGGCTGGTGAGATTTTACAGGAGGCGGTTGTCAGTGGATATGACTTGGACATGACCTGGCACCGATTCATCTGCGTGTTGTTCGACGTCAAGAAACTACGTGACACGGCCGAGTTTGCAGGAGCTCTTTACGGAAGATGAGCTAGATGGCGATCGATCTCGGGGCCCTCGGATCACGAGTCGGACACGCTATAGCCCTAGGCCATGTATACGTATGCCCGTAGTACCCAAAAATGTGGTGCAACAAACACAATCACATGAGTAGAGAACACAACACAGGCGCACACTACCAACTGTAATATGGAACTGAACACGCACTTCCTCTTCACCGCTCAACTACAACATCCTCTTCTACACCCAAGTACATCTTCTTCACACAACTCTTCTTTGCCAAGCCGATAGTAGCACAATCATCTCAGTAGAGCACATTGTCCCAGCATGACAGTCACAAATTCTACACCCAAGTACATCTCCACACATCTCTTCTTTGCCAAGCCCCTCAAGCTGTTATTTTGAGGTATGCCCGTACGCCTTGCTTAACGCAGGGCTTTATATCTATGTCCGGGGGTCTTTCACTTAACGTGGTAGATTAGGACTGTATGCTAATAAGCGTATGACGAGATAACGGATGCAAACATTTAAAAACCCGTGATTAAACATAGACATTCTCTGCTAATACTAGCACTGAAACGACGGCTTACAAGAAGACCGTGCGAAACCTTATAAATCTCCCTCTCCTTCTTTTCTCCCGGTGACCTACACCAGTTCTAATTTTTGCTTCCCCGTTGCTGTCGTCATTCGAAGAATGGCCACTATCCTTCTCCGTTTCTTCTCCGCTATTGATTAAAATGTCTGCTCCGTTCGGACAGCCATGCGTGGCCAGCTCTCTGCAAGGCATATATGCACACTGTCCCTGGTCATCGCGTGCGGCCAGTGCGTTCGCGTCCCCCCAAGTCTTCCCCTTCTCCTCTTTTTGGAAGCGCTCGCGAAGAAGCGCGGGCGCCTGTGTTTGCTGTCCTCAAACAGACATGAATTCGGGAACTTCTTTCGCGCTCATTGGCGTCCGTGAATGTCGCGCCCGGCCTCGCTGTTTGTCCAACGAAAACAGAGCGCTGCGCGGCCGCTGTTAATGCCTGCTCCCTTCGCGGGTTGCCCAGTAATCCAATGCGCGAGATTGGGGCGCAGCGCTCGCCTCCCAGCCCGCTCTTAATCACAACGCTGTCTTCTGCCTCCAGAAGGCCGAAGACAGTCGCCGCTACTTGTGTGCCCACAGCACCGCACGTGCGCGCAAGATGCGGGCGCCTTTGCAAGCCGCGTCACTTCAGCTACGTTGCTCGTATTTCTTTGTTTCTGCCTGCGTTGCGTCGAGATCTCTGGACTTCGTTTGGGGTATTACACTCGCAGCCTTATTTTCCGGTGCGAAGGTGAAGGGCAGACTAATGAAAACAAATGACTTCGTTGTTTTTTTTTTTTTTATAAAGTCGAGATTGAATGGAAACAATGAGTAGTTTGTAATCTCTAATGGCTTTGCCATTATCAGCACCATTCAGATTTACCGCACTGATGCGAGATGCGGTTGCGCGGCAGTTGGACACGTCGTAATTTGAAGGCTATCATATACCACAATGGAGTCACCATTTCCTATTTGTAATTAACCATATCTTTAGAATAATACGAAGATACAGTTTTCGACAAAGCATCTTCAGCTACACAGAACTTCCAGCGTATTTTATGTCATGCGTATTCAGCGCCTCTTGATGCACATAGAGGCTTGTAGTTTGCTGGCTAGTAGTTTGCCATCTTCACTCTAACTAATTAGAGCACCTGGACTGTACTGAACTATCCGTGGCGTATGAGTTGAAGAATACTTTCAGTTGCTATTCAGCTTTTTGTGCCTCTTGAATATATAGTATGCAAACCTCGCGACATACTCTCTTTTGATTAGACAAACCTGTATACTGCAAAGCTATAGTTTGTCAGCGTATCCTCTTATCTCTTTATATTACGGTACTGGGTGGTATGACGTTCTCAATTATTTTCTTTTCTTTTTTTTTATTTTATTACTTGACGTAGCCCCGCTCTCTGAAACTCTTTTGTCGCTCGTCCAGAATGCCGAGAAAAAAGCGCTGTGTATGCCAGCAACGAACCAGAAATGTCCAGCGTAAATTGCACTGATAATGATCGCTTCTATCGTTTCTAGAGCATTATAACTGACCGATAGGCCACAAGTTAACGACTCGTAGTCTTAAAAAAAAAAAAAAAAAAGAAAAACATTCTGTAACGGAAGGATATTATCGACCTTCTAGTTTCTACTTCAGCATATTTTCTTTCTAAATCAATAGTCCAAAACTTTCCTTTACATAAAGCAGCCGCCATAAGCGGTGTTGCACAGTTTCAGATTTACTGCTGTAAGGGATTTTACCTTGAAAGGGCGCTGAGATAGGGGCTGTTAAACGCTGTTTTCCTCCCTATTTTCATTCCAATTGAGAAAGAGAGCGATGTGTTGACAGTTTTGGCAAGTGTCATTCTGCCATACTAATGGAGCAGTTGATCGCCAAACTTAGATTGCCTGCGACAACAAATGCATAACTACTACAGCGGCAGTTAACGGAAAACAAACAGCCTTTCACTAGAAGCATTTTGCAGTCAAATTAAGAACTTAGCAAAGCAGCCGGAGGTTACGAGGTCACAGTCGAGAAGACACTGTTACCCTGCTCGCTGTTTTGGAAAGCACCATTTACCAACTGGCCCGGTTACTTGCGGTGATGTAATTGAGAACAGCTCCACTAGTTATTCGAAATCGGCCACTGAAGCCATTATCATTATCGCATTTCTATAGTGCCAAGTCGGCATTCAAGATTTGCACTGCTAGTGTACACTCTGGAATAGTTTCTCGATCTGGCAGACTGATTCCTGCGTCGCTTCTCAACTTAACGCGCCAGCTACTGTTTGCACTAGTTAGTTTCAACGCATTGAATAACGTCGGCGTCGAAAACTAGGTCACGCTGGCCGCGCGCTGTCTCGCCAGCTACTATTATTGAACTTTGAAGCGGCCTTAACGATCTTCCGGCGCCGAAAAAGCGGGCCGAGCCTGCCGATATGAGCGAGCCGCTGCGAAGAACGCAGCTTCTAATTTCCACGCTCCCGGGTTCTGCTCTCCGGGCTGCTCTCCGAACGCTGGCGGGAGTGCGATGTCACGCCACTGCCCGGCAAACAAAAGGGCACCGCCAGGATATACACGGGAGCAGTGCATACACGGCCCCTGCTCGAGCCTTCATTTCCCGCGGATTCATTTGGGATGCCAATGTTTGTTTATTGCCGTCGCCAGGGAAGAGGGGTAGAGGAATCAGGCGGAAACGAAGGCGTCGCCGTTCTACACCGAAGCAAAGTTTGAGCTTTGTTCCTCGTGCCGGTTCCTCCCGTTTGTTTTCATTTGCTTATATTTGTTTTTGTCTCGAGGCCAGCTTCGCGGAACAGAAGCCAGCGAAGAAGGTTGCTATGTACGCCTCCTCTGCATGGCGCGCTCTGTGCTTGGAGTGACTTGCCGCCACAGCTGCGGACTAGGGCCTTGTAATAGGCTGAGAAGCCTCGCGCTCTCGGCGACAGCGCCAAACCACGAGCCTGCTGCGAGTAAACAAAAAGAAATTGCGCTGCCCTCCCAGTCACAAACAACAGAGAGGAAAGCGCTGCTGACGAACGGTCGGGGAGCAGAAGCCGTTGAGGGGGGAAAAGAGAGAATTTGGATTTCTAATTTCCTACTTGCGTGACTTCGGGACACGGGTCCCGTGTGAGCAGGAGCTATCGCTCGATGCTTGAACTCCTAGAGGGAAAGTGCTAGGAGGAATAACATAAAAAGCAACGAGGAAGAACAGAGGAAAGAACAAAAGGTGAAAAAAAAAAAAGGTTAAAATCGGCTCGATTAAAACGCCACTGGGAGAAGTTCGCATTACTTTGACAAAAAACGACATGCACTAGAGATAGACAGGGAAAGAGACGTGTGTGTATCCGGTAAGAAAAAAGAAAAAAAAATTAAAGGTCCTCGCTAGTGAAGTGGGCAAACGAAGACATGAGTAATTAAGTGGCCCCCTCAAAGCTTTTAATAAATCGATCACCCTTCCCACTAATGTGATACAGGCACTTTGCTTCCGTCGCTGGCTACTAATGAATGGATCGGGAAAATGGTAGTGTCTATTCTTTGCTTTTGAGTGGCTTTGCTTTTTTTTGTGACCAGGTCTCTTCGTTTAAGTTCTTCCTTCTTTTTTGCTTGACGTTTTTAAACCCCACGTGTGGCGGCTGTCGTGACTCACACACATTGAGATTCCGATCAATGCACTTGAGGAAAACATTGCTTCGGTCAGTGCCTGCAAGCGGACGCACTTTGCTTCTTTACTGTCCCCTCTCCGGTCCAGCACATGCAGCCCAGCCCTTCTCAGTCCTTCATCCTGCATTATCGAAGCACCTAGGCGTATAAATCAATCGCTTGATAAACGAGTGTCTATGCAAAACATCACTTTGGCACCCTTTAAGGAAATCAGACTTGACGCACCCTGAAAACTTATGCAGAACCTGGTTGCGGTTAGTACAGAAGGAAAGCTTATATCTCACAAAACTTTTCAGGCACTTGAGGTGGCGCAGGTCATGTTATCGCCCCAAAACACTCGCGTCTCGGCCGCATTTTGGTCGTACTTATTTCGGGTGTAAGCCTACTTTTCGAAGAACTTAGGCGAAAGAAAACTTTTTATTGCGTTTATTGTATTCAATATCTGTTGGAATCGATTGCAGCTATAGCTGGTTGGCGTACTTTGTGGTCGATGATGTCTCGTCTAGTGAGAGGGCCGGCTTGAAAATAAAATGGCAGATAAATTAATATTGCGCGAGGCGCAGGACATGCCTCTGTGTTTTACTTTTCATCAAAGGAAAAAATTGAATTGAGCTGTCTTTCCTTTTCTGCCCACTTCATGCATTTTCAACGAATTGTGAAAAATAGAAGGAGCAAATAAAAACCTGGATGAAATCCAAAAGTAAAGCAACGCAAAAATTAAAAACCGAGATCATAAAAGAAATGAGAAATCGCTGCCGGATTCTTCGATTTCTTCTGCCTGTTCTGTTTAGAACGTTTCATCCTCTTTCTCATGCACATGCGTGCTTTCTGACTATTCGTCAAACACGTGTTTCCTGGAATTCCAGACAGACAAGGGCCGCTATGTTGAGGCAGGGGGGGAAGGCGGCTGCGGCTGTAAGAGCTTTGCCTTCGAGACGCTTCGACAGTGGCGCGAACGGCTTTCGACAGAACTCTCTATAGAGGGCGTAAGGCCGCGGGGGTGACTTTCTTCCTGTTTCAACTTTTATTGATTGTTTTTTTCCGACATTCCTTCCGTCCCCTCCGTTTGGCGCGGATTTTCGTAACACATCGTTCAGACGGTGGCCTCGCACCCCACCGACAAAGGCTGTTGCTGGCTTGCTTGGTTGACTTGTCCCTCGTGTTGCTTCCTGGCTGCTCCATAAATGCGTGCAGCAGCGAAAAAAAAACGGAGCGAATGAAACGGCGCCGCGTAGGAACAGACACGAAATACAGGCACAATACTACTTTGCTTTCAGACGTTCTTTGGTAGCTAACGACGCCTGGTACCTATAAAAAAAAAAGAAGGAAACATTTAATCATTCGGTAGAAATGTGCACTGTGAGTTCTCGGAGAGCCAACTGGTGACGAGGCACTGTCCTAAACACATGGCTCAGTGTGGTAGATACAAACGGCTACGCCCATTACTACAGTGTTTGCGAACACTGGACTCCTCGGGTGATTTGGCAGAGCTTTTGTTCATCCCTCATTGCACAGAACTACCGAAGCGCGAGCGCCGTTGGTCGACGAGGGAATCACCGGAGCATCCATCCTACTCGATCCTCACTCGCGGCACGATAGATCGAAGACTTCGAAGCGACAGAGCTCGTAGCCAGACGCCGCGTATAGTTTATGGAGACGCAATGGGACGCAAAAGAAGAAAAAAGTGGCGTGAGAACCTCCACGCAACGATAGGTCGGAAATATGAAGGCTCAATGATACACAAAGAAACTGCACGAACTACATAAAGTGACAGAGTGCGAGAAGTCGAACTTCTCAGTCGTTTCAAAGGCGCTAAAAGTGTAAAAAAAATAAGGACAAGAGGAAAATGATGTGGGGGAAGAAGCACCTAGCTCAAGACTGCGAAACTGAGCATCAGGCTGGAACGTCGCTCGCGAGAGGAGGTATGGGGACAAAGACATTGAGGACGAAAATGCGACAGAAGAAGAAGACGGAAAAAAAAAATAGAGAACTCTGGAAAGGAGTCAAGGGGCGGACACGGGAAAAGCAAAGAGTTCAAAGGGGGATAGAGCGCGAAGAAGACGACAAAGTGAAAGCCCGCGGAAATACATCAAGCCCTCAGAAACAGCGGGGAGTCGGCGAGGTTCCTCAGCCGGCAACTTTGACAAATGACGGGATAACGCTTTGCCTTATAGAAATCTCTTCCTTCGGAATACCTCGTCGCCCTCTCTTTGTTCTTTCACCGACTGAGGCCGTAGGAACTCCTTTTGTCTCTCTCCTTTGCACGTAAGTATGTGCCGCCACCAGCGCCGTGTATCTGCAATGCACGCGTCGCCAGTTTCTCGCCGCCGCATGTGTCTTATTTCTTTTTAGGAACCCGTGTTTAGTGGTGCGAAGAGCGGCGGCCCCGCGCACTTTATTGCGGGGCAAAGGATTCAGGAGGAGGGGGAGGAAGGGATGAAGAGATAGAGAGAGTAGTGAGGGCGCATAGGCACACACGCGCACGCCTGTGCGCTATTTCTTCGCCGCCGAAGCCGTCTTGTCCTCTAGCAGCCACAGCACCGAGACCGCGTCCTCCATTATGTACCAGGTTTTCCGAACCTCGAGAGCGCGAACCGGCCGAGGAAGAGCGGGTTCGCGCGCGCGACACACTCGCACGCTCGTCTCGAAAGAAGTCGCTTGTTCGACGCTTCGCAGAAGACGACACGGACAGAGCTCGACTGAAGAGGAAGAGATATTATTCTTCGCTGTTTTTTGTTTCCCTCAGCTTGTGCGAGTGTTCGGCACTCGTGTCTGCTTCGCGAGGGTCGCATAGTCAGTGGAGAGGGGGGGGGGGGGGGGGGGGAGCTGTTCGAATCTGGTGTCACGGGGCAGACAGAGGCGAGTTCGCTTGACAGGACGACATTGAAGATGGCGCGGGTGCTAGTAATAATAATAATAAAAAAATCAGGAGGTGCCTTTGACGCGTCCGCATGCGCGGATGGACAGACTGAGCCGGTGCGCTTGCTCTTTTATATTGCGAAATGTGTCGGGGTTCAAGCTCGCTTGTGCGAAATAAGACGGAGGGATGACATGTCGGGAGGTGAGGCCCTCTTTGGTGCGCAAGTGTAGCTGACAGGACGTGTTTCGATGACAATTGAGAGGGGGCGGCGGACAGCTCGGAATTAAAAGAAAAGGCAGGGACGTATAATTTAAGGTAGACGACGTTTCTTCGTGCGTTGCTGGTCTCCTTCTATTCGTCCGCTTCCAGACTAACGTAAAGGTTGCTGAACATTCAGCGGGGGAATAGTAATAAAGCAATGCTTTATGGGAGGGGTTCTTCCATGCACTACAGGAAAATTCTTTGTATAAATCTCGTTACGTACCATTAAGGAATCCTAAGTTACGAGAAATGACAGTTCGCCTTAGTTTTAAACGCAGACCGACATGGGGTTCGGTAACCGACTCTTGATGGTAACAAAATCGGATGGCCTAAAGCTCCATGCGCTTTATCTTGGCAAACTTTCTTGATGATCTGTAATATTCTGTGTGCTCTCATATATAATCCTTGGACTGGTAAACTGCTGTCCTGGCGGGCAATACTAAGGCGAGCGTCCCGAGACCCCGTCCTCTACTTTTGCCAAGCCTCGTGAACATACCGCACCATGTATGCACAGGGATCGGCGTTATAGCAACTATGGTATTTAAACAAGCTTGTGCAGTGAGGAAGGCGTTTATATCCATGATGAAACTCTATGCATTAAAATAACTTTTATATTATGTCAAAATCTTATAGGCTACTGGTCGCGAACATTCAAGCAACAATTTCTGTCTGCATAACGCAGTCTAACTACGGTCACTGCTGAGCATCCTAACGGCACCTGGGTCTTTATCGTCGTCTCTTTATTGCTTTTTATTGCGAAACCAATACTACGCCAGGTCTAACCGCTCGTCGCTGCGTTCCGTGTCCGTGTCCTTATTTAAAAAAAAAAAACAAAAAAAGAAGAAGAACGCTCGGTCACCCGCACTCGACGATTACGACACTTACTAATGCAAAATTTGAGCGAATGCAGCTATTTACATCGCAGAAAAACTGCCGTCTACCCGGAGTGGGAACGAGAAGCATATGCTTCCATTTTGCCAACGGCACACTCGCGCAGTAGCACTGTTCACAGTGGATGGACGATCGATAGATTATAAGAACATCTCTTTTGAAACAAGGGGGGGGGGGGGGGGGGGGGGGGGAGTTCCTACCATGTTCCGCTTTTCCACCCTCTATATCTTGAATGGTCTCATTAAGCCTTCAACTATTTCGTCATTTCAGTTCCTAATGGGATGGATGGATGAAATATATGAGTGTTCCTTTTGAAACTGGGTGGTAGCAGGTGCTATCATGCTCGTTTTCCCCCCTATATCTGATCTATTGTTTCAGATCGGTTAACTATACCATCATTTCATTTATTGAATTTTTGTTTCTACATTACTAACATTACGTCACTTTCTTGCTTTTAAGCCACCAATCTTCCAATCGTTTTTTTGCTAGCTTCCACCGCCGGTTTATTCACCCGGCCACTGGTACCTCTAAACCCCAAAGCTTCAGGAAGAGTGACTGCGTCTGCATCAACTTCCGAATGGATATCATTACATTCGAGTATAATATGGTAAATTGCTTCACTGGAGTTACCACACACAGCACATGCGTCATCTTCATTGTTAAATTTATTTTTGTAGCTGCGTGTTCTAAGGCCCCCTGATCTAGCTTCAAAAAGTAGGGCACTGCCTCTTGAGTTATCAAAGAAAGCTTCCTTCCTGATGTGCCTTTTCCACTTTCGATATAGTTCTACACTCTGTATCTTTTCCATAGAATGTATCCAATTTTTACGTTCTGTGTTTTTCACCTGTTGCTTAACGCTCTTCATTTCTTCGTCCTTGTGACCAGCATACTTACTGGTTAGTTTGCTAGTTATTTTCCTCCATTTTGAGTCAACGTTTTTTAGGTATAGGTATTTAAATACTTTAGCTGCCCACCTGTTACTGTCCAATTTCCTCAGGCGTTACTCGAATAATATTTTACTCTGAGCTTCCCATACTTCGAAAGATGCCCAGCCGATATCTCCCTGTACCGCCTCATTTGTGGTTTTGCCGTGGACACCCAGCGCTAATCGTCTGACGGCTCTCCGATTTATTTCTAATGTCGACTGTACCTCTGATTTTAGGCACAAAACCGCGTTTCCGAAAGTAAGCCCGGCCAGCATAATTCCTTTCCAAATACCCCTCAGCACCTAATAGCTGTCCTAATTCCAAAAGTTTCGGTTCGTTAAAGCCGCGCTCCATGTGTTTGTTCTTCACACCATGTGGTAAGTTAGGACTCGATGGCGTACCATCGCGGTCCGGCCGCAGAAGACGACGGCAGCCTCAGCACATCTGCCAGTCACGCGCACATCGGATTTCACGGCTGCTGAACTGAATGCCGGCGGCGTGCTGTCCCCTTTCCGCATGGCTGAGCGGATCCTGCCAAATATATTTGTGACGACTCATCAACGACTTGTGTCTGTGATTCATTTCCATAACTCTATACGCTTATGATGATGTTATGTGCGAGATAAAAGAGGCAGAAATTAAGGGATCAGTGATTAAGCGGATAGCAAAGTGCATGTACAGACGCCCAGATCGTTAACTGTAACTTGCGAGCAGACGGGAACCATTAAAACTGTCACAAGCAGATCTTCAGTGTCTCCTGAATTTGTTTTTTCTTTTAGCTTGAACGGAATACAAAATTGAATGTAAGTAACGTCTGTAATATGTGGATGTGACTATACTATAGGCATATTGATTGACCAGAATTCATCCGTGCTTTAAGGAGCTCTTTCTGTGGCTCCAAAGAACCTGGCTGTTTATAGCAGCGCGCACGAGCGCACGCGTACGTACAATTTGCAATTTTAGAGTCGAATAGCGCCGTACGATGTAGAGGAGTGCACCAATGAGATATCCAGTAGATACAGGTCATTAGAAATTAGCGGTCGAAGAAGAACAGAATTGCAGAAGCTCCCACGTCTGGCAGATATTCCAAGAACACGAGCGGCCCGCTAATGTCTCTCGAGAGAAAAGTATGTACTATCTTGACATTAGTTGCTCATAGCGCTGAAATTTGAACGCTAACAAGAAACTTAGTTACTCGGATGACAGCCCAATAGATAGAACATGGAGAGGTTGAAAGTAACGTTACCAGACAGTGGCAGAGCCGCTTGGATTAATGATCAAACCGAGTTAATGATACTCGAAATCGTGATGAGGAATAGTACTTGTGCGGGAGAATTAATGCAGAAAGGCATGACCGAAGGCCACTCAGGCTAGTGGAATACAATTCATGAAGAGCAAAATGTCAGGCGAACGATCGTAAGATGACCGTGGACAGCAGGGTGCATGGTTAATTAAGGACTAGTGGAGCTAGCCCTATGTCATGCGGTGGACGTACATCTACTGACGATGATGACGCTCATGACGATAACGATTATGGGCGGTTCTCTTTGCTCTAAGCCAGGCGGGGTCTTAAAGAAAATGGTTCTGCGGCTGACAATTTGAGAAACAACCTCATGCCCTATCTAACTCCTATATTAAGCGTCAAGGCTTTGGGCTGTGCGCCGATCACTCTCCGTTATACTTCACGATTGTTGCTATGTTCCGGTGGTGAGACAGCTTGACTGATATGTAACGGTGTTTATTGTCCGGAAGCGGCAAGTGAGAGACGTCGTAGTGAAGGGCTCCACATTTAATTTAACGGCTACATATGCTTTACCCTGGTCTGACATCGCACAAGACACGAGTGCCTGTCGCATTTCACTTCCATCGAAATACTGTTGCCGCGATCGGTATTCGATACCGCGACCTTATGTTAACCAGCTGAACGCCACATGCATTCAGCCGCCGCCGCTGGATACGCAAAAGTAAAGAAGAAATTTTCATAGCGCTAATCGTCATTCCCCTGAACGCTTCGGTGAGTGGTCACAAAAGTTCAGCTCTCAAAACGAAAAGGAAGAAAGATGGAGATGGTAGGATAGAAGATAACATTTTCTCTTCACCTCTAAATTTGACGACGTTGGCCGTATTCCTTCAAGGTGAATACTGCCATGACATTGCTTTCTACCCCTTATGAGATCTGAGTGTGCCTCTTAGGCCCAAGATATCTGTGAGCTTATAGTATTGAATGGTGCCACGCTCCGTTTTTTACGCAGTGATGGCGGTTCATCGTAAGTGGTGCGAATTTCGTAACTGGGCGAATGCAATCAAGCACCAACGCGGACACATGGACTGTTGCCACGTTCAAGTCTATGGACACATGATAGCTTCCTTCACTCTGCTAGAACATTAATGGCCTCAAAAAATTTAACACAATATCTGATAGCTAAAATACTCACATTCTGCATGTAACGGTAGCAACCACCTCTTTTTCTCTCTCTCTCTTAGACACGAGCGCATACACAAAGAAGGATAAGAATTTCGCATGAGACGAAATCCGAACGGAACAAAGCGAAATCGCTCATTCTGACTTGCAGACGGGTAAAGCTAGCTTTGCCTTTTGGCTAACATATTTATTAAAACACTATGTCTCTGCGACCCTCTCGTCGGTGCTGAACGAACGGAACATATTGGCCATTTCCAGCCCATCCCGAGTCTCGTAAAACAAGCAGCGAGAGAAGCACAGAAAAGCGCGGAGAGCGCCGACAATGCAATTTCGGCACATCATCGCCACTCGCGCCGAGAGCCAGCTACGGAGAGAGAAAAGAGCAGCAAGAGACGAGACGAGATGGGAGGAGAGAGGGAGGGTTTAGCGGTCATTATTCCGGGGCTATCAACATTTCCATTTCAATAGGTTCCTCCGCGACTGCGCGCTACTTATGTAAACGATCATGCGCTCCCGCTTTTACGCACATACGATGCGCAATCATATTTTCGCTGCCTTCGACGACTCCCTAGAGCAGCCAGTGAAAGGCGACACGCCCCCGCCCATCACGGCAGCGGCGCGCCGGTCCTCAAAACGCATCAGTGTCTCTCTCAGGAACGCGCCTCCTTGCTCTCCCTTTGTGAGCGGGCTAGCAGAAGGCATCCTCTCAGCACAGCGCTAACCGGCGTGACCATCGAGGCGGCAGGAGTCAAATGCGCGGAAAAATCTTAGCGAGTGGCCGGATGCGTTGGGCGAGGACAGAGAGGGGAGAGTGTGTAACGAAGACGGAGGCTGAGAGGGAAGCGCAGTAGCAGCGGCAACAGAAGCAACCGAGTCGCTCTCCTGCGAGATGCAAGCGCACCACAAAGGAATGCCCATCACTCGAGACTGTCTCCTTTCAGATCCGTGAGCAGCGGGCGATGGTAATGTGTGAGGCAGCGGCGTCTTATAGCGCACCTCCTCCCATCTTCTGTCTCTCCACCCTCTCTCTCCTTCGCACACAGCGGTACATTGAAGAGATGCTCACTTCCTCTTCCACAAGTCTTATTGCTCTAAGAAGCAACGGAAGCCCTGGCTGTAACGGCGTGCCTCGCGTGAAACGAAGTGGGCAAGAGGCGTCTGGGTGAGAAGGACACTGTTCTTTACAAGGAAGGGAGAAGAAGGGGGAATAATTGTGACAAAGGGCGCTGCGGTGGATCGTACTGGCGGCGGCAGAAAAGCTCCTGCCAGTCGAGAAAATGGCCGTCGGCCACCGAGGAGTGCCGGACGGTCGCGGTGGCACGCAGCGAGCCGGGGGTTCTGGCCTCGCTACGGATGGCTTCTCGCAAGGCGCCAGGCCGACACACCGCCGCCGTCGCCGAAGGGCTGACCCCGATTGCCCGTTTCGAGTGAGCTCCCCCCCCCTTCCCATCACCTCACACCATCGTTCGGTTCCTTGCAAGTCGGTTGCTTCCGCCCCCCACTCTTCTTCCTAGATGGGTTCTCTGGAGCGTAGTCGGTGGCCATTAATTCACCTCATCACGGGAGGTTCGCCTGAGCGCGGCGACTTCGGGAAAGGTGCTCCTTTCTTGTTAGCGCTGGTCGCGTTTGCAGCCGCGCGAGCCTTTTGTCACCCGGTCTTTGCCCGCTCGCTCTTCTGGTACGTTATCTGTGATCCTCTTTCTCTCTTTCGACCACCGTTCGGCCACTGGCGAAGAAGGGTGACCGAGCGCTCGTGCGCAACCAGCCGTGGCTCTGCGAGTCGCTGAGAAGTGCTGGTATAGGTCTGGTCTCGAAGCCACGTACATTTCCGAGTACGCCGCGACGAGTAAGGCGCGTCGTTCCCTGTCTCAACGATTCTGGACTCCATTTCGTCCTTTCTTTTTCTTTCTTTTTTCCACTATCACATGGATAACTGGATCGTCTCCGAGTCGCTTTTCAGACTACCGCATTTGCGAAAATCTTGAACTCTAGCGGCACAGGTTTCCAGTATCTCCCATCGTTTGTTCCACCGGAGATCTCCTCGTCTTTCGCTAAAACACAAATGATGTCGTAGTGACTAAAACTTGACTAGACGTAGCTAGGCACACCTAAAATACCGTTCTTTTTTTAATTATTGAGATTTCTCATATATGCGTGACTCATCTGTTTCGCTGCAGTGCTCTCCGATAACAGATGAGCGACCATGTCTGTGAACTGCCTTGTCTACGATCACTGCAGGCCACTTGCATTTATCACAAGGAGTGCATCACAAGGTGACTCATCGCGTTGCCCTGCACTTGAGCAACAGGTTACCTCTTCCACCTGGGCTGGAGGTGGTGCCCGCGGTACCCCTGGAAATAACTGCTAGGTATGCCCCTAAAGAAATGACTGTCATTACGGTTTCTAGTACCTCCTATTGCTTACTATTTATGGCCTTTACCAGACACGCGCATTTTTCCTCCCCGTAAGGAAACAATGTGGCGTGTTTAGGAACGGCACCATTGCGTGACGTTGCCAAAAACGAAAGAAGCCGGGACAGCGGGAAATATTCAGGTAGGACTAACCTCCCCTTCCCAAGCGGGCATTAGTTTCCGCACATGGAGGGAGAGCACATGTTATTCCCACTGCGCGCGGCATGGTTGGGAAATTCGAACTGCCAAAGCTTCGTACACGTCGAACTCGGTTGTAAGCGTATGCTCGAGCTGCGTTGTCACGCCAGCACCATAAAGAATTTCAGACTCGTCTTTCTTTTTTTTTTCTTTTTTTTTCCTTTTTTTTTCTTTTTTTTTTCGGACACTGGGGAAATGAAAGATTTAGGAGCCTGTTTGCATTTTGTATCTTGCAAAAATATTTACTGTTTGTGCAGCAATTCTGTGTAGCATAACGCAAACTAAGGTGACTGAAAATATCAGCGTATTTCTCACGTGCGCTCTACAGTAGATTCACGACGCAGGATGCAAAAAAAAAAAAAAGAAAAAAAAAGAAAAACAAATACAGTTCGCATTCTGGGAATCTGAAAAACTAGTTCTTCTGTTTGCAGAACACTGCTACAGCTATCCTATAGGCACGACTGCAGAGATTCGTTGTATCAGTTATACTTCGTGCAAGACCCACCTAAGCGTATTGGTGGGTTTGGTGTACGAGTACTTAAACCGATGTAGCGGCATGGAATCCCATGCGCAGAAGCCAATGAACACCGGTATGGTGAAATAATCGGAGCCCACATATAGCTTTAGGATGCTAACTGCAGCATACCAGGTACATGTATTACCCGCATGAAGCGATTTGGACGAATTCTGCTAGCTCATTAAATAGGCCGCACAACAAAACGCAGGCAATGACAAAGTTGTCAGGTTGATAGTATGTATGTGCCTATATTCTAGCAGAAACATTGTTTTAAATGCGATGACAGTGGCGTGATAGAACCATATTTCTCTATCTAATCATGTTGCAGTTAATCGACGAACCAAAGGTCGTACAAAAACGTCTCAAGAGCGGAAACTGGCACTGTGCGAGGTTAACGTTATCGAATCGTCTTGCGCGCCTAACTTTTAGTCATTCTGCCCCCCTGGTGTCGAGAAACTTACCGTACTGCAAGGAAAGAAATTTGTCACAACCGGCGCGGTGCTAAATATTTGGCACCTACAAAATGCGCTCACTCTTCACCGCTCTCGTCATTTCAGGCCTTCCTACGGAGCTTGCTCTGTCATTTTGCGACAGGAGTCAACACTCTACGCACGTCGCGACGCCATTGCAATGCTAGAGCGTAGCAAATACTTTCGAACAAGATTACATTTAGAGCGCTGCTCTTAGGAGCCCGTTGCTGTACTCAGTGGCGTCAGCGCAGCCGGTGGGAAGCTGTTGAGTTACCATGGTGGGTACTCTATATGGCTGCTGGGAGTGATTTATTTGGGGTGCCAAAATCTGCTTGGCCTGGCCTCTCGCAACGCGCCGTGGTCATACGGAAGATTGGCGTCTTGGACAGTTTGGTGAACGGCGGCGTAGAATTCCTGTAGAACCCTCAAAAGCTGTCGCTTCCGGCCCTTGAAAGAAAAGCTCAAGTTTCTAAAGTTTTTTTTTCAGCATTCAGAAATAATATCCGGCAGAGTAATGCAAAATAAAGGAAAAGAAAACAAAACAAAAGTATATCAACAAATGCAGAAAAAAGGCGTTTAAAAGCACGCGCTAATACATTCTGCCCTAGAATTTCTTTTTTTTTTTTCCTTTAGAGCCTGCTTTACCATAAATGCAGTGCAGCCAGCAAAGAACACAAGGTCATGCCAAACACAACGCAAAACTTCTTCAACGCACCCAATTTGTCAAACAGGCCATTCGGGTAGCTCGGGTTGAGCTCTGAAAACGGCACCCCGCGCGTGTGTTTTTGGAAGTTCGAATTTCCCAACCATGCTGCGCGCAGTGGGAATAACATGTGTTCTCCCTCTATGTGCGGAGACTAATGTCCGCTTGGGAAGGAAAGGCTAGTCCTACCTTCTCCCCTCCAAATCTAATCCAATGCATCCATCAATCTTTAAGCAGTCCCCTGCTAAGCTTGCGTGATCTCTAAATCTACTCTGTAAACCTTAGCGACCATTGGTCATCTTGTATTTGCACTGCATGGCCTGCCCATGCCCATTTATTCATTTCGCCCAGTATGTCTATAACTCAAATTTGTTACCTGACCCACTGTGAACGCTTCCTTTCTTTTAACGTTACCCCTACTATCTGCATTTTCATAGCCTTCTGTGTTGTCCTAGATTTAAGTAGGACCTCCTTCGTGAGCCTCCACACTTCTGCTCCCTAGGTGAGTGCCGGTAAGATCCAGCTGCTCTGCACTTTTCTATCGAGGAATGTTGATCAACTGCCTTTCATGATCAGAGAGTGCGCGCAAAACACCGACGACGTTATTCTTTTCCTCCTATCCATTTCACTCTCGCAGCCTTGATCTACGGTGTCTACCTGCAGATTCATTTCTTTACCGCTTCCAGAGCTTCGCACTTTGCCGTAAACTGATGTTCCTTGCGATAATAGTTGAAGGTACTTCAGGTTTTGGAATATAATTTTTAGAATCACCGTTCTGCTTTGCATGACTGGGACTTCGATCATGTTTTGCAGTACGTCCGCTGAGTTATTTAGCGCCAATATCATTAGCGAATGTCAGGTTACTAGGCTATTCACCGTTAACTTTTATATCGCTCTCTACCCAAGCCAGATGTGGCAAATATGCGGTAATAGGCCTGGAGAAATCGCGACTCCGTGACAGTACTATTTATTTCGAATTTATTACGTTCTTTTCTAGTGCAATGGGGTGACTGCGGAGCGGCTATAGATTTTTTCAGCAATTTTTCATGAGCATTCTTACCACCATAATTACGCAATGCCTGCATGGCTGCTAAGGTTTCGATCGTAATCGATGAAGTTTATAAAATATGTTTCACGTAACAAGAACCAAATATTTCAAAATAAAAATGATGGACGATTTAGCGTAATTAGGTCACATGCGAGTTAGGAGCGCTAGTACCACTAGCTTCATTTCGGCTTCTTCGGTGTAAAACATTGATTTCAAGGTCAATCAGGCTTCATAAAAGACCGGTGAAGTCGTGGGGTGGAGACTTTAGTGGTAGCTTCCTATGTTTCAGGGCCGTTTAGTGCACCTAAAGAGGACAATGCGAAAGCGTCATGTTTGAATCCATTGTGCACGGATGAAAAATAATTAAGACGTTCACAAGCAAAGCACACCACGAGGGTTCTGGCAGGTAAACGCGCGAGATATTCAGCGGGTATACGATGGCGTAGTGATCTAATTTGGTGGTGAGCGAAACGAATCTGCTCGCACCGCCGTGTTATCGAAATCCACTGGCGGCCCCATAAATTGTTTTACTTTAGTTTATTTTAGACTTAACTACCGCCTGCCAAAGCGGAAAACAGCAGCAAGATGAAATCGGCATATTATTTGCCGTCATGTGGCACTCGTTAGAGAACTTCTGTATTCCGTTTAATAAATGAATTTAGTACGATGATTTATGTTAAATTTTAATATACACTTTAGACCCAGTGCTGTTCGTTAAATTTCTTATTGGGGCGGTGGGGGTTAAAAATAGTTGACCCAATTTTGCCTAGCAACCTGCTTCATTTGCGGTTCTCTTTATCAGACATTTAAGGCAAGAATGCGAAATATATATAAAAAAAATATCCCACGTGACTGTGCCCATGCGCTAACTGTAACTGCCAATAACGTTATGTGCGAATGCATACGTGCGCACCGACGATGTTCAAGTTGGCGGCAGCACTGCGGACTGCTCAGTGACAGAAATAAAGAATACTGAAGATTATTTGAACTGATTTCTGATTTATTTTCTTTTTTTTTTGTTCTTTGTATGTGAATGCTCAGTAAATTCTGAATTGGATCTGAATTGTCAATCAGTCGTCGGTCGATCACTTATCGGTGGTCGCAGCGCGTGCAGAAAGTACACACTCTTTCAAGACAACGCCGACAGGGGCGTCAGCTACAAGAGCTGTAAATAAATGTTTTCTCCTCCTCCCCGTGTTCACTTCGATACGGTCAGCGCGCACGTTTCAATCACGCAAAATGAATTTGGCAACGCTACAAGGCGTGAACGCAAGAACGTGGTCGCGTGATTTTTTTTACACTATGGACTTTCTTTTAATGCTGAAAAAAAAACAACAAAAAACAAAGAAGGTATCCATGGTAGAAGAAATTGAACGTATTGTTTCTTAACAAGGTCGAATTAGCTAATAATACATTTTGCACTTTGCTCTAAAGTGAGTATACTTAAAGTTTGCTTAATAATGTTAGCTATTCAACTAATTTAGCGGAATGAGTGAAAATAGTTTGAGGCATGCTGGCAGTGCTGGAAATCATATGTCGCTGATTTCATCTAGCTGCGATGCTCGGCTTTTAAAAATCTCTGGCTCAAGCTACGTGAAGTATTGTATATAGACGCTGGCTATATTTAGCACACTTCTTTGTCACCAGTTGACCGTGCAAATAGGATCGATTGTCGAGTAGAATTTCGGAAATACATATATAGTCCTTTGGTTGACTGACGCCTAAGGTTTCTCTGATTCTTTAGCGATTACCTTATGATTCGATATACCTTATAGGGCAACGAACAGCCAGCTGTTCTGAATTATACTATGCTTTATTTAAACTTCGGGGCCACTCTCCTTAGCGTGTAATTTTTTTCCCCTTTCCTTTAAAATTTTAGTTGAGGACACCTGCTGTCATGAGTTGTGTTCACGGACAGATACCAGCATTTTTTTTTTTTTTTTGCCAAAAGTTCGCCACAGCTGTTATTCGAAGAAACATTCTACAAGGTAGCATTTCATATGCAAATGATCGCTTGCTTTGTTTTAGAGCGTTAGCTCTTGTGCGTTTATTTGCGAGTTTCGAGTTATTCCGACCCCCTAGTAACTTATGCGTTGCACAGATGGCGCCACGTGTTCGAGCGCTGCAAGTTGTTTTATCTCATCACCTTCATCATTGCGCCCAGACACGAGAGCATTATGCTATCGCCGCAGCCCATCACGCCTCGTGTAAAACTGCAACACGCTTCTATGCTGCCCCTTCACTTAACTTGGTCAGATACGCCATGCACACTCTCCATCACGCTAAAGACAGGGACCGCAGCAGTACCAATTAAGTAGGCTGCCTCGACCAATCGAATAAAGTGAAGCGCGAGTAGCTCATTAATGAGGAGCTTACCCAAGGCCTTGCTTACCAAGGACGGAAGAGAGCTAAGATCGAAGCAGCAGCAGCGATTGCGACTCGTGAAAGTTAGGTCAAGGGTAGTTGAATCTCTACACTTTTTATTTTTAATGGCAAATGAATAGTCTTTGCGAGCCTCGTTGATGGAAGAATTTGGCCAGAAAGCCGTCATTAAGAAATCAAATAAAATCATGTCAGATGAGAATCAGATCTTATTTTCTACATACAAAATACAAGGATAAGGATACCTTACTGTCATATTTGCGCATGCAAAAAGTAGTGGTGGCCGCGTGAAGTGATGTATGCTTCGAAGCTCTCGACACATGAAATGCTCCTCGATCCTTGCAGCGGGTTTGTACTTACGTTCAGCGCGACTACGCATCAGCCTACCTGAGGCGTAGTTATCCTCAGACCGCACAGAGCGATGAAATATGCATCTCCGAACAGCGCAACTTTCACTTAAGTTTGATTGTTTGCGGTAACTGAAAAGTATGCGCATTGCTGGATTTATTGAAAACGTCATCTGATTATCCTAATTATCGTAGCTCGAGCACAGCATTCTTTCCAGAACGAGTAGTGAGGTGAGCTGCTTGAACGATACTGAATCGTTACACCTGTGCGCCGATGGTTGGCGCGGTGTCGAGTTCTCGTGCCTGCCGCGCGGCGACAGGGCGCATACCTCAATAAATGCGCATAATCGAAACGCACGCGCCAGCATCCGCTTGTCGCCTTGCGTTCATCGTCGCCAGAGCAACGGCGCAAATAAAGCGTGTTGACGTTGCGTCGGCTGACGCCGCCGGTGCTTGCGCAACCACCGTCAGGCTGCGTGTGCGTTGTCAGTGGCGTGCTTTTACAGGTTCGGCGTCGGTCGGGGGGTAAAGAATATGCGCAAAGGTATTAGCCGAGACGGCGCCAGCAGACCGCGAACGGCTAACTCGAACACGCTCGACGCTCGTCCAAAATATGATCGATGGTAAGTTTTGGCGGATGAGGGGAGGGGAGGGGGGGGGGGGTTCTTCCCGCCGCACTGGCTCGAGTATAGTTATGCGCACTTGCTCGTGAATATTCATGGACAAGTCGCGCGGAACGTTGCCGAGTCATCAGCGATAAATCGCAATCCAGAAGGGGAAACATTACGCGTTTTTGTGGATTTTTGAGCTTACTTTCTCGCTTATTTTAGCGAGGGGTGACGCATATGTGAGTTCGATCGTTATGCAATGATATTTCATGTTTGAATTCATGTTTCTGCTGAGGGCGGCACACACTGGCGCAAAGAGCTTGCAGACCGCGCAATAAGAAAGCGAAAAATATTAGTGAATGCTTTATATGGGATATCCTGCGATAAAGGCTTGTTTTAATTGTTTTCAACATTTGGTTTTCTTACTAATGAATAATTAGGTTAATTTTTGAGCGGAAACCATTATCGAATATTTATAATCGTTATCACTATCTCCCTCCTTTGATGGCCTGTGACGAATTGTGATGTCGTACCCAAGATGCGCGTCATCCGAAGCGTGTTGAGCTGCTGATGTTCTTCAGGAAAGACTTAGGCATCATGGAGTGTTTTGCATGAGCCGAAAAGAAAAAGAAACCTGACAAAGAGGCAGTTTTAAGTTATGGTTCATAAATGTTAAAATGTGAATAGTTAATTACTCACTTCGATCGAATGACCGCTGGTAAGAAAAGAAGTACATCATCGTATGGCGTGCACAATGTGACTGCGTGTAGAGCTCTTCAGTAGCATTGGTGATTGTGAAAGCTCTCGTAGCTCGAACCTCACTTAGCGCGACGTGTAACGCATGACTAGAGATGATGATGATGGTTATTAATATAAAAAGATTTAGTGAACGAGGTTTGAAATAACGTGAAAACCAGGAACGCAAGCAAGAACTATTCCGACGAATCAACAGTCCACTTGAGGCTACACGCTACTATTGGATTCGGCTTAATTCCACCTTGGGCACAAACATATAATTTTCCTTCCATTCTAATAAAATATATCAAGCTCTCTAATGATACTGTTAGGCAGAAAATCTTCTGAAAAGTAAATTAAACAGAGTTGAGGTAGTACACACTAACCAGGCCTCAATTTCACCACGATTACATGAAAATAAAAACCTTTTTTTTTTTTTTTTATATCACTCAAGTATTGCAAAAAACAGTATCCTGGATGACCTGTTCGCGTGAGGAGCAGGTTATATGAGACGGCGCTAAAACTAAATTGGTATCGACTAATTATATTTCAACCATTTGTTATTAAAGGAAACAATAAATTAAGAAATGACTAATCTTCGTAGCCTGCTTGAAATCCCGTGCATGGGCAATTTACTCTATTTTCATTTTTTTTTTCGCTCTAAATATCAATCCTGGCACATCACAAGCTTTTTTGCTTTTTCTCCCATGCTCTTATTCGGCGTGCTTCTAAACATTCAGAGCCCCTCTGTGCATTTTCGTACGGACAGCACACGACATCGCCTCATTGCAATGCTATCCCCAGAGTGCAAATCCAGCCATAGTTACGCTTAGTTCTCAAGTAAGGACTGCTTCTTGCTGTGGTGCAACGGGCCGGTGGTAACAGGAGCGGGGAAAAGAGAAGAAAACGCAAGAAACAACAACAGATCGTTGATGCCTCTCGTTTTGCTCGGGCGCTACACAATGGCAGTGCTGCCTCACGAGCCTGGTGTGGTGTCTTGAGGGACAGAAAAAAATTCAGCGGTTCCTTCTGTGCGCAGATTCCAGGAGCCCCAGCTACTTCCTTGCGCTGCGCGCGCTTACCCCCGTGTCGCAACGTTCTCGCTCGCGCCGTAGCGAGCTCTTCATTAAAGAGAACACGGGCCACCGCCGCACAAGTTTGCAATCAGAAGTTCGCCCCATTTCTGCAAACGACCACTCTTCTCTCGCACCTATTCTTTCTTCTCATCTCATTTTCTTTCTTTTGTTCTGTTCTTAATTTCATGCTTTATTTTTTATTTGACCCTTTCCTCTCGTCTCATTCTCGCTCTCGGCGGAGCTGCAGAGGCCGCCTAGTTCTTGCGCCCCTGGTGCAGGAGGACTCCAGGCCGAGCAGGCATTCTACGCGACTCCTGACGCGGCTTGCTACGCCTGTCGTCTTCCTGCTGCGAATTGGTTCCGCCCCGTTAGAACTCTGGCTCGTCTCACAGTTTCTTTTGCTTTTTCTTTTCTTTTGTCGGTTCTCTAGATTCTTCTAGCAAGAGCCGACGGACCAGCCAGGTGTAGTGCGCGCGCAAATGGTTCGGTCGTTCTCTTCAATTGCTTTCATGTAGAAACTGCCCGCGGGCATTTCTCGGCACCGGCTTCGTTCCGTTCTCCGTATACCGCTAAGTCGTTTTGACGGGCGGTTCGCCGGTGGAATGAGACCGCTTAGAAGTGGGCTGTCTTCTCTATTTTTTTCCTCGACTTATTTTAGCTCATTTTTGCCGGCGTCGTTACGTAAACTCTCGCGGGGTTACGCGGGTTTAGTTCGTCGCTTTCGCAATGCTGGTGCAAAAGGCCAAGAGCAAGAGGGCGAAGCAGAGACACGTTTATATATACGTATATATGTGCGTGCGCGAAGGCGCTCCGAGTCCCGTCAATGCAGCCTAGTGGAAACGACGTCCTTTGTGGGGTAACGCGGAGTGGCACATTTAAACTGACAGCGGAGAAGGTGAGGGTGAAGGAGGAGACCGGCGGAGAGAATAAAATGAGCCATTCCGAAAAAAACAAACAAAAAAGACTGGCAGTAAAGGTTCTTTGTAGTGGTCCAATTTCGCGTAACGAAAGAGCGAAACAAGTTAACGGGAAAGGTAAGATGGAAGTCAATGGTAAGTCAATAAAACGGACGTTTCTAATGGGTAATCGTTCTTGTTAGTATCGTGGTCGACTTGCTGCAATTGTGCACTACTGGATTTTCCTGCTGACTGTAATATTTAGAAATATCTCAAATTATTTCTACTGCTTGCATCGCGGTCGCTTTACATGCGGTTTTCCTGTTGTTCCCTATCTTCTGAAAAACAAAAAACAAAACAAAAACAAACTCAGAAAAAAGAGTAGCAGAGGAGGAACATTTGTGTCACAATTTATCCGTTCAACCTACTCAGCATTAGCAGCACACGAGTTTGCTATTCTTTTTAGGATGTTTAAAAAATTTGCGAAAGCCGTCTCAGACCAGTTCGTGGGTGCATCTTTATGAGACAGATTTACTTCCAAAACGAGACCGTCCTGTCAGGATTGTTTTGCGCCCGCTAAGCTTGCATCGTCATCCCTTTTACTGCGCAAACCCTGCGTTCTCTCAGAAGTATTCAATATTAAAGCTTGCTTTTTTTCTTTGCCTGCATGCTTACATGTCTTGCCTCGTTTATTTCTTTTTTCTTATTTTTTTTCCGCCACGCGTAATCGCAATCCTGCACCGCACGCGACCGTCTTTGAGGGCGAAAGGAAGCTCCGTTTATTGTCTGGGCGAGGCAGTAAAGTCAGCCACGTTTAAACCTGGTTCCTTCAATCCCGAGCCCTGCGCGGCCATCAAGTCCTCTGCGGTGGTTGGTTCTCGTCCCACGAGAAGGACCAGTCGTCATCCCGAGATGGAGGGGATTGCAACACTGGATGAACCGCGCGAGTGGAATGTATAAGAGGACGTTCACGAGTGCGGCACTACGAGAGTCCTCGTTCCATTCAGAATAACGGTTGCCTTGGAGCTGAAGAGGAGACCGCAGGGAAAGGGAGGGAGGCTGGCTTTGCGCACGAAAAGCTGAGAGATGCAGGAGGAGCGCTCACAGGCGTTACGCACCGCTGTTTAAAAACAAAACATGAATAACTCTGCAGAGGAAAAACAAAACAAAACGGAAACAAAAACGCGAAAATGGGGCATATACACTGAGTGTGTGGGGTTTGTTTCCGGCAATACGACTAAATAAAGCCATTAGAAGAATCCGACGCTCTCTTTGCGTTTTTATGTGCCCTGTATATATATATATATATATATATATATATATATATATATATATATATATATATATATATATATATGTATATATATATATATATATATATATATATATATATATACATATATAAAGGCCTGTCTTACCCCACGTTCCTTGGGTCGCGAAAAGCGCGCAACTTCATCTCTCGTCTAGAACCACTTCCTTTTATTGCACTGATAAGTTTTTTCGCTTTCTCTTCTTTTTTTTATATTTCAGCGCTTCCCGTTTTATTTATGACCGAGTAGAGAGCAGTGTGATCCTCCATGACAATGATCTTCTTGTCTGTCGCCCGTTTTCCACCGTACAGTCTTTTTCTTTTCTCTTCGGCCTTAACGGGAAATAAAAGTGGCCGTGCTATGCGGTTTTGGCGCCATTTAAAGGCGAGCCAACGAAAATACGTAAATAATGTATAACTTATTTTTTTTTTGCTGTTCCCATTATAACGCGACCAGAATGCCGCGCGAGTGAAATATGTACGCAGGAAAAGCAAGTTTAAAAGGACTGACAAAAAAAAAAAAAAGGAAGATAAAAAAAAAACGAAAACGAGAGCAAGGAAGAAAAATAGAAAATGCACAGTATACGGGCGGCGCATACGTCCGTCCACAAACTCGCTAAAGAGATAGCCGCGAGAATACCGCGGTATGGAAGTGAGTGCTGTATTTTTTTTTTTCGGAAATTTGTTCGTATTTTGTCTTACCCGTTATTTTTTTCATCCGAATAATGGTTCAGTGGCCGAGTGAGCAAAGAGGTGGGCTGAGGGGGAAGCAGCTCGCGGCGTAGAAGAGGGAAGGGGGGAGGGAGGGGAGGGGAGGGCCGGGTGTAGGGTAGATACTGAGTTTGCCGCGGTCCATGGCTCGAGCGAAAAAAAAAAAAAGCGTTTTATGGCACGCGTAAACGCGATGAAGCAGGCTGCGAGTGTCGGTGCGTGCCTATGGCCAGTATAAAGCACGCTCTGAGCATGGACTTGCACATCTCGCCGCTGTCGGAGCGAGGGATCCATCGCATAGGTATACAAAGGCACGCTACGGGCTTGCTATAGACCTCAAGGAAAAGGAGAGCGGGGAAGAAGGGAAGAAGTGGAGTCGGGAGGAGTCCTCCCACTGACTAAGGCGTTAGTCCATGGGGAGCTGAAGGGGGCTGGTGCGTTTCCTGGGCCTGTTCCGACTCTCGAAACGCTGAGACATTACTTCTCTAGAACGCTTCGTTGGGCTCTGAAAGAGACTGCCTCGTCGCACAACGTCGGGCTGTTTATATGTTCGTTTACGTGTTTGTCTGTTTGCCTCTGGCTTCTTTGCTGGATGGGCCTTACGCTGGATGAGTAGCCAGCGCCACGGCCGGCCATCGCTTCTTCGAGGACGCGACAGCGACTGACTGCCTTGACATGTCGGCCCCGCCACTTTGGCGTGATTTCACTGTGCCATTTTAGTTTGTTGCGATCGCACCAGCTTGCAGGACTGTTCGGATATTTACGGCTACCTCACCGAAACGCCCCAGCTGCTTCGTGTCGGCTGTTATCATCAACGGAAAGAAATATTCGCAGTTGAGGGCATGGAAGAAGCTCATCTGCATTACAGTGGCGTCTCAGAAGAGGTTAGAGGTTGTAGAAGGAGCTAGCTAGGGGTAGGCTCCGCGTGAAAAATGTATTTCCAGGGTTCTATAATTTGCTTCAAGGAAGGCTGAGGACTGGCTTCTCCCGCACGCGATCATACAGTCACGCGTTCCGAGAAATGCATGAATGCTGAGTCTGTACGTTCTTTTCTCAGTGTGCATTCAGCTCTGAAATTTCCATCCCGATTTACCGGCATTTCATATCTTAAATTGCTTCGCTGCAAGAACAATGACACCTCCGAGCTTTCGGATTTTTCTGGTTTTCTTTTTATCCCATAGTCTAATTGGACGGCTTTGGGCAGGTAGTGGCGATGGTATATTACATGCATTTCCTCAGGCATAAAACGATAGTAGTGCAGATTGCACGAACGCAAACATTTGCACAGTGCCGCAAGTTTAAGCAGGTTTAAAATGAACAATAAAAAATATGCCATAAACGACACCTATTCAGAAGAAAAAATAATGCTCTCAGAATGAAATAAATCATCAGTATAGTAGCTAGAAGTAATCAGAAGGTATATATAAGAATTTTCGATTGCTTCAATCTGTGGTCCTAGTCGGGCGTTTAGTAGCCCCGTGCAGAGGAACTGGAACAAGGGGGATGGCATGGGAGTTTTCGCTCTTTTGTAAGCGGCACTAACTCGTGGAATGTTCCTTTTAGTAATCGAAAACTCAATCGTGGTAACCTCCGTAAAAATTCCTTGTGCTAAATTTTATCCCTAATATTCTTGGAAAAAAAGAAAATAGGAAATAGCGTCATTCCTTCTCACTCACTCACTCACTCACTCACTCACTCACTCACTCACTCACTCACTCACTCACTCACTCACTCACTCACTCACTCACTCACTCACTCACTCACTCACTCACTCACTCACTCACTCACTCACTCACTCACTCACTCACTCACTCACTCACTCACTCACTCACTCACTCACTCACTCACTCACTCACTCACTCACTCACTCACTCACTCACTCACTCACTCACTCACTCACTCACTCACTCACTCACTCACTCACTCACTCACTCACTCACTCACTCACTGGCTGCGTTCCCTTTGCTGCAAAGTAATAAGAATTAAATGTAGTTTTAAAACAATAGCTGTTTCACTTTCGTCACCAGCCTTCTCGATATTTACTGTAGTGTTTCAGATCAACTGCCTGTACGCGTTAACTGTTACACGGAGCGCGTTTTGTGCTCAACACTTCCCTCCCAGCACTTCAACTTTCGTTTGCTCTTTCAACTCGCACAGAAACTTGCTCAACCCTGAGTGCGGCTTTTCAGCACCGACTCTGCACCTCCTCAACGCATGCTCGTTACTCGCCGCCATCCCCAGAGGTGCAATCAACGCCCATATTGCCGCCTCGCTTCGAAACAAGCTTCCCGGAAACAGTGGAGAGAGCACAAAACGCAGACAGAAAACGCGGTGGCGTCAGGCGTGTGAGAGACCGGCGGCTAGAAAAGCGGCCTGCGCTTAGGCCCAGAATCTCTGCGTTTTTCGACGTCCCTTGCCCGCGTTCACCAAATTTAAGCCGTCAACCGTATGCTCCGCGTCGCGCGCGTGCGCGCAAATTGGCGGCGCTGGAAAGCGTAACGCGCTCGCAGGGACATATTTCAGTATATTAAACGCATGCGAAGGAGAGGAAGAAGGGAGACAGAAAGAGAGGCTAGCTAGCCGACAAAGCAGTCCGCGAACACCCCGAAAATGCGGAAATACCCGACCTTCGATAGAGAGAGAAAGTGGGGGGCATGAGCAAAAAACAAACGGAAGTTCAGCCTTTTTACTAAAAAAAAAAAAAAGGAAAAGGGAAAATATCGGTTCCACTTTGGGGGCGCTCATGCATTTTTAGAGCCTTAACGCTGGTGGGGAAAAACTAATCCCCGGGTAAGGCGACTCCCGGAACGCGCAAAACGGCAAATAAGATATCATAATCGGGTAAAAAGAGAGTACAGCGGCGCAGTGGAGAATAGGCTTCATTCTTTATGCGCCGCAATTTTGGACCAATGGTGCTTTTGTTTTGAAGGCCTTGTAGAGCCCGCACACGCGTATGCGCGTACCTCTACGTAAAAACAAAACAAAAAAATAGAAGAAGCCAAAGGAAAAAAAAAATAACAGCGATTGCGAGGCAAACGAACTAGAGAGGAAGACGTGGAAGAGGAGAGTTATTGTCTTGTCTCGTCTCTCCTCTTCGCTTGGCTGAGCACGAGAGAGCCCTTCAGTGCATGCCATTATATTCCACTCTTCGGCTGGCGTCGCTTCTCTCCCTGCCTCCCGAAACGTTCGAGGATATGGAAAAAGAATTATACTCTTTCTTTACCTTCTTCTCCTCTTCTTTTTGCAATACTTGTGACGACGCTAAACTCGCTTCAGACGCAGTGCTAAAATGTAACCAGCCCATTTATGAATTTCTAATCCGTTATATGCTCCTCCTCGTTTTGGTTTTTAAAACCCAGCGATACTAGATTCACAGTAAATGCCAGTGGGCTTCAGCGATACGCTCTGGATTTGCGACAGACTGTTTTGAGCGCCTAAAGCTTTTCCGCGGCACACTATACACGGAAAATGCTTTTTCCTAAAGACTGTAAAAAATATTAAAAGCTTTTAACGGTATCGCTTGATGAGCTTATTTGAAGTGGAAAATTACGCATATCTAGCGCTGAATACTTTAGCTAACCGAGATGGGCATCAGTGGTTAAAGACTAGTTCAGAGTGCTTTATATGCTGCGATTCAGTAGTGAACACGATCACCGAGCTCGATGAATCCTCTGTGCATGAGTGTGGCCGTCTTGATCGTAAATTCAAATTACGCTGCGCTCTCTGAGCTGTACGACCGCAACCAGCTCAGTTCTCGCAGATTTCCTAGGCACGAAATATTCACTGAGATCTCATTACAGGTCTTGTTGAATGCGAAGTTAGAGATGTTTAATTACGTGGCGGTGTTCTAGGCGCGTAGGAAACGAGGTTCACTAAGTGTGTTCATCCCCCAGCGATAGGTGGGTGACGGCGGTAAAAACAGTGCTTCAAGCTTTGCGTCAATGCAATCCATTTGAGAAATCTTTTAATGAGACGAGAATAAAAATTATGTGAAGTTATGGGTACAGATGAAAACTATGGGCGCACATAAACGGAGATACCACTGACCGCGATGAATTCTAGTCCCGCCACGGTCTAGTTTTCCTTTGTTTGTGGTGCCACAGACCTTTTCTACGGTGTGATCTGCTCTGAATCTAATTCTAGTCGATTCCGACGCACTAGCTTCATCTATACTGGGGTTTCTTAGAAATCTGAAACTTTAGGGCGAAGCGAAACCCCGGGTCAGACTAGAAGTTGTCAAGCGTAATCTGGATTTCGAAGTTCAGCCGCAGCACGTTTAAATAGCTGTCGAACAAGGGATTGCTATAATTGAGTGTACTTTCCCTTGGAATCCGATAGGCAAGTCATTCAGATTTACATATTTGTTTCTTAAGAGCCTCGCTTGAGGCCACAACTGCGCTGCAGCCAACTCGCCCATCGCCTCGAACGAGCTGGTATCGAAAACTTGACTTTGTCAAATCGCTCACTCAATAGAAAAAAGGGGCCATTTCTTAGTGGATGGAAAATGAATGAAATGGATTTCTAGCACAAATTTGGGGCCGGTACATCTTGTAACAATTTTGGTGCAAAAAATTTCAGGTCTACGCTTAAGACTGCCTAAGAGTGGAAATGGCGAAAACCAAGACACTTTTCACAAGAGAATCATCATCATCATCATCATCATCATCATCATCATCATCATCATCATCATCATCATCATCATCATCATCATCATCATCATCATCACTATTATTGCTACAATTATCATTACCAGCTAAATGCACCGTCATTGTCATCGCTACTATCATCGTTATCGTTATCACTGACTGCACCGTGACTGTCATCGCTACTATTATCCTCATGCTAGACAAGGAGAAAGAACTATGCACCAGTTTTTCGTGTGTCCGGCGTGGCCTAGTGATTTTCGCTCTTGGCTGGAGGTTCGATTCCCGATGGTGACCGACTTTTGTTCCTTTTTTTTGCTTAACTGTCATTTCGTGCGAAGATTTCCTGCGAAAATTTCGCAGCCCATGAGCCTAGAAAAAATTTCGCCCTAATAAAAAATCTATGTTCACTTGGCTGATATGCACACGTGTTAACCGGACAGAGCGTGACGCTGTAACCCACGTGGTAGTGTTCGCATAATGCTTGTACATTTCGCAATACCACATCTCAAGCACTTTTAATAAAATATACGGAGGGAAAGTTAGAGCTTGATCTGGCCTTGTACGCGGTGCTCGCATCGACTCATTGCCTGAATTATGGGTTGCTTAAGCTACGCATGTCGGCGCATTACGACAAGTATAACCTCTTATGGCGCTCGAACCTCAGCCTTATCTCAGTGGCCTTTTGTTTTTAGTTTTGATAGACGACCTTTCTCGATAGCCAAGAAATAGGTTCATGTTTTGCTTAAATTTGTGAGTTAAATTATATAAACAGTCGCAGGAAGCACGTCGTGCGACGACTGATACATTGTCATTGTGCATTTTGTGCATTTTGTGCATTTTGTGCATTTTGTGCTATAGTAGAACGAAAAAGTCTAAACTTACATCACTGATGAAGGCGTTTTCAAGAAGGGCGCTTTGGATACACACAGAAAAACGTTGAGCAGTATACTCACGAGTGCAGAGCAAAAACAAACAATGTGGACAACCCGCCAGGTTGTTCTAGGAAAACATGAGTGTATCGCGTGTGTGTGTGTGCTGGTTTTACCCCTGCGCCTTTCGGCTTTGGTATCAAACTGAACTCAGCTTCAAAAATTTCGGCATAGCTTCCAGGAATGCTGATTCAGGGAATAAGACAACCATATTTCACGCGCAGGTAATGTATCCTGCCGAAGACGAGTATTTCGTACTTGAAAGTTGAATCACAAAAACCGCAACAAAGGAGTAGACCAAATTCGTCAACAACAGAAACAACAACTTTCATGCCTTGAGTAAATAACGATCATTTACACGACGTCTACTGCAATGACGATGTCCAACGGCGAAAACGACCATTTTGCGTTGAACTACACCTCGACGTCTACTACAGCGCGGTTTGGATCGCTGAAATGTTTTGGACACTGGTTTTCCTGCAAATTGGAATTAATATATGCCCACAGGCATAAAATAGGCCATCTTTGCTTTCTAATCTTCGCCGTTTACACTCAATCCACACTCTCCAACGGCTCTGTCACCATGAAGTGGCGTCATCACTTTGGAAGGTCGCATGGCTAATTGTAACCGAACACGAGACCTACTCAAATAGGGGATATAAAAAGGGCACAACGCACCGATAAGATTACTTGGCCACTGTTCCATTATTCGTGAACTGGTTATTCGAACGAGTAAACGGGCATCTGACCAATTTTAATGGCATTGTTTCAGTCAGCGGTACTCAAAAATGAATGGCCCATAGTTCTTCATGCGTCCTCTTTACACATACAGATGACGCCGAAACTCGAGTAGCATTAAGCGAATGCGCTTTAATGCTTTGAGCGGTAGCATTAAAGGGGACATTACACCGAAAATGCGGCGTTGGTGTTGATATTGGCTTAGACATTGGCGTCGTGAGCGAAAAATCACGTGCATGGCGCTGTCGGGGGTAGATGCAGCAGCTGACATGGACGAGCATTGATTCTTCGATGGTTTGCGCGACTCAGTGCGACCACATGATATCAGAAAGTCGGGAGGAGCTGCCATCTCGAGTTGCTCATTTGAAGTGGGAAGGGGAAATAAGAATCAACCTCCCAGAGCTCTTGAATGTCGATTCAGGCACTCTACTCCTATGCTACGCAGGTACGTCCATCATCATCATCATCATCACCATCACCACCACCACCACCACCACCACCACCACCACCACCACCACCACCACCACCACCACCACCACCACCACCATCATCATCATCATCAGCCCGACTACACCCACTGAAAGGCGAAGGCCTCTTCCATATATTCCTCTGATTGACCCGGTCCTGTGCTAGCTGTATCTACTCTACCCCTGCGAACTTCTTAACCTCATCCACCCACCTAACTTTCTTCCCCCCACCCCCACCCCCCCTTCGACGCTTTCCTTCCCTTGGGATCCAATTTGTCCACGCCTATACGGATTGGTTAAAGTGGGGCTTTCTGGTAGCATACACTTTGCGCCATACCCTTAAAAGTGGAACTTAAATGTCCCCCATATTTTTTCTACGTGCCTTTGTGCTTGCCTTTTGAAAGGCGTGTTATACTGCACTTGTCCCTAACCCTCTCAACAGTGCACAATTGTCTTTAGTGGGCCGTTATTCAGCCACAGAACGCGGCAGCGCAGTTGTGAGGAGGGCGGCGAGCGAGGCCGGCAAAGTCGATAATTGGCCCGCTAGGAGCCAAGCAGTGTAGTGCGTGGAAAGAAGGCGCTCACCTTCGTCTCGGGGTGCTTCGATCCAGGGCAACTGTTTCAGAGAAGGGGGTTAATCCCCTAATTCATCCGCTTTCCCGCCCTACCCGCGCTAATCCTGTGTCGCAAGCCTTGCTCTGAGCCTCACGCTGCCGCTGGGTTTGCGGGGATCACGATGCGCTCTTGGCCTCCGTCCTCCGTGGAATTTATTACCCGAAAACTCACTTCCTATGCAGTAGCTTTAATCGTAGTAAGTGCGGCCTGTTACCGATACAAAAGGAAGAATAAAGAGCCGACGATACTTTAGTAATCAACGATATTGCCAAACATTGCTTCGCTAGACGCGTACCCCGTTTCGAAAAGAAGCGAAGATTCCAAGTGGCACCGCTTCAAAGTATTTTTTTTTTCGAGTTAATTATTGTGCGTTTTCTGCTAAGTGCACAGTGTCTAGCGTGGAGTAAGTACGTATCTCATTAAAAGAAAAAACAAACACGACCGGTAGAGCTAAGCTTTCTGGCTTAGCGCATCAGTCTGCGTGAACTCATTTGCATTTTTCGCTGAAACGTCCGGAGGGGTAAAAAAATGGTAGAAGGCCCGCATTGCCGCTTCATGCTTGTTAGAATCTAGGACACCACCTCTTTATTTCTTGTTTCACTCTCGCCTGCTTCATTTCCCTCACGGCGTGGTTCAAGTATCCGCCGAGCTACTGTGCCTTTCGTTGCCGCTGCAACTAATTTACAGACAGGGAAAGCACATGGCGGCTTTTCCGCTCTCTCTCCCAAAGAAACGGCTGACGCATCCTCGAAAGCCGCTAAAACCTATGGTGCGGCATTGTTGATAGGTTCCGTTTCACATTTTCGCACGTGTGGTACGTAGACAATCACCTGCGTACTCGGCCAAACAAATTTATTCGAGTTCAGATGGTCAGTCTTCGAAGCGTGACAATTGCGCTTCCATATATCTATCGAGGATGAAGTCGAATATTGAACAAATATTTTCTTACCCTTATGATGTGATAGAGGTTTTCACTGAGAAGTTATGCAGTTACTTCCCCTTCCCCTTTCTCAAAAGCGAGTTTAAGTTTCATTTCTTTCCCCTCTTGCAACTAACTATGTCTGGTCTGCGTTATCCACTCGTATGCATCGTAAAAAGACCCCCCCCCCCCTCCCCCCCTCTTTTGTTTTTGCTCCCACATTTCTCCCTTACTTCACTGGGTGGTTGAAGGCGCCATAGATAAATGAAACAAGTACTGCGTTGTTTCTTCTTCTTCCTGGCCTTTTGAAACATGGCGCATACCCATTTGGGGGGATTGGCCAAGGCGTAGTAGCATATGATGATGATGTTCTCAGTCGTAATGGCACATACGGCGGGGAATTGCCCAGAGTGCACTGCAGATGCAAGATACTCGTGGAGAAGGAGTGGAAAATTTGAAAAAAATTTCCTACAAGTCAATGATGATTTTTTTCTTCTCTGCTTTGGTTTTAAAATACACATTCCCATGGCCCTGATGGTCGCGCTCTTCCTTCTTCTCGTGCCGGAGTTCCCATTTGTATGCTGTGACGTCTATAATGCTTCATTGCTGCATGTCTTATACGGCTTACTGGTTGCTCCAAGAGACCTTCCTTAAACCTAAAAGGTGCAGATCACGCCCAGAAAGAAAACATGAAAGCGCATCTACGCACGAAGAGAAACAAGTGAGCGTGGCAATGAAGCGGCCTGAAAACTCTTTCGTCGGTGCGTTAATTCGCTAAATATTTTCTTCTTACTTGCGTGACGCAAGTGGGCCAGTTTTAATAATTATAGTGAAACGAATAGAGTGAGAAAAAGTTCCAGGAAGGGAGGGAGGGGGGTACCTAAGTTTCCTTACGGGTGGCAATGCGAAGGCATTTCTGTTTTGTTGCTGGTCTGGTTGTGCGCCTGTGTGTACACTTCTAACGCGCTGTGTTGTAAATAGCGTTCCGGACACGCCTGGCGCATTCAGATATGTATGAACATGCAGTGGTGCCATCTACACTGAGCTGTTATGACATATGACGCTGTAACTATGACTGTGACTAACTGGGACTATGACTGATCAAATCATAATTATTATGAATAATTGTTTGCGATTGATTTCATTATTATCGATCTCTGGGTGATTGACAGGTGCGAAGAAAGTTTTCTGGTAAGCAAGAAGGCTTTCGCCGTAACATGCACGCCAGAATGTTGCTAAATTTATCAGTGGCACAGTGGTGAAGCTAGGCGGCGCTGACAGAATGGCTCTGCTTTCATTCCTGAAAATGCCCTCAGTAACGAGCGCCTAGACTGCTTCTCTTTAATGCTGGGACGAGATGACGGAATGCGCTGCCCCAGCACGCAGTAGACCGCAAGGAAAATCAGGCCATGCATGTCACTAAATGGTCGAAACGTGTTCTTGGTTTATTGAGCTTGTCGGCAAAGGAAGTGAAGCCTCTGCCCTTAACGGCGCTTTCATTCACTCTGCCTCGGGTGGGAAAGGATGGTGAATCACTGCGTCAAGAGCACTTCAACAGTGCGCAATGTCAGTGCAAACACCAGTTAGCAGATATACTTCAGAGCGGAATTCTTGCTGCCTTTATTGCGTCGGACAAATTTGCCTCACGCACATCCGGTGGGAGGACTGGCTCGCAGAAACTGTATGGCGACGTAGTTGTGTGAAGCCTGAAGAAACCGGGCGCAGCGAGCGTTTCGCTAAATCCTAGTTTATGGAGGGAAGCAGGGTGGGTAGAACGGGGCCACTGGTTAAAAGATTGGCAGGACACTTAAGATCGCTCTTTAAGGGTATCACGTGACAGCCTTAATAGCTACCGAATACCGAAACCCGTTGCGGATCCTTTTCACATACATGCAATTTTCTACCAGCTTAAAAAGTAATTCATTAATCTGCGCCTGTGTTATCTGACAAATACTGATTAGAACACGTCAGTAAGCTACAACACTGTGTGAAAGACTATCTGATATAAATATAAAGCCCCGATTTCACCAAGCCACACGAATGTGCCAGCATGCCCAAGGCGTTCCCAATCTGACAAAGGATCAAATGGTCCTGGGTTCGACTCTCATCTAATCCTCCCATCTCAGAGGAGCCGCCTGAGTTGCATCTCCTGCCAATTCGGCTATGTCACGTTATCTTGTGACGTCACACAACTATGTCAACACGGCTATGTCACCTGCCTATTACCACTTTGTAGGAAACATGTTTGCGATTTTTAGAGACTGCGAGGCCTTACCGGTATTGCGCTCAAAGAGCCGTTAAGCTGCTGAAACCGCCCGTAATTGAAGTAACAAGCACTCACCACAGCATGCGTTTTATATGCGTATTCAAGCGCACGATCAAACAGTAACAACTCACGAGCCTAATAAGGAGGCACAGTGATTTGGTTATTACACTTAGGGCCACTGTGAGACCGTATCCAATGGCTTTAAGGCGCAATCCAAACATTTTACACGCAGTTATAAGATGAGAAGAATGGCAGGAAAGAAGGAAGGCTCAAACGGACTTAATACTAAAATAATAGGCTGCCAAGGTGGGCTGCTAAGATGACCTATCTTGTACGGAGTTACAGTGATACATAGATCGAGATAACACATGTAATGCACGTCGAATGATTGACAATGATCGTAGTTAACGAACGTCTTGATTGTTGGGGTAAAACAGCTTTTCACGTCCAAGCAGAAGAGGATTTTTGGGTTTGTTCTATAAGTTATGTGTCATCACTTTGGTTTGTTCACTAACTTTCCACTTGTTTCCTTTGCGGTATCTTGTTACATCGATAATTATTTGTCTCTCTATGTGATTGTATTGCCTCTCCTCCACGTTTCCGTGTGATCAGAGAAGACGAACAGACGCGAATCCACATTCAATGCCTGTTGTCGACCCCGTGTCACAATACAATACTAAAAATCGGCGTGTAATTTGGTCTTCCTTAAAGGAAAGAGGAAGTAGTGTACAAGAATGTTGACATCGGAATGATTCTGTCCACTAGGCGTGATAAAGAGTGACAAACACGATGACTCATAATATCAGCGGAAGATGGTGTCATACTTGGCGGTAGCGGCAGAACGCATGCATCGACAGCGAATTTGGGTATCACTGTCGACTGCACTCGACTGAGCTCTCGCACACGTCAGGGACGGGCTTCGACCTCCGCACTCGCGTCGGTCGACAGACAGGCGGCGGAAGACCTGGCATCACGCCCCTTCTTGCAGCAGCAGCATAGCCTTCGGCTTTTGCGATCGGTCCTCGCCCTCGGGGCACGCAGAACGAGCGAGATTTTGCTAGATGCAAGAATGAGAGGGATGGAAGATGAAGAGGGGGAAAGGCAGTTTGATGAGCGTAGCGCCCGCGGCCTGCGTCCATCCAAGTCGCGACTCTGTTGGAGCAGGATGCACACATCAGCGGAATTAATGGGGCGGAGGACGACGACGGCGAGCCGAGAGCGGAGGGAGAGGTGCCATAGGAGGAGGAAGGGGGTGCGGCATCACAAGAGGAGAGCGCAGAGAGGCGCTTGCCCTGGGAGTGGCTAACGGCTCTTGACGTCCTGACGGCGTGTTTATACAGCGCCAGGCTGCGGGACCTTTCGCTGCTGCAAGCAGATATCGATACTAGGGACCGAGCCGGCGTGTCGACCTCTGTATTAGATCAGCCGGGGCGCTAATTTCATTAGGCCTGTGTTTCGCGCCAACCGCCCAGGGCTGGATGCCGAAACTGCCAGTGTTTTGCGGGCCAGAGGAGCGGGTGTCCGTCGCCGACGGCGCTACAGCGCGACTTGCGACCGCGGCGGACGTGGCGCCCGGAAGGGGCGCTGCTCTGTTTCGTGCTGATAAGACGAGGCGTGCTTCGGCGCCGCTTCTCAAAGATGGAAACGAGAGCCCCCTTTAAACGAAGTCGCTTCGTGAATCAAGGAAAGCGCAGATGTAATCGGAAGGGAGATGTCGTTAAATGCAGAATATCGGATGGGGGAGGGGGGTTGCAGGAAGTCTGATGTAGTAACTCATGGGTAACTTAGGATGTAGTAACTCAGGACAAAGACAAATAAAAGGAGCATGATATTCTTTGCTTTTTCCGGAGATGATCCTCAGGTATAAGGGCCGGAGATGTGGTTCAGACAAGAAGAAAAAGAAAACGCATATATTGAACTATATTGGGCTTCACTTTTTGCTTTCTGAGCGCTTGCTTCTTGTTGGCGTCGCCTTTCATGTCACCGCGGTAGAACACAAAGCTATATAAGGCATTTTTACTACACACAAGGGTTTCAGGGTACATTCATTCTCAGCGAAGAGCCAACCTCTGTCCATTTTTTCGGGAAAAATGTCGACAAAGTACTGCTACTGATTACCCGTACAGCATGGTAACAAAAGGTTTTAAAGGCGTAGAAAAAACCGAAAAAGGTGAAAATTTTGAGATATCTTTGTTTATATCATTGCTTTTTCTTATTCTTATTTCTCGCCATCACAAATACATTTTAAAGACATATGACACCCAAAAAGCACATCTGTGAACTGGGTCCATGGCAGTACCTGAAAACAGCGTTAAAAAAATTTCATCCTATTCAGCGATGGCCAAGCGAGGCTTGCCAGTATATGCTTACGTCAATTTCAACCGCAACAACGTCAATCGCAGCAACTTATTTTTTGTTGTTTTCGCATTTAGCTTCCTATTTGTTACGAAACGTCTCGAGAAAATGTGGGCGTCCCTCTTTTTCGGTAACGTAACTCTACGCGCTTCCGACAAAAATAGTGCACACGTTACAACTCGCTTACTTTTTGATGCCCTATTTCATTTTTTCTCCTTCACATTTTACCGAGGCGGTTTGTTCAGACTGCATGCGCTTTTCTTGTGATATAACCCTTGAAACACTTATCCGAAAGGTGAAAGAGCTCCAAGTGCTGAAATGAAATTTATTATTTGGTTCTCGTCGTTTTAAAAGCGCATCATACTGAAAATGAAAGCCCATTTTTAGCAGCTCCATCTGATCATTTCTCTCTCGATGCGTAACATATATGAACCACAGAAGTTGCCTGAATACGACGTCGCATTCAAGCACTGCAAGCGATTTGCTGAAGCACATTTGCTTGCTCAATTATTGCATCCTAAAATTTCCGCCGTTTTAGGAAATAGTGCTTACGTCATTGCTTTCGCACAAGAGACCGCAAAGGGTGGTAGTGTGTAAATACTAATGTTTGATTTCTTTTTTCTAACCTTTTCGATGGTAGAGTGTAAGAAAATGAGAGGCTCGCTATTATATATATATATATATATATATATATATATATATATATATATATATATATATTCAGGAAGCCAATGATCCGCAAGACCCGCGAAAAGAGAGGGGAATGTTTCTCTTTTGATTCGTTTTTTTTTTCTACTCTCGCTGTTCGTAAATGGGGAATTAGCTTCGTAAAAGCTTTATGGCTGAAATATAATTATTTTGGAAATAGGCGAAAAAAAGACGACATGCTTTCAAGGAGACCTTAAACAAGGAGCTCTTTATTCTGCGCATGGTGCTGTACAAAAATTTGAGCTATGGCAGCGGCTATCTTCATTTCGGGATGTTTATGCTGCATGTCAAATAACAAAGTCCCACTCGCTGTGCCGTCACCTCGGCCTTTAGGGCTGTTAGCGGACACTCAAATAAACAAGAAGAACTAATTTATTGAGGTCGCATTAGGAAATTAGGTGGATGTCAGTCCGCAAGAAGAACGCGCCTGTGCGAACTCCGCTGTTGCGATGCGTCCGTTCTATCGCTCGGTCCAGCTTCGACTGTTGGAGCTCCGTATTCGCTCTCGCTTGGCCGTATTATACCCTTGGCGAGGTAGTCTTCCACTTGTTCTCTGACCTCAATAAATTAGTTCTTCTTGTTTATTTGAGTGTCTGCTAACATGGCGCAGTCGACAGGATGTCAGTCAGACGCAACCACTGAAGACGCAGCGGCTCAACGGCGAACACTCTCGACTCACTCCGACTCAACGACCGTCAACTTTCTGCTGTCCTCGGTCGACCGCAACCGCTTGGGCACTGCTACGAAGAAGCAGCTTGCAGACGAATTGAAAGCAAGACAACTGCCGTGCTCCGGAAGCAAGGACGATCTAGTCTCACGAATCCTCGAAGACAACGTTGGTCGACGAGTCTCCGAAGATATGGACACGCCAACGCTAAACCAGGCTGCCAACGACTACGACAGGCAGGCGTACCTGGAGGCGCTGTCTACAATCAAGGAGCTACGCGCCGAGGTGGAGACTGTCCGAATACAGCTTGCCCAAGCGACCACGGCTACCGCACCTGGAGTGCACGGGGGCGGCAACGTCAGTGCAGACGCCCCAACGCCAGCGCAAAACGTTACGAGTTCTGCACCAAGCCCACCACCCGCTCAAGTTCCAGCTGATGACAGGAGAGCTGCAACTACGGAGATACCGATAACGATAACGCCAACTTACGCTACTGGTGACGGAGGACCGAATATGGCTGCGATTCTAGCCATGATCGCCACCACGCAAGCACAGCTGGCCAACGCGTTGACGAGGACTCCCGCACCCACGGCACCAGTACAGATCCATTCAACAAGCGACACATCATCCGCCATCCCTTTGTATGACGGATCGCCACACCAAAGTGTAAGCGGCTGGATTTCCCAAGTGGAGCGCATCGCTGCTCTAGCGCACTGGACGGAGTCACTAACGCTGGCTAGCGCGGCAACACGTCTAACGGGAGCTGCGAGAGACTGGCACAGCTCGTACGGGACAATGTGCAACACGTGGCCCGAATGGAAAGAAGCCCTCACCACCCGCTTCAAACGAAATCTCTCAATGCAAGAGTTCCTTGACCTCCAAGGAAAACGACGTCTTGAACCGTCCGAATCCATCGTGGAATACATGTATTCGAAGAACTCTGTCCTCGACAAGGCGCCGTACCCACTCGCCACCGAGGAAAGGATCTCCCTAATATTGAGTGGAATAGAAGACGACACCTGGGTGAATCCGCTTGCGGCGCAGTGTTGCACTACAGTGACGGAGTTGATCGACCGTGCAGCCCAACTTGACTCGCGACGCCGCACAACTTCGCCCGCTTGAAACGACAAGGACGCACGACCCCGCCTAACCAGTCAACGCAGTCAATTCAGGCGATCCAGCGGAGTGTCCGACGCTCCTCCCGATGACGACAGGCCGCACGAAACCCGAAGATCTACGCAGTCGAGACAGCCTACCGCAAGGTCATGCTATAACTGTGGTGACACCGGCCACCTATCCCGAGAATACAGCAAACCCAGAACCGCAGCTACCATCCGGGCGGAGCAGCGACGATCTGCCAGGTTCAACAGCGCCAACAGCGGCACACCACCCAACAGGCAAGCAAACTGTCTCTTGCACTCCACCGGCGGCACATTGCCAATCGTTACGGGCCGCGTAAACAACAGGCCGCTCAATATTTGTATTGACAGTGGAGCCAATGTGTCAATTCTGAGTGAAGAGGCACTTTGCGCGGACATTGATACGCACGCCCGGCACGCTACGGAGTCGATCCAGGTCCTAAACCAAACTATTAATCCATCACGCGCGGCAACGCTCAGTGTTGAGGTGGGAACAACGAAAGTGCTTCTCCGAGGCGTAGTCGTCGCGCCGTTGCCGGAATCTATAGACCTTATTCTCGGATCCGACTGGCGCCGCACCGCCAACGTGGATGTGACCTTCCATCCAACTAATGATATGACTCTTGTGCAAGTGACCGAAATTGCCAACGCGTCATCGAGCTCGTCAACCCAGCGTCCAAAATCCACGCAACGAACGGGAGAGGCTCTGATAGCTTCATTCTGTCAGCAAGCCGCTGAGCCTGCTTCCTAAGATAATGGTTTTGTGCGATTCAGTGCGAAGGACTGCGTTCCCGACGAAGATTTCAAAACTCTGGTAGAAGACTCGGTATCAAAAATGACCAAGCACGCTAATGCTGGCGAAAAGGATGCGCTTAGATCTATCCTACACAAGCATCATGAAGCCTTCACGTCGAAAACGGACACTCTTGGCATGTGTCCCCACGCCGAACACGCATCGCAACAGCGGAGTTCGCACAGGCGCGTTCTTCTTGCGGACTGACATACACCTAATTTCCTAGTGCGACCTCAATAAATTAGTTCTTCTTGTTTATTTGAGTGTCCGCTAACAGGGCCATGGTCAGAACGCAGGTTTCGCTCGTTGAAAAGGAGGTTGGGAGCTCTGCAATATGGTATCGCATGAATGCATTCAAGTGACAATTTTTTTTTTTTCATATTTCATGCGCTCCCTTTAAATGGCGCATAGGAAGACCACGCAGGACGTATACGTTTGCAGATTATTTGAAATAACTGATGGGGATAATGAAATTTGGAAGGACACTTAATCTCCGCCTTTGAGTATACTTGTGGATCCTTGTTCGCGTACATTAGCATGCTACTCGAGAGTATAGTAGCCTCTAGTTTCGTCGTTAAATATCACACACATACTGCGTACGGTCGTATGTGAAAGGTCATCCGCTAAAAAAGTAACGCCCCACTTAACCAAGCCACACCAACATGCCTGCGTGACCTAAGGGTAGGGTGTTTGACTAATAATTCAAGGGTCCTATAGTTAGCTGATTGTGATCTCAACTGCCACCTGAAAAGAGAGGTCCGAATTGGCAGCTCATGCCAAACCAGCCGTGTCATGTGGTCACGTGACGCCAGGAAACCCTACTTACAGTCAGTGACCAGCCATTTCAGCAGCCTGCTACCACCTGTCATGCCCGTGTTTTCTCGCTCACAACGCCGACAATGCCTACGCCAGATTTTCTGGAGAACGAGGTCTCTAACGCTATCGCGTTAAAAGGCGTATTTTTCTAAACCGCCTCTACATTTAATGAAACGCATTTTACTCTGAAGTGAATGATAAAGGTGTTGTATAATTAACTTAAGTTAATTAGCTTACCAAGCGGAGTATCAGAAAGGGTTTATAACGCCGCATTATCAATAAATAAATTCAATAAATAAATTAAAGCCAACGGTGTGTCAATTTCACGCAGCTGCGCTTTCCGCGCTTTTCATGTCATTAGTTCAAGCTATGCTGAAGTTAAGCACCTACTAGAACGTTTTTCATTACCGCGAGTGTCACATGGAACGTGATAGAACGATGAGGGGGGCAGCAGCTGTGTGTGAAGCCTCTTGAACGATACCTATGGCATCAAAACTGCCAAAACCGAAGCCCTCGTTAAGCTATTGAGCAGAAAAGGGTAGGGAAATGAATGCCTCATTATGTTATCTAGGGTGTTCGGCTAGCGGGCACGCATTCGCGATCTCCGATTACCGGCCGCAGCGGCCAATCGAGTATCGATGAAGGCGAAACACAAAAACGACCATGTAGAAAGTTAAAAAAAAAAAAAAAACCTATGTGGACGAAATTAGGCCTTAATTATGAACTATATAGAGCGTGCCTCAAATTCCACATTGTTAATTCTTCAAGCAAGGACCAATTACCCGCTCCCGTCTCCACGCACGGCAAGAAAATTATGACTGTAGGCTTAGCCTCAAGTCACACGCGCTTGATTTTTTTGCCTTTCTAGTAATTAATGGATTTTGCTCAACAAAATTTATTTGAAATGAGTAAAGAAGTGTGAGAATACTAAAATAAAAAAAAACATAAAAAAGGAGAGAACACAGGTAGGGGAAGCAAGTTTCGAAAAATGAATCCCCTGGCTTTCTTCTACATGCATGCGTGACATAGAATGAAGATAATTGACCATTGTAATGAATGTTAAGCGCCTGCAATCACTCTATATACACGCTGCTTTAGCGCATATGGCTGCGCAGACAGGCGGGTTTTTTAGTATTCGCGCGTATTACAAGAGTTAAGCCCTATAAGGCATAATGCAGCTTTGTTCTGTGTTGGTATACCGAACCATGGTTGCTCAGTATAGTTCGAGCGCTCGGCTATCGATCCGGGTAGGGTGCGATCTGAGCTTCAGGTGCTCCGTTTCGACTACGGGAAAATGCGAAGCGTCTATGTGCTATCCGATGTCAATGCACATTCAATAACCCCAGATGGTCTAAATTATTCTGCTCTTCCATCATAGCCTGATTTGCTTTTCGGCGTTAAACCCTGTAAACCGAACTACGTACTATATTGGTTTCTTCTAAACACACGTCCTCTGCTTTCATTGGGCCAATGTGAGCTCCAACGTCTACACTAGTGCTCGGAACTGGTGTGGGTGGCCTTTAGCAGCTGCTTTCCAATTCCCTTTTCTTCCCCCTTTTTCCTCTGTCCCGCAACTTCTTTCCTGCGCGCGACATTTCGGCTGCTTGATGAAAGGAGACAAGAGCGCGTACGGATTTCAAATTTTCGCCTGCATGGTTTTAGACTAATGAGCGGCACAAAACACTGTCGCGGCTTCTGCAAGATTACCCGCCTAGCGAGCGCCTCATTAGACGCGAAGACTTAATCACCCGGCGAATCTACGACGACGACGCAGGTGTCTCTGATACAGTCATTTTTCTAACTTGCACAGTTTTAGAGAGAGAGAGAGAGAGAGAGAGAGAGAGAGAGAGAGAGAGAGAGAGAGAGAGAGAGAGAGAGAGAGGCAAGTACTAAAAACTCCGCCGCACACTCAGCACCTCCTGAAAGTGAAGCTTCAATAAAGCGACTCGATTAAGGAAGACGTGAGCTAAAGCGCCTTGCTCGGGTGAGAGAGAAAGAAGGCTAGAGGGAAGCACACTTCATAGAAGAACGCTGCAGGGAACCGTGATTTTCAAACCACGTGCTCAAAAAAAGATTAAAGACGGAACCGGGTCAACTGTGTGGCTAAGAAAGTGGTCCATTAGAAAAAAAAAAAAAAAAAAAAGTCCACCGCATGGTTTGTGAACTTTAAAGAGTTTCGAGGAGGTTTGGTGTCGAAAACGGGATAACTAGGTTACACGCCTTCCTGAATTGCTTGGCTGAAACGTACGCTCCTGTCTACCTGACCAGTATTGAAGTAGAGTGAATATTTGATTTTTTTTTTTGTTTCTTAACAAACCTACTTGTGAAGACTTGCTTCGTGGTTGCCTTATTGCTTTTCGAGTTTGTCCCAGAATGTTTCAGTAGCCATATCTCTTCAAGTCACGTTTTGTTTTATTCACTTCGGGATTGATTTATGAAGTCCCTTTTTTTTTTTTTTTGTTAAAAGATGATGATTTCACGATCTGATCTCATATTGAACGCTCGCAGCCAGCAAATATTGCTTACACTTACATTTCTGTCCCACCTAAAAGCATATAGCCATGGCTCTATTGCGAGCTTAATTTCAGAGTGCTCTTATTCAAGTTTACGTTATTAATTTCTTTTTTGTTAAGCGCACATCACTCTTTTGTAACAAGCACCAACAAGAACGGAAAGAACGTAGCACGTGTATTGTACTTAGCTCGAATGCTCATGGTATTTTCATCTGTAGTCTCGCAGTCTAACCGACGTTGAAAACTGCTTTCGAACGTTACCTTGAAAAAAAAAAAATTGTAACTTTTACGAAGGAATCTCACTGCAGCTAGCTGCTCCGCGCTGAGAAAGCACGTTGCAAAATATACGGAACCGACAAATTTACAAAAAGAAAGGCGCCAACCTTAAAAGCTGTGCACCAGGAAGCATTATAGCTATAATCTTAGACACGTTGCGTGCGCTCCACCTCCTACTCGTCCAGGTGAAAAGTGAGACGAAGGAAAAAAAAAAAAAAATGCACCTGCTCCGTAGGAAGAAGTGGGTTGAATAAATCTTTACCCCTAATTACGCAAGCCTATAAAGACGCGAACAAGAAGCTAAACAGGTTTCGAAGATAAAATACTGCTTACGTGTCTCGTTAGAAGCGACGCAAGACAAAAAAAAAAAAAAAAAAAAAATGAGAGTAAGTCACGGTTTCTCGCTTTGCGCCATAAAGATCGAAGTAATTAGTCAAGTGCCTCGCACCATTTATTCTGTTTTACTTCGTGTATACCTCGCTGAGCCGAGCTAGCCGTCTCATTCTCGCGCTCTCGCTCGGCTGTACGGCACGCGAAGAAACAAGAAGTCGAGTATAGAAGGCATGACACGAAATTTGTGTCAACGAAATAATTTATTCCCAGCTTCCATTTGCGCCCCCTGGCGTCAAAGCCGCACTCGCTACATTTAGGTCCCCCGTCTCTCTGTTTTGTTTCTTTTAGTTTACCTCTCGCTTTTGACTTTAAATCTGACTTCTTGGTCGCTTCTTTCTTTCGCCGCTTCATCGTTATTTCCTCCGTGTTCTGTCTTTCTTATCCGTAAAAAGAGTAGCACATCATACGAGCAGCCCAGCTCGCATTTTTCTCGTACAGCCAAAGCCAGGGGTGGGGGAGGAAGGAGAGGGGGGAGGGGGAGATTTTGCAGTCCCTGCAGTCTTGCCGAACCCCTCTCATTCTGGTCCCGTTACTTCTTTTTTACTTATCGTTTCGACGCCAGCCTTCTCTTCGCTTTGGTTCAGCTTTATGGGTTTTCATCGGGCGCTGTTTGCGTTTCTGTAATGCGGGATTGCGTCGTCAAGAATCCATTTAAGATATCCGGGAGGTCGGGACGGCGAGGGAGGCAAGCGAAGGAACGCTTGGAGGAGACGCTAAAAGGAAACGGGAGGGAACGAATGGCACGAGCGTCGGTGCAATGAGGCAGAAAAATAATTTGCGACGAAGAGTAAATGACAGCGCGGAAGCAACGCTGCGCATTGCGAGGGCGGAATCTGCGCCTTGCAGAAGAGCAGCAGCCGCTCTGCTCTGCCTTCCCCTGTGGTGGAAGTAGTTGAAAGTCTCAGGGAAGCCAGGGACGGTTTCCCCCCTGCTCGCTTAATAGGGATGTAAGGAAATGGAAGTTTGAAACAAGCGGGAAAGATTGGAAGGGTGAAGCACGTTTTTTTTTTCATTACTTTTGTTCGTTTGCCTTTTCTACTTCTTCCGAGTGCGGAACTCGTTAGGAGAAAAGCCATGGCCATGGTCGGCTCGCATAACAATATTTACGAAGAGCTGTGGTGGAAACAGATTACGGGATAGGACGAAATGACGCGGAAAGAAAACTTGCGCACCAATCCAGACTAGACATGGCGAAGCGAGAAGGAACGAGACGACTGTATTTTGGTTTTTTGCAATCGCGCAACGAGTCGTTTTTTTCATAATGCGTTAACTTACCGAAGCTTCGATGAGTTGTTCAATTCAATCATGCCTAAGTGCTGTCTATAAAGGCTGTGAATGATGCGTCTACAAGATCCAAATCACCAATTCTGCCTAGTTTATTGCATTCCCTTTTTCTGATAACACCAGGTGAATTAAATAGCGCGCAGTGTCCGGACTCCTGATAAGCTCGACCATACTGAGAGTCTCGATGTAAGGGCTGAATGCACAAATTGAAGTCGTTGTAGATCTGTTGCTGGATATGCTCATCGTCTCGCCATCGCCATGTAATCACCAACGACGAGAGGATGTTAGATTTAACTATATACACAATGCCACACCATCATTGTTTGGACAGAGGACCTTAGTTGTTGAGAGTCGGCACGTTTTTGTTTTGTCGCGCAGGAGATTTCTCCTTTAGCGTTCTTGCTGCCAGTGCATGCATTCAGAAATGTATGCGTACCTGTGTGCAGGTAACATAGGTGAACTATTAGGAAAGTACTGCTGCATTACATATATATATAAAATGAAACAATCATTTCCTGTCGAACCGATTCCATACATCTCAGTAGGTGCAACCTAAAGATTCAAAGAAAAAAATATATGAGTAGACGTGACTCTATCCGCTGAAAGCAAAAGGAGAAACCGACTACTTCTAAAATTTGGCGTGGCCTGAAAAGGTATTTCTTTCATCCCATCCTGTCCTGCCCGGGAAGGAGAAAAGAACGTCTCCGCGTGCATCTATATGGGGCTCGGAAACACCGACGATGGATGCAGGACAACGTACAGAAACATAGTGGAAGGCTCTATTGGAAAGGCTCACAACACGCTACCTCAAGTAGGAGGACGAGGCAAAGAAATTCAGTCAGAGTCGAAAGAAAAGCCGGATAGGGTAAAAGCCTAGCTTCCTGCGGCAGAATACATGAGGAGCGGCAAGGGCGAGGAGTCCGCATACGTGGCGGCAACAAAAGGTGTAGGCTACTCGAACCCAGTCCCGAGATAAAGGAAGGCGGCAGAGACGCCGCGGGCGCTCTCTTGCCGCCGCCAAACTTCACCGGAGCCAAGAAGAGGAGGAAGCAGACCCGTGCATTATTCATCGTGCTTTTCTCTTGGCGCGCCGCAAACACCGCACCGAAACTGCATGGGCCCGGAGTGCGATTTTGCATTACCTGCCGGTCTAGGGTGCACTGGCCTGGCACGTCGAATTACAGGCAACCCCCCGCGTCTCTGGGTTTGAGCACAGATGCGCATATTCTTATTTTTGTTTAAGCTCACGTGCACACCCCTTACGAAACCAAGATTCTGAGTGTGTACAGCTATGAAGCGCACGTACTACGCATAGGCAGTCTCGTACGCACGCTTGCTTGCACGTGAGCGATGATGGCGGGTCGTGATCTCTGGCTCAATAGCTGGGGACTCAAGGGGTCGGGCTTTTCATCTTCGGGATGCGTGTTCCGGCGTTTTGCCAGCGGATGAAGGAAGTGGAGCTTTATAGGCTTCGCAGCATTCGCAGGTTCAGTTTGGTGTCTGACGCCTTAGGCGTCTTTAGCGGGAGAATGTCCTGATTATTGCTAAGGGAGTAAGGCAGTCAAGCGTCTTTCGGATTAGAAGCTTATGTGAGGTTTCGCTTATTGTAAACAGGGGGAAAATATTATTCGCTGTGTACGAAACGCAAGTCCGACCTTTGCGGCAGTTTTATAGGGAACGACAATAAAAGTTGAGTCTCATTACTGGTACAATTTTATCGCGGAGGTACTAGCACATTTCGACTTCTCAATGATGCGACTTTTTCGGCTTGGAATCAATCCAGCGACAAGTGTTCAGCTGGTTTATAGGAGACAGTGGTTGTTCAAAACGGTGGTAAGATCGCAGTCAAGTCGCTACCTTAGGCCTCGCTCTTCGCATACTTCGCATACTTCACCGCATTCTCAATAATACCACTTTTTCACAAATTGCATTTGGTTCTTGCTTGGAAGTAAAGAACAATGAGTCCAATCGTGTATCTGTACTTGTTTTTTTTTCTGTTCCTCCGTGTGCTTTTTTGACGAGAATCATATCCCAATTTGTCCGGCTACACTCTGTGAGTCTGATCTAATGCATTCATATTGCGATGTATCATTGCACTCAATATGATTTTCTACGCATATTCATTCGTTTCTTCCCTCCGCGGTGGCGCAGTGGTTGCGAGGCCGACTACTGTACAGGAGTCACCGGCTTCCAAACCGACCGCCAGAGGCTGTATTTCGATAGAGGCAAACCGGAGTGGCGTCCGTGTGCTGTGCGATGTCAGTGCACGTTAAAAAAAACCCCGGTTGTCGGAATTTCTGTAGCCCTTCACAGCGGCGTCTTTCATAGTCTGAGTTGCTTTGGGATGTTAAACCTTACAAACCAAGTCAAACCAAACGAAGCCGTTAGTTTTTAAATAGAGTGGGTCTGACATTGTTAAACCATTAAGCACTTATGCTTGGCGCGGGTGTAAGCGTGTGACACCGCGAATTGGACCGGATCGAAAGAAGAGAACAGTGAATGCGCAGTGCTGCAATTTACAGACACCTTGAAACCACCAGGTGTCGGCGCCATTGGTTCGAATGATTAGAAACTTTGTCACATGACTTCGCAATCTGTTGTTTTTAAAGGCTATCACGCAGCTGCGCTTGTATTCTTCAAATAAGCGTACAGGGGCAGTCGTTGCGGCGTACTCGAAGAAGCACAATTGTGAAGCACGGTGTGGCTGTGAACGAGGGCCCGCTGTAATTTGCAGAAAGCTGTAGGTACTTTTCTATTTATTTTCGTGATGTACCAGCTTACCTTTGAAGCGGATTGTTTTTCTGGGTGAAGATGTATTTGAACAAAGATCATATATTGTAGGAAAGTGCATTCTGCAATGTAACTTCAACGGGCTACCTACACGCGCAAAGTTGCGCTGATGCGTCCAGCTGCTCAACATCCTTGCATTATTGTACGCGCGTATACTCTTTCAGGATGCAAATTATTTCTTAGCGCCGTATTGTTATCCATGTCAGTCGAATAAGAAGTTATGCTAGATGGGGAGTATCGCACTGGCATGGTTGAAAAGTGCTGGCAAAATGTCGTTGTTGCGTTCAAGGCTGAAGAGGTAATTTATGTAAAAGCCAGTCGTGAGCGTGGAACCTTCCTCCTTGGCGCACTGTACACTAACCTGCAAAAATTCAGGCCCCGAAAAGCTATAAAGTGTTTGGTCACTAACGCAGTCTAAAACGACTAAGGACCAATTAGCACTGGAAGCAAAATATCCCGGCATCTTTACGATAATTAATGGTACCCTCCTTTTTTATTTTTAGGGAGTTTGAAAACAGTCGATTTGAAGAAGCAAAGGAGACACTTGAGGTCCTCCTTCAAAGGTATGATGCGACAGTGTTATTGGCCCCCTTCTGCGCGTCTCTTCATCTGAATCCTCGTACACGTACTTGAGTTTAGCTCGTGACTTAACCTAGAATAACTTAATGTATTACCTATTACCTCTCACATACTTGTAGCGACTCGTGTGGCACGTTACTCGTTAACATGACAAATCAGCCATGTCACGTGGTCTTGTGACGCCACTGAACCCGCCTACAAATCACTGCCCGACCACGCCATCTGCAAACTACCACCTGCGAGATGCAAGGAAGTGATTGATCGCTTCTAACGCCGATAACACCCACGACAGATTTTCTGAAGAACGGCGAATTCAACGTCGTCGCATTAGTATACTCACCTGTCTCACGGTCTTGTTACTGCGCTGGCCGCCTGGCCGGCTTCAGGTTAAGCTACTGCTTTTTGATTTATTTTGTGTATTTCTGCGTCCCCTGCTCCAAATTTAGATTTTGATTCACGGTTTCGTTCATATGGTTAACGTCCCAAAACGACTAGGGCTATGAGAGACGCCGTAGTGGAGGGCTCCGGAAAGTTTGGCCTCCTGTGGTTCTTTAACGTGCACTGAAATCGCACAGCACACGGGTGTCTTACTTTTCACCTCCACCGAAAAGTGGCCGCCGTGGCAGAGGCCGACGCCTCTGATGACGATTTTTTATGCACTGGCACTATATCCCCATTCGCCGGGTCTGTTGATCGGTCTGAAGCCTTTGCGCATTTGGGCAGCACTTTTGAGGTGGAGATCGGAACCTGGACCTTTGGATCACTTATATGACACGCTACTCGCAGGCCATGCAGACACGTCCGTACGGCCTGCATGTCGGATGGTCTTGCATCTAGTGTGGTCGTTGTTGTTTATTTCCCCAAAAATACAGTTACATAGTAAAAACACCTGTCCGCACATGCAATGATGCTTTTTTACTGAACAGGGCACCAAGGCAACGTGGCGATAGCAGCTATATTGCACATTTCAAATAAACACATAACTATATTCTCTCAGCACGTCAGAAAATTACTGAAGAAAACAAACAATAAAAAAAAAACACACGCAATCAGCTTGACAATAGATGTTGAATACTTCTACAGGTGGCTTTCATAAACTTGAGGTGGCCGATATGAATTCTCGAATAATAATCAGCTGTCAAGTGTACTTTACTCTAGAATGATTCATGACGGACGTAGCTCCTCTTTTTTTTATTTTGGTCTCCTCATTTTCGCTTCTTTCAGCACGATTCCAGTTTAACTAGCAGAGCTCTTCGCCTTACCGTTTTTTTTCGATTAGCCTTTATAAACTATTATGTCAAATATGTTCTGGCATAGCTACGTTAACAAATCGTGGCTGACTTCTAAAATAGCTTCATATAAGAAAACATTATTTTAAAGTTAGTGTGGAGGTTTTACCTGTATAAACACGCTTACGGTGAAAAAAAAAAAAAGAAAACAGAGGAGTGTTGTGAGTGCCTACGACGTTAAGAGTCGTGCCAGGAAGTTTGGATGTGCACTACTCACAACTGGGCGCCAAAGGGAGCAACCTCGACAGACGGAACCGACCTGTTCCTCACTTACCGTGTGGGCCTACTTTTCTGTCAAGTCCGTACCAGTGCAAAAAGTGGTCTCCACGAGTGCGTTCATTAATTATATGCGCTTTGGACAGCGTCGAATACGACATCCAGTTGTCACAACATTCGGCCGTTATTGCGATTCCGCCCAGTGCGCATGTAATATCGACCGATATACGCGCTGCATTCAAAAGTAGTGGGAACAAGTGATGAGATTAAAAAGACCATAAGTCATCGCTTCGTGAACGCTTGAGTGGCTCTGCTTGAATGGAAACAGGTGCTATTTTTGAAAGTTTTGTTTGCTTAGGGCTCGGATTTCAGACTCTGTGGCCGCGTAGCTCTCCCCGTAGTGCATCAGCGCTCCATCGCGTATGTTACAGGCAGACTCATTCAAAGCCTTATCTAAAAGGACTCCGGTAAAGCTGACCCTGTTTGCGGAGTACACGCCGCAATAAGATCGTCGGACGTAGCCGTAAGAAACGATAGATAAATGAAGCGTATTTGTGTCACTCTGGCCTATGTCAGTGATTTAGAACCGCCTATTTCTCGTGTGTTTTTCGGTACTGATTGAATTTTTAAATTAAAAATGCCACTGTTTACATCGGAGTCAATATCAGGCACCCACGTTGCCTGCGCACTCAGCGACTGATATTGATTGCTTCAAGTTTGTGTTTACCAGAACGTGAAAGCATGAAAAATGCAGATGCCCTTCGTGTTTCCGCTGCTCCCAGTTTGACCCCGGCGTACCAGATGAGATTTGATATATTTGTTGAGTTGTTTGCAGGTGGGCAAACAGGACCATGCTGTCTTGTCCGTTGCTTTTTATTATTCATTGGTCGTTCTTAAGAGGTAGTTGAAAGTGCACTACGGAAGAGAAACATGAGGCCAACATATACGCTATTATATTTTCGAAGTTGTCTTCATGGAAAGTACTAAAGCATTGTACTCACGATGCATGTACTATGACATCATGATTTTGATTCAGTAATAAACAAAACAAAGTTTTATTACCCTAAAAACGAATAAAACTGAAACAAGGCATACCGTGGCTCAAAGACTTTGCCCCTTTCTTTCGACAGAAAGTGCTTAACATTCGATTGCGCTCTGCAATATTTAACTGAGACTATTTATTGACAATATTTATTGAGAACATTTAACTGAGAAGTACAACAGCCACGGTTTCGTTCGAATAAAGGTTTCATTGTTTCGATGGCGACGGCACAAAACAATGCCTGCGCGGCTGTTTTTTTCTATACAGTGATTGTTGCAGGGGAAAACGAATTATCTAAAATTGTACTACGTACCTTCCATTGGACAACGACCGCAAGGCTATTAAAGAACGCGCTCACGTTATTCGGGTAGATGCTCTCAAGAAATTGGCTGCTGACATTTTTAGGCTCTGCTCTCGCCCTTACTCCAACGGCAGTTAGCGCTGTGCTTGTGTCACTGTGCAAAACTTCCGGTCTTTCATTTATATTAAACAGATGGAGTCTGTGCGTTTGTTTACCTTAGAACGTATATATTCTTATTTTTCGTTCAAATTAATTTAGGTTTCGTTAGTGTGCACGTTACGCCCGTATTTGTCTCTCCGAAAAGTTGAAGAAGCGTTCTCAAGAAATTTGTGTAGACCTCGCAAAAAGCTCTTCAGTAGTTCGTTGAGCCTTCGTTAGATCTTTTGCGCTGTGTTCTAAATTTTCTTCGTTTAGGCAATAGCACGATCCTGCCACTTTGGGAAGAACAAGGTGATGCTAGGTAGATATTTTAGAGCGTAAAACCAGCTCCCATTCCAAACCTCAAGGTCACCTGGCTCCGAACGTTTGACATTTTCTTCTTCTTAGGCAAATTACTGCGCAGCAATCATCGTCGTCTTTATCAAGTTCCAACAGAATCTCACGTTCTGCAGTGAGCATATAGTAATCTTCATAAAGTTTCGTCGGCGCCGCACTTTCATTTAGCCTAGGTAAATACGCCAAACACACACGCCATCTAGGCAAGAAGTGCAGGCGGGGTCCGCGATTGTGCTGTCGAGCGATTCCACTAGATGGCATGACAAAAACAGGCGGCGTGGCGTAGTGGAAGGCACTCTCGCTAAAGACAGAGACCAAGACGAGAAGCTAAGCGCGAAAGCGAGCCAAGATTGAAGCCGCAGCATCTACTGTGGCTGTGGTCGATGACTTATACGCACGTGAAACTTAGTACAGGGATAGGTGCACTTCTGCATCATTTTGTTTTAGATTTGCATATCCGAGGAAAGCGATTAAAAGAGCTTTCTCAGTAGGTTTAGGCAGCACTTCGCATGGTAAAGGGACACGCAAATATAGGGAAAAAAGAGAAGTTTGGTATCCGACAACAAATGCTTTTGCGCCAGGGACACGTTTTCGCCAGCAGATCGTAATGAGTTTGCCTTTTGTTGCTCAAAAAAAAAAAAAAAAAAAAAAAAAAAAAAAAAAAAAAAGATACGAAAAATACAGCTTTTGAAAAACAAACAACATTCCGTCGCTGAAATCTAAAGATGTGGCTTTGTACGGCGTCTTCGTTGCAACACAGTTTATTAATTTGTGAAAAAAAAAAATTCGTGCATTATTGGAAAGCCATTTTCTAATGATATATAATGCGCGATTTTGTGCGTGCCACTCACTTGCACAAAAGACTTGCCCAAAGCTCAGAATAGGCTTAGGTTCAATCCTCTGTCAAAAACTGACAACTGCAGATAGTATTGACCATGGCAAAGGCCTTTCATACCTTGTACTTCTAGCAAGTTGTAAAAATTTAGAAGGTATTAGAATATGGTAGCGTTATTTTCCAGGGATTGCATGAAATCCTTTTTTTCTTTGTGCCTTTGCTAACACTATAGGCCCTTCAATAAAACTGATATCATTGGTAAAATAAAATTGACCGATTTCTTTGGGACAGTTCGAAGCACAAAGCAGTTACTTCGAAGGACGTTAATTGCAACTTCCTCAAATTTTAAGCGAACAAGGCCTTTGCTCGCCATTAGCCTACATTAGCCTTGTTCGGAAAATAGCCAGTGAAAATGAACAAAGCAACACTCTTCATACATTAGCCTTGCTCGGTTAATAGCCAGTGAAACTGAACAAAGCTCCGCTCTTCATACACAAACAGGATTTGATTACTTACTTATGACAAACATGTCCCCAGCACATTTTTGCATAAACAAGGTACCGCGTATATATATATATATATATATATATATATATATATATATATATATATATATATATATATATATATATATATATATATATATATATATATATATATATATATATATATATATATATATATATATATATATATATATATATATATATATATATATATATATATATATATATACGTAATGTACGCTAAGAACTATCGACGAGGGGCCGAAGATTGGATTTTGCTCTCATTTCTTCGGGCGGAGAGACTTCTTTTTCATAGCTCAGAGGGAATAATTAACCGATGTCCGCCTCCCGCACCGAGGCGCTCGATATTCGTAATAAGGCCCCACTGTAATCACGTAGATGTGATCGAACCGAGTCGTGCCACTGAAATATTTACTCAAAAGAGAAGTAGGGACTAAATCAATGAAGCCGGTAACTCCGGAACTTTGTTTATAATAAGCAATGAGACGTCTGCAGAAGAACTGCGGACAGTGAAGAAAAGCAAAAAGAAGTAGGACGAAACCTGATTATTTCCCTCTAAGACCCATATGCAACGTACCTGGACACTGTTTGCGGTATGTATACTATGCTAACCAAATGGAGCAATGGGGAGGGGGGGTAAAGCACTGTGCGGGCAGCACATCCTGCGATTGCAAATGATACGAGCAGAACGCACATTCGTTTGTGCCTTAAATGAGGACGTCCAGGTCATGCAGATAGCAAGTTGCCTTGTAATTCAAGCAGCAGCAAGTTCTTGTTTCCCTCGGAAGGTCGGAATGGTTTGAACCATCTTTGTACGGCGAAATAAAGCTAGTTACTTACCCGGAAATGAAAGCGGATCTAGCAGTGTATGTGTATCATGGAGGGCTTGTGTCGTCAAGCACATCGGCCGCTCTACTGATCCCATTTAAGCGGGGAGGAGCAAGAAAAAAAAAAAAAACAAAAAAAAACAAACAAACAACAATCGGTCCCAAATAACGTCATCTCGGAAGAGTTGACAGCGCTTTTGTACTGGCAGGAGTAGCAGCACCGCTGATTACAGCGACAGAGAACCTAGAAACAACGACGAATGAATGAGCAGGTTATTTCAACAAAAGCTTATCTCTTTTCTTCCATTCTCCCTATATTGCATGAACGAGTTTCATTCGTCCCGCTGCAGGAGGACGCTGAAAGGAGATAAGAACTGTGATGAGGGAGGTTGGATAGTACGAAAGCCAGATAATAAATGACAGAAAAGTAAAAACAAAAAGTTTTACCGAGCCCGGCTTCGTCCCGAGAGCTGCAGGATGACGGGGAAAGAAATAGTCGAATGCCTCTCTTCTTCTTCTTCTTCTCGGAGCGAACTGTCAGCACGGACGGTAAAAAAGGGGAGACAAATAAAAAAGAAAGTTGACGCCGAAGAATAAAATGAACGGTGCCAACTGAACGGTCGTTAGGGCATGGAGCAGCCCTCGAATTCTCGGGTCACCTCCCCATGTTTCTTTGCCTTTTTCATTTGTTTTTCTTTCTTTCTCCCGAATTTTATGCTTTTCGAGGAACCGTATTTTTACCATTCTTGTTGTGTTTCCCCCCCTCTTGATTGTCCATAAGCGTTCAACTCTCGGCGCTGTGAGCACGCGCTCGTTCCCAAAGCATCCGCGGTTCTTGCAAAGCCGCGCCCGCCTCGTTTGGCCGTACCGTCGAAAGCGCGGGAGAAGCACGGGAGCCAGGCCTCCCGGCAAGCAAGCCGCTGCCGCTGACAGCTCATGGTTTTCGTATTACGGAAGCGCATGACGAGACAAATGGGTGGCATGCATTCATTTGCATAATATTCGATTGCGGGTTGAAAGGGCCGCGTCGTGTCATCCGCGGAAGAAGCGGAAAGGGACAGAAGTGCGCGCACGGGCAGGCCCCGCCACGGGAAATAAGGAAGCAAAAGAAAGGAGACCCTTAAGGCGTCGTCCGCGTGTCGGCCTGCCGCGTTCATCGCGCCCCAAATTGTTCGCTCATTGTCTGCTCGGACAAAACGGGCTGACAGCCTCCGGCTGGGCACTCCTCCCCGTGCGCCCTCTTCCTATTGCGGGACCACGTATTGTTTCTCGGAGGGAAGCAAAAAGGGAACTACGGGAGGGAATACAGTGGACCGGTTTCTTCCGCGATGCGTTCATTCCGGGCTTGTTAACCGTTAGGGAGCCGCTTTCCTTTGACAGGTTGATCGGGAGGGATTGTGTATCCTCGCGAAGAGATCTCCCCTTTTTTAAAAGGAGTGTGAGAGGGCAGGCTATTTTCGGAAGAGATTTAAATGACATGCAGAGAGAGCCTCTTTGATTGGATGCCCTGCTTCAGACTGAGCGCTGCCAACTGGTCAGGTGGCTGGCCCGAACTGAAAATAAAACAGAGTGGCAATTAAAGGTTATGAAAAGTGGGGTGATCAATGGCTCCAGATCTGGGTGTTTAGAAGACTACTATAGCCAATTTCGTGAACCCTAGTCCTTTCCAACGTGGGCTCCCTGTGCATCGTCGTACTGTTCTCTTCAGCTTTTGTGTGCACTTGGTGCTAGCGCGGTGGAAGCTGTAGAGGATCCGGTTTGCAAACAGTCCAGAGATGAGGCGTTTCGACATGCTCCTCGACCAATAGAATGGTCTATAGGCGTCTCTACAGTTGAGCCAAAATGGCGACCGTAGGAAGGAATCCGTCTGAGATCAGCTTGAGTGCAGTAGCAAGTTTCCATTATTTTTACAATGGAATCACACTGTCGCAACGAAGACGAGCGACTTGTTTTAGCTAAAGGCTTTTTATTAGTTCAAGTAAAACAAACAACCGACGACAAACTGGAGATCGTTGGCGTGCCAGCAAATGTCCGTCATGCTAGCGGAACCGCCCACTGTCGTCGCCCACTTTCGGGCCGCGCTTATAGCGATGTGAAGACCGCCAGCGCTGAATGTAAGTTGCATGACCGCAAAGGCAGAACAATGCGAGCACACCTCGATGGTTAATGCTGCGTTAATGGAAGTAAGAAAGGCTTCGATAAATCATTTGATAACTCTGGAAGCTAGATATTTCTGCGGTAGCCTGCTTAAATTTCTATCGAGGAAGCCGAACATCAGTTCCATTTACGCGTGCTCTCATTTCAGTCGAGCATCCCACGTCTACGTTATAGGTGCAGTGTTTGTCAAAAGAGCCGCCACGGCCTGCAAAGAACATGTGGAAGTGACGACGCATCGGTGCCCGTTATTCGACTGCCCCCAGCTGTGCGCTACTCGCGCGTCGGGCACTGGACACTACTAGGACGCATCTGTGTCTTTCTTTACACATGCCCCCGCTCACTTCATAATGCTGCCGACGATCAGCTGCTGGGTACTGATAGTGTGAAAGTGTCAGCAGGTCGACGTCTCTTGCTATTAATGGGGCTGGTAAAGCTTTCGTTTTAAAATAACATGCCGACACTTTAATTTCAGCTTGGGTTACGACAAGATGCAATCTGACGAACATTACAGCGGTGTACAGGCCGCAAATAAAACGATAAACCACAATAAATTAAAAGAAAACAAATATATAAAGGCGCCTAATCTTTACCTGTGAGAAACGCGCGTTGTCTTCTCGAAAGATGACAAACACATGATCAACGACATTGCGACTGGCTTGCTATCCACAGCTGCTGCACCCAAAATTGCGGTTCCTTTGGTATGCTGCGAGCCCGAGAGCAATGGAATGATATCGCTCGGCTTTCCCTGTCTTCGACGTACAGAGAGGCACCCAACGGTGGTGCTGATGCCGAACTTTCTTTTAATGCGTAAGCACTGTATGATTATGTAGGCGTGTTTCGTAAGGGCGGGACCTTGTCGGAGCTGTAAAAGAGGAACTAGGTGGTATATCGGAAAAAGAATGACACCATCGAATAGAGCACCAAGGAAAGGTGTGCAAGTGACGAAATGGTTAATGTGGGTTCATTAATTGATTAGAACCAATTAAGTGTGTGACTGGAAGCCAATATGGCCGCCAGCTAATTTTAAGTTTTGGTTCTCAGCTTTCGGTGGCGTGCCTCAGTGCAGAAATGCGAGAGCCTGGGCGTTGCTGCTGCATCCGGTACATCGCGCGCCCCTTCAACTCCATGTGGTACAGCGCAACGGCACGAAGCCTAGACAAGAGAATGGGACAGACACAGCGCTGCACTGACAACATAAGTTTATTCAGGGTGCCAACGCTATTGTCGAACACAACCAGCGTTTCGCTGAACGCATCAAAGTTCACCGGCGCTCTATACCTTGTTTGCAGTAAAGGAAAGGCGCAGTATCTGTCACTCACGGAGTACTGCTGACTAATCTCGCGGAGAACACAGCAACGCTTAGGCTTACGCATTTCACCAGTGCAGATTCTGCAGTGATCTCGGAAAATTTTTTTGCTGCCGCGCTCCAGGGAAGAAAGCATTCGAATGTGTTTTCTAAGCGGTGCCAGCCTGTGGTTGGGAGCGCAACTTGGCTGCAGTGTGGCATCGATAGCGTGATAACCGACAATATCTTCAGAATAAAAAAAATTTTGACACGAAAGTCTGGATGCGCCGATAAAGCACAAAGGGTCCACTAAACGACTCCGCGCACTGCCAATCCTTCTTATAGAATATAGTTTCTGGCGCCACTCAAGCATGGCAACAATTTCGAGAAAATATCTAATAACTTCTGTATCAATGGCAGAAGAGGAGGTCCTCACTGGTAAGAGACATAAGAGCTTACAATTATTGGACATTTGCGTTATCGTGCCATAAATCACCAGCTCTGAAATAAAAAAAAACTTATTCCCTTGTAGTATTCATCGAAGAACGTTTTTTCCGGATTTAATGATGCAATTAAGCTTAGTCAACATTTACGGCGCGCAGAGGCTGAATAGTAGCAGGGATATGTACTTCGTGCCATGAGTAGAGCCTGTGTCGCAGGCTGTCACAATAGTGGTTGTCTAGGGAAATTGGAAGCAATCAAAAGGCACCTTTCATGCACAACAAACGTGCTGACTAAGCCCAAGAGGCAAAGCACTGCAGGTTCAATAAGCTGCTTTATACATGCCAGTCTACATCATTAGTGTCGGTAGCGCGCGAGCTGCAGTTGCTAGAGATTGAGAAGAGGCGTAGTGGCTGTATCCTTCTTTTCTTTAGCACTAAATTGAGGGTTTGGTTTAGCCCCTGGTGGACGAGATTTCGACGGCAGTGACGTGCTAAATCGTCCACATGTAGAGTTTGCAGTGCGTTTTAGAATACCCTGGTGACTAAAGTTAATTGGGGCCTTGCATGATGGCTGGCCTTTGATGTGTGTTCTTACCTTGAAAACGCGCCAGTGCAAGCTTGCACAGTTATTTACTTTAGAAGAGCAATGGTTTAGCCCACGTTCTGTTCAAGAAAACGCTACAATATGCTACAATGGACATATATGCGCATTTGGTGCAATTGCCTCTCGCATTGTCAAGTTTTCAGAGAAAAACAAAAGAAAAAAGACGATATATATATATATATATATATATTTAAAGGAGCTGACAGTTCACGAGCCCAAGACAGTCTTGGACTCGTGGACTGCCAGCTCCTTTAAACTCTATAATAACGAACCCCTAATTTCCCTTTCAATCGTTCAATCGTTATACACACACACACACACATACACCCCCCCCCCCCCACACACACACACGCACGCACGCACACACACACACACACACACACACACACACACACACACACACACACACACACACACACACACACACACACACACACACACACACACACACACACACACACACACACACACACACACACACACACACACACACACACACACACACACACACACACACACACACACACACACACACACACACACACACACACACACACACACACACACACACACACACACACACACACACACACACACACACACACACACACACACACACACACACACACACACACACACACACACACACACACACACACACACACACACACACACACACACACACACACACACACACACACACACACACACACACACACACACACACACACACACACACACACACACACACACACACACACACACACATATATACATATATGTTAATCCTTGTAAATAAAGAGGTAACTGAGAATGAACGGTAAAATGCATTGCCATTCACATGAACCAGTTTGTGGGGCAGTTATGCGCAAGTCATAGTTTGATCAATATTAGGGCTCAAAGCTGAAACGCTTTTTATATGTCAGTGGAAAATAAGCGGCTGAGCTGTTTTAATTTCCACTTCAAAATCTGTGATACTAAAGCTAACAGTGCCGAAAAACAAAATACAAAGTTTTAATTGCGTCTACAGTTGTTTCTCCGTTTTTAAAGAAAGTGCAGCAAATACTCTTGTATTTTCGGTATTCCCCACAGCTTTACAGTGGGGCGCCTGGATTAGAGTTCGTTCTAGAGAGTGGTCACAGTTGGGGGATACAGATTTAATTACAGTTGGTTCGTCGAAACTCCAGTGGCAAAGCTGTCTCACAGTTCAGGAAATAATAAAGCAGTATTCCCCTAAGACTAAGCGAAAAGATAACACGGACAGCAATATTCGCTTAGAGCAGTAAGCCGCACCTAATTACAAAAGCCGTTTTCACTTTCTTTTCATTATTTTTTATTCAGTGCGACAGATGTGACATTTAACAGCCGGAGTCTAGGTCAGAATAAAAGCAGTGCAGTAATAAATAAAAAGTTTCAATAAAGCAGAAAAACCATGGCTCCAGTATACAGGAAAGCTAGTGGGGAAATATAAGACCGTTACCATCAACAGGAAACAAAGAAAAATAAGTTGGAAGAATAGCAAAGGTCGAGCCTCTGGCGACTTGTTGAATTAGTGATAGAGTGCAGAGCTAGTTTCGATTTTGAGGGTAGAGAGCGGTGGTTGTGGCTTACTTCGGGAGGCCTGAGTCAGCGTTGGCTGTTCGGGATTAGCAGCGCGGGAGCCGGCCGGGCATATCGGCGGGGATTGAAGCTTCCCCCCCTTCCCCGAACCCCGGGCTTCAAGCAAGAGCGGTTCTATCCAAGAGGCAGGCAGTCGCCCGGAGCTGCCGCGGGCTGCGGTTCCCCCATGGGAAAGACTCAGGCAGAGAAAACCGGCGTGCGAATGATGCCCGAAAGTGAGGGCTGCTCGCCTCGGCACTTGTTTGCCCTCGGATGACTGGTAATAACGTTTCCGATGTTGCAGCTTCTGCGCTCCTCCTGCCGTTGCTTCTCCGTGTGCTCGATGAAACCGTGAAGGGGGGAAAAATATAAGAGGGAAATGAACGAGGGCCACTTGTGAGTGACAGCTGGGCGGACGTCTGATTTAGTTTCGTTTCCGACCGTTTTTTTTTCTGTGATATTCAACTATATTCCACATTTTTTTTTTTTTTTTTGTAACCACTGTTTGTCTTCTTACGGAGGGTAGAAGGTCTCATGCCTGCCTAAGCTGTGTAGAGAAGCTGCACGCGGCGTGCAGCTTTTCTACACATGAACTTAGAATGTTAAGGGCAGTGAGGTTATGGTCGCTGTCGCACATGTATGCCTGCATAAAAAAGTTTGTTTTAAATACGCGTTTAAACAACAGCGCCAAAAGACATGTTTGCGGGGCTAGTTCTAGTCAAACCTGCACTAGACAGAAATTCAGGTATATTGAATAGCAATGCATTTGCGCAGGCTTCGACATCTCAGAGAAAAATCATGACGCTTAGTGCCCATTTAAAGAAATTTGTATTTAGTTTTAACTCTAGGCTCGCTTGCATCTGTACCTCTCTGTGGGTGTGGGTGCGCTTTCATGCGTTGATAGGATCGTTAATGGTCAGCTAGCCGAGTGCTCGGAAAGCAGAGTCGATGCCAAAGGCAGAGACAGACAACAATGTTATCCTTGGATAATAATTCTCTGTGGCCTCAACAGACCGATGTATCAGTAGCCTTACTGCATCTCTAATAAGTATTATCGACACACCTGAGCACGCGTGAATTTAGTAATAGCTCGCATTGGCGAAACTGAACATTCGCACAACAGCGCTCACACGCAAACACACATATGGATATATGCTCCTATGGTCGCATTTGTTATTCAAGGAATCAAAGCGAAACGTAAACTGGGCGTGACGACATACCGTGGCGCCATCTATCGGAAGGACTGATGAACTCCGGGAGGAGCATCACGTATTTGGATTGACTGCTTTTGCAATGCATTCGTAACTGGGCGTGACGACATACCATGGCGCCATCTATCGGAAGGACTGATGAACTCTGGGAGGAGCATCACGTATTTGGATTGACTGCATTTGCGATGCATTCGTATCAGGCCATTTCGTTTTCGCGTTAATGACTCTGTGGTCATGTTTACACTCCATCTGAGGCTGTAACGATACTTTCATGTCAACAGAGCACCTCACTGAGTAACGAGCTGTCGTAGAACTGTTATTCGCCGCTGGAACCTTGCGGCGACCAATATTCCTCAGTCCTCATTGAGCGCATGTGTTCCCGCCGTTATGGATAATACCGAACCTACTGCTGCGCAAATAGTCAGTTCACTGAACCTTCCTAAAAAAGCAGGGGTTTTACGTGGCAGCTCCGGAGCTGGTCATCTATGCAGCTCTACACTGTAGCAGCACAATAAAATGTGGGAAAATTGGTTTCCTTTGTAGCAGTAAATGCAGCACCATTCGAATGCTCTCTTGGACTATTTTCGAATGGGTAGGCGGTGGGGATGATGCAAGACTTGGACGACGCGGATCAATATTTAAATACTTATTCAGCGGACGCATGTCCTGACCAGCTCTTTCGGCATAGGCTAAGAAGCTTACCGGTGACGCCTTGAAAGTTATGAAGATCCCTGAAATGCTTAATGCCCACAATACAGCGAGAGCTCGCTTTCTTGAACATTCGAGATGCAACCAGCCATGACTATCGCAGCATCCCATCTTTGATACCTAAATTGGAGCTTGCGTCAAAGTCTGTTACTCACGTCTGATATTGACGCACCGAGACTGAAGTATAAATAACGCGCCGCTATGTATTCCGCAACCACACGTGATCACACCGCGAAACGTATAGGAAGTCGCAAGAAGGAAAAACTAAATCGAACAAAATGAACTCAGTCTTTTTAAATTCGCGGAGACACTTAAAACTGCTTACGTGTGAGAGCCCGAAGGATTACATTTTGTGTGGCTGAAGTTTCGCTGCAAATGTAGATAAATTCAATCAACTAATTCTACTAATAATAATTCAATAAGTATGTACCACCAAGTGTTGACAGCGTCAAATACAACAACAAAAAGTCAGACAGATGGAGCGAGTAACGCTCAGGTATTAAAACGCTGTAATTCTTTCTAGTTTCTTCTATCCTCTCAGAAAGAAGAGCCACGTGTTCGAGTCACGTGCTCACATTTTCGGCGCAAGATCACGGACTTGACATTTCCCTCTACCGATGAAGTCTGTGCCCCAATAAATAAACGACACTGTTAAAACTGTTATCACTCGCTGGAACTAACTGCTTTTACGAGATATACGCAGCTTACAGTGCTCAGTAAGAACTATTGCACTGTGGTATTCAAGTAATACTATCACCTTGATAATTTTGTAAGCCAGGCTACATGTGTGTGACTAAATTTATGTCTTAATGAATGCGTTCTTTGCAACAGTCTTGCAGAAGAATAGGTCCAAAATTACAGTTAGAAACGGGAGTCATTATTTCCTCTGGTATAACGGCAACATTGCTGCGTGTTGATCTACTAACGACTCCGTGGTTGCATGACCGTGGTAACAGAGGTTAGAACAAATCTAACATCGCTGTTCTTCTTCATACGCCAAGCACCTCCCCTAGACCATGCGAGATTCGATTATGTGTGGCAGCCCGTACTGCGTGGAAAGCCGCAGGAAGCTATTCGTCCTCTACAGCGCGGACTGATGGCAGCATTGCCATAAAGATGCCGCTGGCGTGGCTCTGGCCTAGATCGCGCAACGCTTGACCGATCTGACGGTACAGTGCATCGGTGCGGGCGCTCCCGGAATTCCTAACGCTGCCACGTCATCTACGGTGCTAGGAATTTATGTGCGCGCACGAGTGCCTGCACTGTGAAGGGATGGACGGATCGAACGCAATATCATGGCAAGCGCGCCTGAAAGGGGAGCGTTGTTGTCCAGCTCGGGTATAGGGGCGCGTTTCATCGCGTCCCGTGCCTGGGCTGCCGCAAAGGGCGTGCTGTTGTTTGACCGATACACCTCCTTTTGCAATATGGTCGCCGAGGGACAGTTTTCTCCAAGGCACCGGTATTGATAGTAACCATGGGGCGAGAGGGTTAGCGCACTGGTGCCAAGGGCTCTCGAATGCAATATCACTGTCCTTATAGCGTGAGCAGTTATCTCAAGAAGCAGAAGAATAATGACCGCAAATGTTTAAACTCCTTAAATGTAGGAAGCCGAATTTATCTTCAGCGCGCATATTTATTCTGTACTTCTGGGTGTGAAACCTATCGCGGTGAAGAGAATTGCTAATTTTATTGCGATCTTCATACCGCAAAGCTAACGTACGACATCGTCCGCGAGTAGACGCAAGACCTACTGGGAGTGTTGAAAGTTTCAACTTCGCGCACTTATTCCTGTTGCCCAGAGCCAATTTGCAGACTTTAGCTGAGGTTGATGAAGCCGCGCCCGTTATTTAAAGACAATGTTAAGCGCGTTATGCAGGCGTGGTTCGCGGAAGCCACGTGCGTCCTGGGGGATTAAAGCCTATCCCGGGTTTCAGTAAGACTCCGTGGTATAAAGCAGGAGGGTCGTCCCAATATTACGCCTTAAAATCTTCTAAACTGTGAGCAGGGGGAGCGACCGAGGCTTCAGGCTATTGAACACATACATATGTAACGAAATCTAAGCCAAGCAGGAATCCAGCGTTGGGCATAAGCCTTCCGCGGTGATGCCAGTCTCCTATCCGACCGAGGAGACGCATTTTGGCAGCGCAGGAATGCGTTGCAGAGCCGCCTGCCAAAGAACTCTGCATATCCGACTATACGCGACACAATTTCCTCGGCGCACTTTAAAAAATGCGGGGACACGAGGGAACTCCCTCCGTATATATGCGTGCTCGCGACTGCGATGGCGGGACACTGTCCCTCTCAGAGATGCAGGGCTATGCGCATTTACTTTCTTCCACTCTTCTCTGTCTCTACTTTCCTCTCTTCGTGTGGAAAAGCAATTGTATTGGCTGTCAGGCGGATACAAGTGGGCCAGGCTTCGAGCCGTCCTCTTCGAGCTTTCGCCCTCTCCCCCTGTGGCCCTCCTCCTCGGTGCGTTGCCGCCGTTGTTTCGCTACGGTCAACAGGGCTTTCATTCCTGGCACTGGCATGGAGCCTGGCGGCCCATCTTGGCTGCTCTGGTCGAATCCAGCCGCCGCGGCGAAGGCAGCGTGAGTCCGAGGTCCGACTCCACTGGTAGGGGTGTTTTATATTAATGCCGCACCGAAGGACCGAAGCCCGCTTCGAGATTAGAGGGAGAGCGGGGTAGGGTGGGGAAGGGGCGGGCAACGCACTGGAGACAGGGATCATTCACGGCGGACTGGTCGCCCGCGGCTAGCGCTGCCGCTGCTGCTGCTGCTGCGTTTGTTTGGCGCCGCAGTATCTATTGTTAGAGCTATTCCTGCCTCCTTTTCCTTTGCTCCCCCTCTTCCGAGAGATGCTTGCCTTCGTTCTCCCGTTTCTTTTGTGCCCGGGCGCATCTGTTTACGTTACTGCTCAAGTGCACGGGGCGGGTGCCTTTGTTCTCGTCTTCGATGCCAGTCTCGGGTTGATTGCTTACGGGATGTGTCCATAAGCGCTTCTGGCGTTTTACGAGCCTCGACGGGCAAAGACAAAAGGGAAACAAGACGAGGAACGACGTCGAGAGATGTAAGAGGGAAGAGCGGCTTGGTACGAAATTGAGATATCAGGGACGTTAGGGACTCCATTAGAAAAAACGACTTCATTGGAGCCATCAGATGCAGCGCTTTAGTATTGTTATTTGCTGAAAGTATTTCCAGATAGTTTTATGAGGAATTCTTCGTTGCAAGCCGCTAGACGGAAGGATTTCGCAGAACCTGTAAGCAGTTTTCGTTATAGCAGGCAACTATAAATCACAGTATGTACTTGCAGTAATCTGCTCATTGAACTTTTTTGCACTAAGATCCTTGCTTTAGCAAACTGAAAATGCCTGCCAGGCATGGAATAAGCACTTTAACTTGCCGTCTTGTGGTTCATTTCATCAGGATTGCTTGTGTCTTTAATTTACGCGCTTAGAAACAGCTGTAGATTTTCTTCCTGACACAATAAAAAAAACCATTGGTTTGATCGCATACGAAAAGACTAGTGTAAAAAGTTTATGAACTAAGAAAACCCCCAGGCAAGCAAAACATTCCGACGAACTAGGGGAGCAATTGATTTTTTTTTTCTTTTTGAGGCTTGTCTCATGTTACGACCATGAACGAGTGCGCCGGCCTTTTTTATTTGGGCTCATTTTACGCTCAGGTATTAATCGTTTTTAAGTGACCCAACTAACTTCCGGACATCTTCATCTAACGAAGAAACAAGTCCTTGTTAGCTTCGTAACTCTTGTCAAGTCAGGTAAGTAAGAAGCCGATGCCACATTTATATGGCAGGAACATACTTCGTCTACTAACCCTAATCGTGTTATATTAAACGTTAAGTGCTCTTCCCTTATTCTTTAGTTTATATATGACGCACACATTAATTACAGTTCTCCTCATTGGAAAGTATTGTTTAATTTCGGGTATCTCCAGCCGCCTTTAGTAACAAATAAATAAAACAAAGCTAGTCAGATGCTGCGATGCGACAAATATGCATTAGCAGTATTGGATATAAATTACACTTTTACAATGACCGCTGTCCCTTCGCGTCTTTAATTTCGCCGTAGCTCTTTCATTCTGTTGTTGCGCGAGCTTTTGGTAGTGGGGGTTTCAGGAAGGCAAAGTCTTGTAGGTGGTAGATGCATTTTTACCGGCATTTTTACCTGAGAAGTGTATTCATTGTAGAGGGCTCCGCGGGGCCATCTTCCTGGCCGCAGGCTACCCCAAAGGCTTCTTGATTCGCTCCGACGCGCAAGTGGCGATGATGATTGTAGAGATCTCTGCTTTTCTCTGCGGACACATGGATCTCTGCTTTTTATTCGAAGCAGATAGAGACTGTAACGTTAACGGAAGAAAGTAATTGTAGTTAACACCTACGCTGATTGAGTGAAATGATTGGACCTAAAGCCTATTTAAAAGCGGCCACGCTCCAAAATGTGGTATCTGCAACGGTTGAATAGAGACCTGCACTTGACACGGGATGTGGTGTTGTCAGAGATAGCAATTTTGACGGGTGTTTAATAATGTTTGCCACCTGGCTTGAAATTCATTTTGAGAGATTGACTTAAAAGATATTATATTCAAATAAAATTTTACGTTTCCCTACTTGTCATGTGCACACCGCTTTTAGAGGTCTTCATGGTATTGCTAGCGCATTATTTCTCGAACTTTCTTCTCATCGCTTGACGTGCAATGTATAGAGCCTTCCGCCGCCCCCACGGCAGCTCTTCCCCTCCTCCTCATACGCCCCTCCTCCCGCTTCTCTCTCTCTCTGTCAGAATCGATGAGATTAATTCGACGAAATTGTATCTGTCTGTTGGCGCGGGAATAATGTCGCTTGCGGAAGCCGCCTTAGGGAACACAATCGGAGGTGGAGGAGAGTGCAGACTCGCGGCCTATGTATGTGCACTGCCCCGGCTTTGTTGGTGGTCGTGATGGTAGTGCCTGCTGTGTCGTGGCATTGCTGCATTGTGGCCTGCTTTATGTGTTGTGCAGATGGGCAGAAGTCACGAGGTAGGAGCGTGCTTTACTTTCGACTTCTCTTTTACTCTCTTATGCTCTCCACCGCCGCCGGGTGCGCTGGAGTCGGTGGAGCGCGCCTATTGTTTGCGGAAGCGTGGAGCAGACGAATACTGCTCTCCCTCCTTCTCCTGTTCCTCCTCCTTCTTTTTTCGCCCTCTGCTTTCGCTCAACTCACTAGAAAGGCAAACAAGCAAGCGGGTGGTTGTTACAGTCTCGACGCCAATGCCGGTCGAATCGAGTATGGCGAAACGCATATGTGCCAGAGCGTTTACTTCCGAAGGTTACCTGCAAACTATTTAGAGAGCATCGAATTTTTTTCTGCTTTTTCTTTACGAGTAAGACTTGAATTGCAGTGCACTGTGTACTGAGCGTCGCTAGGGGCGAGCAAAGTGTAGGGTTTGAGCACACTGTGGAGAAGTTTGATATTGAAATCAAGCAATAGAGAGAGAGAGAGCTATAGTTATGACTTGATTCTTGCGATTGTACTACAGGTGCCATGCATGAATATGAAACCTGTTCTGCGTCGGCGCCTTCACCATCGTCTGTGCGAAGCCGGTCTATGTAAATATTTAAGTATTCAGGACAACTGATGGTAGAGGTGCATAAGTAATGAATATGCTTTGGTTTATTTGTTCCTCTCTCGGTTCGAGACGCATAAATATTTTACAGATGTACCAAACGTGCTGTATTTTTATAAACCGAAATGCACTTGCATCTCATGATGTCGATGCTTCCTTGACAGCAACGCAATGATGAAAAATCAGTACTCAAAAAGTGATTAAAAGTGTTTGTGGATTAACTTGCTGGCGGAGAAACCAAGCCATGTGCGACGCCTTCAGAAAAAAAAAAGAAAAAAAAAAGTGCTACACCTTTACAAAAATAAAACGAAAGAAGCAAACTAATATACATGTACCTATAAACTCTGCACAAGCACATGTTTTCAACAGGAAATTTGCCAACGCAATTTGTTCGACTGACATGAGATTGTGTCATCACAATATATGCTATTTATTGGGGAAAGCAAAAACGCACTCCGTTTTTTCTTTTTTTTTTTCTTTTTTTTTTCAGTAGCAGGCGCAACGATTAGGTGCGAACGCGGGAGAAATATGAAAATGGTGAAAACAGCCTCTTACAATACAGCCCAGTTAACTGAATTCTGGCAAAAAAACAAAACAAAAACAACAGAAACAAAACAAAAACAACTCATTGGTTTCTCTCTGTCATGCTTAACGAGTAGTTAATCTTAGAAAAGGCTCCGTCGGCCCAGTGCGAGTGCAGCACAAATATTAAAAACAAGGTTCTACTAAGCACAGCAAGATTGGGTCAGTCCAATTGACGTGTCTATAACGTTATCTTACAATATTCACTAAAAGCGATGTCCCAGAAACATGTTTTGTGCGCAGTCTATATGGGTGGCACGAACAATGAAGCTCATCGTTTATTATTAATTTTTATCGAACACTACTAACGTGCCAGCACAAAAAGTTTTCACGATTCAGAGGTCCGCGCTGAAGCTATACAGTAGGTTGTGTGCGGTCCCGGAAGTTAGTTTTTCTTTACCTGACACTATATAAGCTCTTGTATATTCACTTAAGAAGCTGTAGTTTTTTTTTCCCCGCTTTTCAGTGTTTTCAGCGAGGTTTCAAAATATGAAGGTACGAAGCTTGTAAGTAGAGCGCACGAAGTTGTTTCGCGCTAGCGTTCAAAATGACGATGTAATCATAGAATTAAGTTTATTCTTCTCCGCAGTGCTTCGAAGGAGTGCAGAAAAAACTTGTGATGACGTCATTATGGCCGAATATTCTGACTTTCGCCGGTTTCGCCTATATGCTGTCGTGCGGCATGAGATGCTACCAAACAACTCTTCATGAGCCATATATAATTTCTCGCTTCAGGCATTTCTTGCTTGAAACATAACACTGTACGTTCATTCAACTTTGCGGCGCTGCGCACTCCGGAAGAGTTTCAACATCTAAATCACTTTAACCGGCACTTACGTTGGCAATTCAAATCCCAGCAGAGTAAAAAAAGACAACAATAACAAAAAAAAAAAAAAAACAACTTCGTACTATTTACCTGCAAGCGTCATACATCCATGTTTTTAAGCTCGTAGAATTATCAAACCTCGACTTCAGTACGTATTCTATCCGCGCGTAATATACAAAATCGGCATCTGGTTCTTTGTTGAAGTGTCAAAAGGCGGCTGGTGATCGTATGGAAAGTCTGACTCCGGAGATTTGCTGTGACAGCGTGGATACGGCCGCTTGAAATTTATTAGACGGTTGGTTGGCTTGTTGGGTTTAAAGCCCCAAAGCGACTCAGGCTACGAGGAACTTAGTAATGGAGCTCTCCGTAAATTTCGAGCACCTGAGGCTTTTTTATGTGAAATGACATCGTCACATCACATGGGCGTCTTGCATTTAGCATCCATCAAAACAAGCTAAGCATCCATCAAAACACGCTAACAATGGTCGGGATCAAACCAGAGTCCTCAGATTCAACAGTCGAGTGCCTTAATTACTAGGCGAGTGCTGCGGGGCTTGGTTGATTATCCTCATCATTATAATTGCAGAGCTTACAGACATGATTTCTTTGAATGCATATTATAACCGGCCATGCAGCTGCATTTACGCAGTGTCTCTTGTTGTTCATAAACCGTGATGAAATAAACAGAATGTCGACGATCACCAATAATGCGCTTCAGTAAAACGTACCCTACTATGTCTTCGTGATTAAATGTTGCATAATAATATATGACACAAGCGGGCAAAAAATGCAGCATGAAACCGTTCCTGGGTGCCTAGTCGACAAGACAGGCTCATTTCATCCCGCGCCTAAGCTGATATGGCGGTAGTAAAATGACTTCGCATATTACATCTCACGTCTTTGGCCAGCGCTTATCACGGTTGGAGAAGAAGCGCTTGCTAGGAGAGCTCTGAGTCAAGAGAAAGGGGTGAGAAGGGGAGCAAGACGATGTGTAGTGGGAGATGAGTCGGAGGCAGATAAAGGGTGCGCAAAAAGAAGAGCAGAGTGGCGAGATCGTTCATGCATACTTCATTAGCACGTTTCTCAGCTTTGCCGTCGAAGAAGTGGCCACAACTCTGGCTGAGCACTTTCGCGCAAACGGTGAATAAATCATCGCGCCACTCTTGCCGCTGCGTCTTCCCCACATAGCAGCAGCCAGAGCGGCGAGCGAAAGCGCCCGCTTCGTTCGTCACTGCAAACACGTCGTTATTCTTCAAGCCAGTTTACGCTCGCTCCTTGGACGAGTTGTTTATTTGAGCCTCTAGCTGCTGTTTTTGTTTTTCTTTTCAGAGTCTACATTGAAAGTTATTCTTGTAGTTATTCGCGTTCCGAACGGCATCAATTTATCGCGCGCAAGAACAAGTGGAAGGAAAAAATGCGAGGGAGGAGAGAGAGAGGGACGGGAGCTCTTGCGTTTTCTCTCTGTGGAGAAGATCGTGAAATAAGCAAGCGTTGTGCTTGGTTGTGCACATTTTTGTTTAATCAAAATGGCCTTAAGTGGAGCTTCGCATCGGTGAGAAATAAAGGTCCATGATTGTCAATTTTCGGAATAGATTGATTGGAGTGATAATGTTCTGCGGCTGACGTCTTTGGTGCAACTTTTACTCAGCGACCGATTCGGTAGGCTGACATTTCTTTTAGGAGGTTCCGCGGGTAATTAATGAACAGCGGTCATTGCAACATTGCTTCAGCGCAATGGATTTTGACTTCTGAAGAAAAGAGCGTACTGTTCGCAGCCTGTAATATTGTATCGAACAGAATGTTTATTACATAGGGTCCTTAGGTTACGTAGGTATTAGTAGGTTTTCTTTAGGTATTATTAGGTTAGATATTGCTTACGTTCGCTTACGTTCGCTTACATTTCTTCTTTTATTTTCTTCTGGGATCAAGAACGTGATTGAAAAGCCCTGAAAACTCAATTTTCTTGAGCAGATTTTATAACAACGACGTGCAAATGAGCACAGATCGCATGGCGTGTCAATAATTATGCCGATTATCCAAGTACTCGAAATATAGCCGTTCCTACCTACATGCAGACAAGGTGCACGCTTCAGCTGGGAGCTAGATGATCGCGGGTTATGGCGTTGCTCATACTGACAGATACAACATATCTTCTAATGTGAACGCCACTCAGTTTCTGAAAGCATGACTTCTGTCTCCGCCTCGTTTACTGCGGAATTGTGGTGTACATTGGACAAGGTCTTTTTTGGATATTCCTGGCGTTATGAAGTATTTGCCCTACCACGACTATGTGTACCGCGAATAAATTGGCACTTCTCGAATACTGCGAGATTTAAGTGGACGGCATACACTATCAAAGCTTTCTCTGTTAGGTTTACACTTTCTCTTTATTTTCATTAAAGTCAGGCGTCCAAGAGGAGTTCTTGGCGGAGCACAATGTAACGGCTATTAGTATTCAGCCTCGTGATTTTAACTAAATTTTCAGGTTTGTACACTTCTCAACTAGGTCCCTGTTTGTTTTATTATGACTTCAAAGGAAGCACATTCTTATTTGCTCGGCAAACAGTACTACATGTAAAATAACAGTGTTTTCACTTCCCAAAAGACAAAGCAAGCATAGCCACTTGTATGGCCTTGTCCCTGGAGTGCGCTTGAGCTTGTACTGTCTCTCGCCTTCCACGGCCAAGTCAATTAATCTGCCTTATTTGGTTGGTTGGTTGGTTTGTGGGGTTAAACGTCCCAAAGCGACTCAGGCTATGAGAGACGCCGTAGTGGAGAACTCCAGAAATTTCGACCACCTGGGGTTTTTCAACATGCACTGACATCGCACAGCACACGGGCGCCTTGCTTTTCGCCTCCATCGAAAAGCGGCCGTCGAAGCCGGGACTCGACCACGCGTCCTTGGGCACAGTAGTCGAGCACCGTAACCACTGCACCACCCCGGCGGGGCTCTGAGTTACTTGCTCTAGTGTGACCCCCCCCCCCCCCCCCCCCCCGCTTTCTTCCATTCGGGTCCTAAAAGTGCAATAACATTAAGCGAGAATGCATGTAAGAATTTATTTGATCCTTTTGTTAGGCTATATTTGTTTCTTTGCGTATGTAAGTAACCAACCAACCAATTCTATCACAGTTACAACTGCACGCAATGAAAACTCTATGCTGTAGAGACCTGTAGAAGTTACAAGCACTAGTTTTCAACTCAACCGTAGATTAAAAAAAAAAAAAAAAAGCAGATGTGAAAAGGCACGGGGAGGAGGAGGGGGGGGGGGGGGTATGTGGCTGGCAGTTGCTGCCGGATTTTTATATTTTGTTTTTTAATGATAAATGACACAACCACGCCACGCATTGAGTTTCGTTTTATGTGCACGGCAAAGTAAGGAAGGTGACGTTACTTAGCTTTGCTCGCAAAAAAGTAGCTGAAACAAAAAAAGTGTTGGATTTGCTAGATGTACGTCACGGAGTGACTAAGGCAACCGTGCTTCAAACGCTGCGTTCAGGAGATAAAGGAAGATGGGATGGAGCTGGGTAGAATGTGCGCAAAGGTATTTTTGCTGGGCGAAGTTTTTACTTGCGATAAGAAGGCGACCAAAGCTTACTCAAAGGCGCATCTTCCCCGCGCTGGAACCTTTGTGGGGGTCCTTGTTCTGCTTCGTCTGACATATGTGGCATCTGAAGTTGAAATTATGGCGCAATGCCCTTTCAAACCGTTATGCATTTTTTTCTTCCGAGTTCGGAGGCAGCATAGCTGGCGTTTGTGTAATAGTCTACTCTTCTGGTCAGACACGACAAAACCAGTGAATTCTAAGAGTACGGGAAAAATGTAATACTTCTATCCAGCGTTAATGCCGGGCTGGAGAATAAAGCATCGTGGTGCAACGGTTTCGTAGTTATCCCCGGTATGCAAAAATGAAGCGCAGCAAAAATACAACCGCGAGAAAAATATTAACCACACTTGCGATAGCAGGGATTTAGGCAGTTCCTCTCTTGTTTTCACGCTTTTGCGTGGTACGCCTCGGCCGCAGGAGCTTTTCCACCACGGTTCAGTTCTTCAATTTTCAGGGACGTTTCCCAAACCTTGTTAAGCCTGATTATACTCCCATCGAAGCGGTAATATCGTAAACGCCACGCCTTCCTTTCGAGGAGGCTGTGACGTAAGCTTTAGAGCTGCTCCTCGAGCCGTGACGAACGCCAGCCGCCCCCCATTTTACCGCTATGCGACAGGCAGCGAGGTAACGAGATTACCGATGTTCACTGTCGCAAGATCCGTGCTGGTGTGCGCGTCTTCAGCGCCAGCCAACGCCGCCGCGAGCGCTGCTTTTGCTGCTCGCACAGTGGCTCCCGCCGACGCTTCGTCATTATCTTCTGCAGCGCGCCTGGGTGCGTTTGCAGCGGCGGTGGTGGTTTCGGAATCGACGGGGTCTTCGATTTCATCTTCCTAGTATCTGGTACGAAGAGTAGCGCTGCTTTGCGGCCGCCTCGTATGTCGGGAGAAAAGGCGCACCAGTTCCCGCTCCCAGTGCCCCCGAAGGGGCGTCCCTTTCACACGGAGATGAGCCCCCATTCTTAGGTGGGCGCGTACGATTCTACCTTTTGTCGCCACCCTTCGGTAATGGACCACGAGCTGGCCGAGGCAAGATGAAGGCACCCCAGGAAAAGACGAACAGGGAGAGAGTGAAGCGAATGGCAGGGAGCGACTGCTCGAATGCCTTAAGGAATGGGGGAAGAAAGCTGTTCTCGAAATTGAAACAGCAATGAAACTGCTTTGTAGCTGGGGCGGCAAGAGAGAGGAAGCCGAAAGTGAAAAAATAAGAGCGCGCAGCGACGGGGTGTTGGCGTTTTCATCTTTCAGGAATTCACCACCGTCTACGCGCAGCAGTCTCCCCGTCTTCTCATATATACCTGAGGAGAGGGCATAAAATATGGCTTCTCGAGTGTGTCTTGTCCGCTCTTGTTGCGAGCATAGCGTTCTACTCTGCGGGACGGCAGGCTATTGTGTGGCGCTAAGCTTGTGGCGAGAGCGGACGCACAACGGGGAAGAAAAGAAAGAATTTAGAATAGGAGCGAGGGAACATTTCGCTATTGTTGGAAGTCTTGCGGAAAGGCTCGTCGTCCGGAGCACTGCAGATAAAGTACCGCGAAAGTAGGACTACCCGGTACTGCGTGAGATGTTTCACGTTATAAAACGAAGATTTATGGTGACGTTTACGATCGTACGAAATTTCTTATTCTGGTCTGATTTCTCGCAAAATACAACAACAAACAAACAAATAAATCAGTAGGGCAATATGTTCTGACCTCATATGTCAGCCGTAGTAAATTTCTGCGCAAAACCTAGATTCGGTTGAGAGAGCTCGTTTTCGCTTGTTGGTTAAAAGCGAGAACGAATACGCCGAATGTTTTTTTTTTTTTCGGCATTCCTTTTGTCATTTATTTTTTTTTTGCAATACTTAGGATAAAATCAACTTCCTACTCCAAAAACCCACAGTTGCTACAGGCAGCTAAGTAGCGGAAAGCGAAATTTTGGTAAACGTTACACCTGTAAAAATATACCATGCGTAGCTTAACGGTTACACTAGCATTCTTCGCCATAATGAGCAAAAAGGTGACAGAAAAATTCGCACTGCTCTATCGACCACGAAGCGAAGTTGACCGCAACTTCGAAGCCTTCTCTGCTAGAATTAGGGGAGCTACCGGCACTTATTAAGCGGTTTCGGAACAGGTGTCTCACGGAACAGCCTTCAGATGCCATTGCTTTTTAAGCGTCTCTATTGTTCATTTACAAGCTGTCACCTAGGAATCAATCAATCAGTCCCTGTCTGGTCAGCCAGGGCTGCGTTTTCCGCATCGCCACATCAGATAGGGCATTAGTGAACTAGACGTCATCAGAATGGACCATTTGTACAGGTAATCCCTCCTCTCTGCCTTTTGAAGTTCGATGCCGTTCTCTCCGCTTTGGCCTTTCGCCTGGCTCTCTTTTCGGAGCGAACTCGGAGCCCGTAGCCGAGCTCTGCAGTGCTCCCTTCTTTCGCTTCGACGAACGCCGGCAGCCGCGGCAGGAAGAAGGAGCGTCGCCGCGACAGTAGCACGCTCCGAATCCTCCCTCCGCCGTAACTGTCGCGAGGGGAACTGTCGGGCGCAGATTAGGGCGACGGGCTCAGAAGCCCAGCCGAAAGAAGAGGGAGGTGAAGGAAAATCCCGAGGTGAAGGGAGGGAGAGGAGGAGGCCGGGGGGTGCGCAAGGTTCGAACTTGCGTCAGCGGTCGTCGTGTGTCTCCGCGCGCTCGGAATGAATTATAAACGGTGGTTGGCTCGGTGACACTGGTGCTGCACGCCGGGTGGCGGTGCCGGTGGCGGCATACTGTTTCCCTCTCTACCGCTACCACCGCGGCTGCCGGAGACACAATAGGAAGCCCCCTTCCTTTCCCCAGCAAGCGCGGCGGGTAGCGCAGGCTTGCGGAACTCGGCCTCGCGGCCCCTGCCTTACTTTCTCTCTGTGCCTCTATTCGGCGTCCCAAATGGAGGCAGAATGGATCCCATCAAAGTGAGTGCCAGCCGCGGCGCGTGCCCTTGCTTGATGCTGCCAGCAGCCCGGCCGTATCGCGTTTGGAGGAGGCCAGCGCAGCGGGGAATAACTCCGAGACCCCGCATTCGCTGAGAGGAGAGAACAGCTAGAGAGTTGCCATGTATGGAGTAAGAGTCTACGTGCCCATTGTAATGAGCCGCCCTGCCTGACAGAGTCGCAGTTGGCTCTGGCATCTGTTTCCTCCTCCTGCTTTTCTTGGGCGGATGACAGCGGCTGTGGGGGGCTCTCTGGGTCGGGGCCTGAGAGGTGACTGCGCTATGCGTCCTCGGATTTGTCGTGCGCCCTCGGATTATGGCGGATTTGTGCTTTGCTGCGCGGCTTTTCAAATGCAGCGGCATTGCGCGTGCTTGTGAGCGTTCGCAGGGGTCGCCATCGCGATGGCATTTCGATAAAGAAGATATTAATGCCTTTTTTATGACTAAGGTTTTTTGCTGACTGCAGTTCAATAATGGCTTGTGTTTTATAATATAGCGAAATTATTTATTTCACTAGATATTTAGCAAAATATTATGGTTTTCATTTGTTGTAGCAGGTGAGATTCTCGGACGTAGCAATCGATGGGGCCGTTATAAAATTTCTATATCTCTGTACATGATTGAGAAAGTAATAACTTCTTTTTTTTTTAAGGCGAAAGTCTTTAATGCCTTATTGTTGTCGACAGAATGTTGCCAGCAGGGGTGTCAGGCTTTCGAGATAAAGAGTTAAAAATAAATTAATAAACCTTGTCTTCACCGGGAATCAAACCTCCATTCCTCGGATCCCCAGCCCAATGCTTTATAAACTGCGCCACGCCCCGGATCGCGAAGCTCGTCATAATTCCCCTTGCCTACCGTGAGGATGATAGCGGGATTGCGCAAGTGGCAGATACTGCGCCTTTCATTTCTTGTAAACGAATTACAGAACGCCGGTGAACTTTGATGCGTTCAATGAAATGCTGGTTGTGTTCGACAAGGGACACGCCATGTACCGTCACGACTGGTCATGGCATCACCAGGCGATTTATGCATAAACGAAGCTGACACCTCAGGGCGTCCCATCTAGGCATCCGTGCGGCGCCTTTCATTTGGGGCTGGGACAGGTAGATCACCGCCGCTTGCGGCGGAGGTTTGCCTGCCACCAAATTTTATCTGTTGTAGGCCGTCATTGCATCCACCTCCGTTTCGGTGGTGGACGATGGCTGTTGTTTCGGCGCGCGGCTTTCTCTCCCTCTTTTTTTACTTTCTTCTCTCCTTTCTCTTTTCTCTTAAATACTTAAATAATGATATGTAATGTACCTGTTGAGGAGGAAATGATGCAGGATGCGATGGCTCCCGAAGTGCATTAAAGCGGAGAGCGTGACATGTATTGCGTATCATAATATTTCGTGCAACGATACCATTGCCACTCGTGTACTACGAAATTAAATTATTTAGTTTCATGCTGTCGAACACTGTTCAGTGTCCGCTCGAGGCATTTACCACATGTGTGTTTGACAGCGCCTCCTCTTCACCTCTGCTAGCCAAAGCGGTGGCTTTTGCCTTCACTGTATTGTGAAGAGCGTGGTAAAGTGGCAGCAGAGGATCGAAATGTACAGTATTAGTCATGTCCAGGGCTCAGTCGGGGGTTGACTCGAGTGGGAAGATACACAGCAGTTCGCGGCTGATTATAACGCAACAGGTAGGCAGGCGGGACTTGCAGCAAGCTGATGAGGATGGTGTCATCGCTCTGCCGAGGGCAGAGTTGTCATGGCACACGACACGATGCGGCAAGTCTGCTGGTGATAACAGTGGCTAGGGCAGGCTGCATTCTGTGGAGCCATGCTGGTTGCGGAAAGGTAGACGTCGGCGTTAATGTGAAAACAGTAAGTTAATGATGAAGGTGGAAGGGTTAAATTATTGGTATTGAAGGGATTAGTGATAAAGGTGATTGCCGAAAAGGGATAAGTGGTAGAAGCGATTAGTGATAGGTTGGTAAGTAAAAAAAAATGATTAAAAATTAAAAACAAAGAAATGGAAGCGGAAGAAAACAAGAGAGTATAGAATAAAAAGACAAGAAAGAAAAAAAAAAATAGAATAAAGAGAAGAAAGAAGGAAATAAAACGACAACAAATCATGGAAAGTAGCTAAAAGCGTTTCATACAGTCATCAATGATACAGTAGTACAGTGTAAAAGGCGACTGTATTTGCATTTCACCCAGATCATAGCTATTGATTACCTCTAAGTATTTGTCTCCATACTGCACTATTTCAAGTTTTATAGATTATTATTTATACCTTTGTACTTACACTTAGGGCGTTTAAGAGCAACAAAGGAAAAAAAAATAAATGTCGTTGGGCAGTTGATAGCTCGGGCAAATCCAACCTTCCTATTATAGAAATACACTGTGATGCCGGGCCTTTCTCTTCGAGTGAGGACATGAAGGTTGTAGCCCTTCAAGACGGACACGTGCTCCGGTTGTAAAACAAGGAACGCTTACTGCTCAGTTTCCAAAATGCCCCCCTTTTCAGAGGCACTTCGTAGCGCCTAGTTCGTTTCTGACAGAAGTTCTTGTCTGTTTATTTTTGTATTAGCACCCCTCCCAACCCCCAATTTTTCTTTCAGTCCTCCCCTATTTCTTTTTGTTTTTTGTCGTGCGCGGTAGCCTGTGATAAAACCCGGCGACTCGACATGCCTTCATGATGGATGGTCTGGATATTACGTGTGCGGTAGTGCGAAGTGTTGCATGCGGTTTCAAGGACCAGCGCCGCTGTGGGGACGACATGCCGTGCGCTTTGGAATTGACTGGCTCAGGCGTAGCTGTGAGTGGCCACCGAAATGGAAAGAGGAGGGCTTCACTTATTATTTCTGGTTCTTTGGAAACGGGGACGTAGAGCTTTGCGCCGCCGTGTGTGCTTTTGCGTATTTCTTCGCCGCCCAACCGCAGCGGGCACGGTGAAAATACGTTTATGAAAAACAATGGGTGATCTGTTAGGAGCTGACAAGAAGTATACCGAAACTCCCCCCCCCCCCCCCCCCCCCCCTCATTCTACCTTTTTTTTTGTAATAACTGGCTCTCACGCGTCGTGAAAAAAAAAAAAAAAAGAACAAAACCCCGCTCTACTGCTTTCAGCCGTGTTTCTTGCGTGACATTGCAAGAAACTGTCTTACGGTATGCCTGTTCGGAAACCCTTTTCGCCGAGCTATTTATATAAACGCTTCGTTGGCGCTTCGCCCGATATAGAAGAGGGTCATTATTCAAAACAGTTGGACACGAAAGCTACAAAGTAATTCAGACGGGCGTGCGGCACAGACGGGTCCCATCGAAACCACAAAGTGGTCGAAGCGTTTCGACTCGAGCGGGGATGTGTTGCGCAGTCGCTGATTTAGTGACGACCGAGCTGTCTTTCTTCACGAAGTTCACCGTAGAGTCTTTTCATCGGGCTGACTATACAGTAGCGCACAGACATTGACCCACCCCGCACACAAAACGAAAATGGTAAAAGAGGACGAGATAAATTGAGATCATAATGCGCGACTGACCACGTTTCATCCGCAGTCATCGAAGTGGAAAAGGCTCGATGTTCGCTGAGCCGGAAAGCGCCGTTACGTCATCGCCGCATTACGCAACACTGCCGAACCGGCCTCCTGTTCATTCGCATTCCGCGCGCTGCTGCTTTCCCGAACCTCATTTGATCCTCTTTTGTTTTTCTTTTCGTTTTAAATAAAAGAAAACGCACCGTTGGAGATCCTATTGAATTGCGGCAACTAGTTTTATAGCAGGATAAGCTCGATCAGTCTGGAAAACGGCCGAAAGAGGCTCTCTGTTCTGGCTCCCTTGTGCGGTGCATGTTGAGAGGGTGCGGCAAATGCAACTGCGCCCACGGTTTCGAAAAATAACAGTCAGGACTCCGGCTGCTGAACAGCATCCGACTATCGGTAAAATGGAATAAACAACTCGGCAGCGTATTGGGCGCGACCAGTTTGCGGCTCTGCACTGCCGCTATAATCATTTTCTATAAAGTGCATTGGATTTTCGCCATTGGCTTTTGTATTTGTGTTTTAGTTCGGCAAAAAGTAGTTATACATAGAAGCTCACAAAAGGTTTTAAAGTAATTTAGCTAAGATTAGATTAATTAACTTTCACTACGGGGAAGGAATGATATAGCACAGGCACGGTGGGCCATAATTCCGCTTCTCTCTCCCCCCCCCCCCCCCCCCCCCTTCCTTCTATATGCGTCGTGGGAATAAAGGAAAAGAAAGCCCATGCAATACCCTGTGTTGTCTTATCACATTAAGCGCCAATAAGCGCATTATATGTAGGTGCTTACTTTAGTAGTCTTTCAAAAGGATCATAATTCATTAGCTAGTGCCTTATTTCGTCTCGCTTTTGTTGGTCTTTGCTTAAATGAAGCTGCTCGCTATTTGATAAAAATGAATAGCTAATTTGTTTAGATACTTGAAAAAAAAAAGTAAAGAAGAGAGCGGCACACGAGTTGGGGAAACCTATTTGACGTCAAATTAGGATGGGACAGCTAAGCAGGGCAACACTTCGCGCTCTGTGCCGCCACTTTGCGAAAGTAAGATAACGAGAGTGAGCCGTGCTGCACTGCTTGTTTCATCCACTGTATGTACAACCCTTCGTGTTGGCGCGTATGGAAAATCTTCAGAAAAAAAGGGAAAAAAAAGTTGGACAAATTGCTAAAAAATCTGTAAGAAAGAAAGGAAAGGCAATGGAGAGAACTCCCTTGCTCTTTTCTACTCTCTTCATTTTATTATTTTTTTTTTTTGACACACACTGAGCTACCCGACAGCCAAGCCTTTGTGCGGGAAACAAGCAGCGAACTGTTGCTTAAATCACGAGTGCGTGCACTTTCAAACAGCGCTCAGCGTCGAATAACAAGCACGGAAAAGAAGAACAGCCTGCGTGTAGTGTGCTAAAGGAAGTTTCAAATAATGGTTAACAAAAGAACGCGCAGAAAATAAGTTAGTGAAGCTATGGAAGGTAGGGAGGGAGAGTGGAGACTATGCGGGCTTCGGAGGCCTGCAGCCAGTGTCCCCGCTGTCAGGAACTGTCTACCTCGAGCGCGAGGCAGCCAGGCAATAATGAGGGCGAAAGCGCGGTTGGAGGCTGGTTAAAAATTCAGCGGCTCCGGGCGGCGCGCGGGGAGCCGCTGAGCCGAAGTCAACAATGGAAGAGTCATCAAGCATAGAAAGCCCGACAAGCTTGGGTCTTCATGGCATAAAAAGAAAAGAACACGGGATACAGAAAAGAACAGCAACAGAAGAGCTGGTAGAAAAATGTATCGCTCCCGCTGCATGGCTTTGGACTGAATCAACTGTCAAAGCGTAAACACGTTCTCTGTCACTTGTGCTTCTCTATGAGGTTTGACAGGTGTGTTGCGTTCATGGCGATGGCGCCAAATTCGCCCCTACGTTGTATATGCAACAAGAAAAATTACATGGGCGAGAAATCAGTGAAGCGTTGACTAATCATCTTTTGGTAGCTTTTCATCAGTATTCATGAGGGTGCGAGTCCTGAGAGTGGGGCGTGGTCCTGTTTTATGTTTTGTATTTTTTAAACACACTATAGAAGAACCCGAAATTTGAAAGCAGTGAGTCAACCACAGTTAATTTTGCTGCCGCCAATTTGGATTTTTAAACGCTTGGTAGAAGAACTAAACACACCGTACTTAGTCGAACCGCAAACCTATTTAGTCCTTCTAGTCAGAGGAACAAAGGCTGGGAGAGAGAGAGGAGTTAGGGAGGGAGGGAGGAACGGAGGGAGGAACGGAGAACGAAGAGAAACAATGGAGAATGAGTAGGCTTTTACGAGCTTAGGCGTTGTACAGCCGGGAATAAGAAAGTGAGCAGAAATGGAAGAAAGTTGAGACAGGATAGGCAACTTGGGCATTATATATGTGTTCAGGAAGTCTATACTTTCAATGAAATACTCCCTCGCGGAGCGAGCATCCACATCCGCGTGTCTCACAGCCATTCTCGTTTTCCATACACTCTGGAGGCAAAGCAACAGGATGGAGAGGCAGAAACCGTATACCATAGAGTGTAATTGGCCAGTCTTTTTTTTTAAAGTATTATACAGGATATCCCACAGAAAGACTGCATCCAAGCAGTCAAGGAAAATGTGTTCTATATGGTTTCCGGTTTGTGGCAAATCAAATAGTCCGCCGACAATGGGACAAAGACACCTTTTTTCCTCAACCAAGGTTTAACAGGTAATGAACCACTGTGTAAGAGGAAGAAAACACGTTTTGCTGACGACCGTACTGGCATCTTTTTAACTATTTTTAAGACATCCTTACATTTCCCTGTACAGTGTAATGATCGATACAAGGGCACTGGTATCATTACATCAAGCAGGTCCTTGTACAGCCGCTCTTGGGTTACAACACTTCGGCATTCCATTGAGAATCTCACTTTTAATATGTTAAAGGAAGCCACAACCTCGCGCAAAACAACACTCAATCTTCTGGGTTTGATGCTTCTAGAGGACACCAAAAATTCGGGCAAGTCTTGGCTCAGTCTAACTTGGAAAATTGTACGCAGAAAAGGGTCGGTTTGGTCACGTAATAACATAAACCTATATAATGCCCAAAGTGAGAAACCTGAATGGATGCCCGTTTTGAGCGAGCTTGGCAACCTAAAGCGTTTTTGAAACTTTGTGAAGCCTTATTTTTTGCTAGAGCTCTTCGTGGTATTATACTTTGACTTTGCCCCATTGTAAGTTTCATTGTGAACAGGAATTAAAAAAAAATGCAGAATAGGCAACGATAGAGAGCCGCTGGCTGAGAGGAGGATGTTATGTTAACCAAAGTCTACAAAGCACTCGGGAATGAAAGACGAAAGGGCGAACATGATGGAATGAGAGATGAAAGAAAAAGAAAAAACGGTGAAAAAATGAGCCTACATTATTCAGTTCGAGTGACGGACTGTTGGAAAATTTCTGGAATAACTGACAAGTGCGCTGCACTTCGGTGGCGTAACTTAAGTAAATTGAAGCCGTGTGTGCTAGTGATAAGCTCTGCCACATCGCTTTTCAGACGCAAATTCCCACGCACGCGGTGTTTTCGTCAAGCCACAGAGAGTTTACGCTGGTGGTTTTGACGCAAACTGTGCTTAACAAATTCAATTCTTCACTGAATGGACGGACTCGCACCGAATAAAGTTGCTTTGGGACGTTAAACCCCACAAACCAAACCAAACCTAAAGCCAACCTGTTGGCGCAAACTTCTTCGTTCAGCTGAATTTTACTTTTTCTCAAAGGACTCGTTTTGAAAGCAATGCTTATATTCAGTAGTTGTCAACCGAAGAGTTAAAGCTGTTTACACACCACTAGGCATCTTCGTCGTAGGCAGGGTTATGACAATCAGGAAACCAACATGTTCCTTGTAAGCAAACGCAACCTTTCTAAATTCTAGCCATGAATTTACAAAGGCAGCGCCCTGAATACGAAATTCCAGCTCCTGCATCTGCACAGACGCCTGTTTTTTCCCGAGAATGAATATTTTGCACTGGCGCAAGCAAGACAGTATTTGGCCGGTGCAGGCGTTTTTACTCAGGCGTGTTTGAGTTACACGTCTCAGACCCCGCTGAATTGGCTAAATTCGGCTCTCCGAAAGGAAACCGAAAAGCCCAGAACTTCAAAACAGATTTGGCTCGGAAATATGTGAACGAGACCAATGTCAGAGCCCCGCTGTGAAATCGACCGGCGCGTGCTTTAGATCGCGTGGATCTTCATAGGTTTGTGGCGATTGAATTACTTTTTTCGATTGCTTTTTAAAGCTTAGCAATATAAGTTTGCTCATTTAGAGAAAGGTAAAATAAGGAAGAAGCTTGCGAGAGCAAAAAATTGAGGATTTAAGTGTCTGGTATCACTCAAAACAGGTAGTACGCTATGGGCTCAGAAGAATGCTGTAAAACATCCCTCATTTTGTTTTTAGAAAGCATGGTCGTGAAGATTATACGTTGATCTGAGTTATGCAGAAAGATGCGAGGTTTCTATGTGCACGTGCATGCTTGAGTGCGTGTCTATGCACGCGCGAGCAGCAATATTCTTGCACATATTCATCTTAGTAGAAAAAACATCAACACAGCATTCTGACAAAGAGGAGCGCATTTTTTCCCTAATAGACAGTGTTTCAAAATAAGCTCAAATAAATTTTGAATTTTTCCCATGAAAAGGTGTTATTCAACTCAATACTCGTAATAATTTAACGAATAAAGCCTTTATTGCAAAATAAATTATATGCTTTCAGTCATAATTATTTTGATTCCGAGTCGTCCTGATTCAACCGTAACATCAAGCATACGCGTGTCGCACGCCTTTGCATCTCATGTAAGCGTACTTAGCTGAGGCGACTCTGTAAGAACACATAGAGGAACACCAAATAGAAAAAAATGGAAACATTTTGTTCATTGCCCATCGTAAAGTATTATGTTCAGTGTAAATGTGAGTGAAGTAGAGCTGGCTATCTCGCAGGGAAAAAGGGTAGATCAGTCACAAAGCAACCGCAGTATATTCTAAAATGGCTTTTGGAGATCATTATAGAAGAATGCTGGATAGATGTATGTTGTGTGGTTGTGAGGGTAGGAAGTTTTAGGTGCGAAAGAGAATTGTAGCAAAATAAAGAAATAGATACTAACATTGGCTGAAGCTTTTTATTTCTTCCTTCCTTTCTAGCTTCACCTGTATGATACCATTTCACTTGCATCTGAATTAAGCTCCGAGATTTATTCTAAAAAATAAGAAACGAAGGCGGTATGCAAAAGACTATATATGAATCCGGAGACTTGCTATGCCATTGGGAAAACGATTTTCCCACCAGGAGTGTCAAGAGCGCATTTAGGACCTTGTTCATCCACCCATTTGGTCAATTCGAACAAGCGAGCTGTCTTTGTGATGACTGATCGATAAAAATAAAAACTGCATTAAAAGCCAATGAAAGACTAGAAATATACGTTTTGCTGCTGGTGATAGATTTCAGGTGTTATTTACGCTCTCCGGCGCCGCAAGAAATTCATAAACGCAATATCAGAAGTCACATTTTCACAATACAATGAAAGAGCACCTTCGCGACTGTGCTGAAAAGCATTCCGCATCTTTTAGAGTCAAACTCAAGTCGCCGAATTTTCAGTCCGGCTTCACTGCAAGGTTGAAAGATGAAAAAGGAAAAAATGAGACCAGACTATTCGCTCTTTCTTCTCGGAGATTCCTCTCCGAGACGTCGCTCTAGATGTCGGTCTGTCGGCGAGTTCGGGTAGGTGAATTGCATGCGTGAAGAGGTGGGCAGAGGGGGACGGGTGTGCGGGCAGGGAAAAGCAGGAAGCGGTGGATATGGCGGTAGGGACATAACAGAGCAGACAGCAACGCAGATTGAAGCGAGGACTGCCTGCAGGAAGGCGTGCAGGCAGAGAAGGGGTACAAGCGAGGGCAGTCTGGTGAGCAAGCATAGAAGTCCCGGTGGCCTGAAGATTAAAAATTGAAGACGCCGACGGTCGAGGCCGTGGAACAAGTTTTGCGTATAGCAGCTGTTTATATTTTTGGCGAGGGTGGGCTCGAGCGAGGGGATGCATCCAGGCCCTCCGCTGAAGCAAGGCGAAACGTGTGGTAAAGGGTGAAAGAGAAGAGGGAAAATAAGGGCGGTAAGGAAAACTGCGTGTATATTGCGGGAAGAATGAGGAGCGGTGGTTGAGTGCGCTGCGTTGTTGCCAGCGCTTCCACAGTGATTCGAATACAGGATAGGCTGAATGACCTCGGAGCTCTCGGGCGCCGGGCACGTATGCCGGGCCAGATTCTGCACAGGTCTCCTGTTGGCAAGTCCGAGAAGCCATGGGGGTGGATTTCCCGGCGGGTTGTTTGTTAAGGCGGCCACATATAGCGGCGAGGAGACCATAAAGCAGAGCTTTCCCTCTCTGGCTCCTCTCCACGAAAGCTCGCGTTGCTGCTCCGCCTTACCCCCCTCCCGTTAGGGCGCTAGCCTGCAGTACAACTAAGCGCTGCAAAGAGATTGAAGTCCCAGAGTTTCAGGCCTAGCGGGGAAGAGAGGCGTGCTTCGCAAAGCGGAAACAAGCATGGTGTGCGCGAGTGGGCCCCGCGTTCTCTCTCTACTCCGTTGTAACCTGCGGTGCGCCCGGTTCAGAGGGCGCGGGTCGGGAGGGCGCCCAGTTTGCACGCTTTGTTCTCCCTTGAATGCCCTCATCTTTTATTTATTTTTGATTTATGGAGCTGATTACGACGGGAAACGCTTCCCCTTTCGTGGAGAGCGGGGAGCGAGCTCGCCGCCTGGGCTTGCTTCTTGCTATTTTAGGGTGTATTCCTGCTCGCCTCTGTTAGGCGCTGGAAGAAAGAAAGGGGGGATGAAAAAGAAGCAAGAAGAGAGATCGCAGGGCTGTTCTCCCCGTGAATTTGGCTCTAGTTGTGTCCTTCCGGCCGCCGCCTAATTCGTCTTCCTGAACAAATAGCTGTGGTTGGGCCAGGGTTTGCACCAAATGCTACAACTTGGCTTGCGGGACGTGGTGACGCGAGGGTTTCAAGACTGAGAACGAGGAGTCTGCGCAGGAGACGTGGAATGGGAGCTTGGCACTGTGTAGAAGAGAAGTAATTCTCAACTTTTCAATCAAATTATGTAAAACTCGTATTGAGGCAGTCTGAAACAAGAAGATTCTCAGACTTCATTTTTATGTGTTTTCTTGAATTGTGCTTATATTGTATTTGTAGAGTAATACTAAAACTATATGTTTGGAACTGCTAATATGTTTTTAAAGGTTACCTTATGATAGATGAATATTCGGAGCGTTGTGTATAAGGTAGAGAGGAAATAAGCATTTTGCGTATTGGAATGATTGATAATAACAGGGAAGGGCACATGTAGTGAGTAACCATTTTTTTTTTTTTTTTTTTGCGTGCGCAAATATAATGAAAGTGGTGGCCCTTTGTTCGCTAAAGTACGATGGTCTGCACTAACTGTCCTGGTTATTTTGCGTGCATTAAAGTAGTCAAGTAACGTCTAGCGGTGCGGTCGCATGTGAACTACATGCTAACGCACGTTGTACTTTCACTGCCCTTTCTGTGCGGAAACTGGGGCAACTTCGCTGGTCGTATAAACGCTGAGGCTTTGTACTCGAACAATGCAGGATAGTTTCGGGCCAAGGAAGCAAACAGAACAAGCCTTGGAAATTTTTCGACAGCAGCGGATATTTTATGTGAGCTTGTTCATTGCGTCTTAATGCCACAAGTGCATTGTTCATTTTTATTTTGTTGATTAAAATCTGCACAATCTCTTTCATAATGAGGAGTGTTTGCAGATCGGATGATATTAAAGTGCATTGTCGTAGAAGAGACACGTGAGAAACGATTGACGACTTGTTATCACGGAGCCGCAGGCGCACATTTGTTGCTTTTGCTTTCAGAACGTACTGTCATGAATCTGGCGCGGCTGTAATGATAATCTGGGAGCGTCTAGCGTTTACTTGCGCATATACATTCAATAAGCATCATAAATTGTATCAGGTGTATTGTTGAGGCACCAAAAGTATTGTATGGTTTGTGAAATCATGAATTTAAGAATTTGGCTTGAAAATTATATGTCTCGTAGCAGACATTTTAGACTTAAGGAAACGAAAGTTATCTTCTGATAAGTGCAAAATATGAAACAGAAATCAGTGCACTAATATGAAGCTTATTTGAAGTATATGAGATATCCACTTGATTGTGTTGCTATTGTGGTTGAATGAGTAAATGTCTTAATCTAAAAAAAAGATCGCGAACAGGGGGTTTCGGTAACGTTCTTATCAAACTGTTGACGTGAAGTTACTTTGCCTTTTTTTGCTATAACCAGGCGCAGGGCACCCAGTGCAATCTGCTCCCATATATAACACGCGGTTGGGCTTCATATAAAGGATTATGTTTTCCTATTACCTGTCTAGCACAACTCGCAAAGCTAGTAGTCCAATAGGCCTGCCCTGCAGAAAACTGGTTATCGTCTCCGAACGCAGAAAGCAATATGCGGACATATTTATTCGGGAGAAACTATGCGAGTACGTTTCCTTCGGATGTCATAAATGCGCTGAAATGCAAACCCGTGGTTCGCTTTGCAGTAGAGAAAAAAAGCGAGTGCCCTGTTTGACGCACGCGAGACGCGAGCGAAACGCGTCGAAATCTCGACATAGAAAGAGGGCAATAACGTATACCCCGCAGCCGACGCAAAGGGATTTGGTTGCTTGTAAGCCCGGCGTGGGAACGAGCGCACTTGCTTTTCGCCGGTCCGTTATAACCTTCCGCCAACGACAGAACCCAGCGCTTTTTCCACATCGTTTTCTTTGCCCTGTGGCACAATCCATGCCGACCATCCCGTTCCTGCTTTCACCAACGTAAAGATATTTCAGGAAAATATATATTCATTGGACAGGAAATGTCTGCTGTACGGCAATTCTGCTTGCTGACTTTTCTGCCCACATTCATTTTTAATTCTTTTGTTTTCCCGGCCTGATTGTTGTATGCCTGATACACGAGCTTTCGTGGAAAGGCTTTCGTCGTGTGAGATTACTTTTCAATTTCGCGAAGGATTCATCGAATGGGCTGCGGAAATCGAGTTGTGCTTGCGTGTTGTCCTCGTGAGATTACTGTAAGTTCAGAATCCTCGACTGCCATTAACTTATTTCTCTTCCTCACATACTCAGTTAAAGCATAAAAAAAAAGCAACGATTTGCAATATAGTAGAAACTGAGAGACAAGTCTGTATAATTCATGCGTCACACTTGTTTTTTCCGTATTCTCAGTAAATCAGTTATGCGCAATGTATTTATATGCTTAGGAGACGCAAAGTAGCTAATGCGTTCTTATTGAAATCTGATGCATTTTCTTTTGTTTTGTTTTTTCTAGTTACAACCCCATCTCAAACTGTCTAGATGAAAACGATAATGTGTCAGACATTTTGGTGGCGTCATACAGCTTGTCACTTCTGTGTATTACTGTATTACATTTTTTGTATTCAGTTATTGCGTCGCGCTTTTTTTATGAATAAATAAAATGTAGAAATGAAAATAAAATTCTATAACCCATTGGCTAGAGGGTAAATACGTCACATTTAAAACAACACGGTATGTAGACGTTTTCTCTGAACTGGGAATATTTTGCGCCTACTATTATGGAGAGCGTTTTTGCATTTTGCCTCCATTAAAATCAGATCTCTGCAGCCGCGATTTGATTCAGCGATATTGGGGTCACGAGTCGAACATTGCAAGCACTAAAACACCGCGACGGGTTAGGAAAAACAAGCGCAAATAAAGAAAGAACAATACTTTACACTTTAGTATTCTAAAAAACTTATATGCCCACCTCAAAAAGCCAGATTCGTTGCTGATACCAATTTTTGCTCAGAAGAAGGCGCCACGGAGGCTTAGTGAAGCTCTCTGAGGTCCCTGATGCAAATTCTCAAGTTGATTATGCCTTAAGTAATGCCAAAAGTTGGGCGAATTGGTTAACATTGATGATGGAAAATAGCGCGAAAGTACACGAAAGACGGAAGGACGTAAGACACGGACAAGCGCTTGCCCATGTCTTACTTCCTTCCGTCCTTCGTGTCAATTCAGTTCAGTCGTTCAGTCGTGTCCGACTCTTCGTGACCCTATTGAACATGTCACGCCACGCTTATAATGGTATTGTGACTGGCCATAGGGTTTTCTTGGCAAGAAGCACTGGAGTGGGTTGCCATTACTTTCTCCAGTGAATCACATTTTGTCAGAACTCTCTGCCGTGACCTGTCTATCTTGGGTGGCCCTACACAGCAGAGCTCACGACTTCATCGAGTTTCGCAAGCCCCTCCGCCAAGACAAGGCAGTGATCCATGAAGGGGATCATGGATCATTTCGCGTACTTTCGCGCTATTTTCCATCATGATTGATTATGCCTTTTCTGCGGATTTACTGCCGCATACTGGAGTACTTCGTGTACGATAGTAATCGTTAACATACCCGAATGAGTCCCCAGTCTGTTTAGTCGGTAGAGATGCCAACGGCACTGTACCTGCTTTTCTATTTTGACCGCAGTGGCGTCGAGCCTGGACATCCTACACCTGTCGGTGCCCAAGTGGGTGGAAAACGGCACCGAGGACTCTGTGTTGCTCGACTGCGTGTACAACGTAAACCGCGATGATGAGCACCTGGTGATCAAGTGGTTCCTCAACGACGACCCTCAGCCCATCTACCAGTGGATCCCCGAGCTGAACAAGCGGTTCGTCTCGAACCGCCTCAAGGATCGCATCAACCTGGACTTTTCCCTCTCCAACGGTAACAGCTTCACAAAGTTCCGCGCGCTCAACCTGGTGCGGCCCACCACCGAGCTGAGTGGCCGATACTCCTGCCATGTCATGTCGCTCGCTGGCCAGGACTCCGAGTCCAAGCTCATGACCGTCTACGGTAGGTGGCAGCACTAGCAGTTCACCGCAGTAACCCACCGCATAGTCTTTGATGGTGCTACCTGTATTAGCCACAGTCTAAGTTAATATTTTTGCAATATTAGCCTACACTGACGATTTACTAGTGTCGTGCTGGTCTCAGCTGTAAACACTATAGAAGAATTTTCGGCGTAGGGCTGGCCTTTTTTTATACTTTCATTACTTGACAATGTTCCTGTCCACTGCTCAAATTATTCAAATTGCTTTAGTACTGCAACGATTCAACCCCAGTCTGCCTAAGTGAATCAATATAAAATGTGAGAGAAGATCACAATGACTCTGATTTGATACGTAGGCTCTTGTAGCTCCTCAGTGAGATCCCTGAAATAATGTATTTCTCAGGGATGCAGTTCCACGATGGAACCAGCCGTAAAGTGCCATTGCTTTTAGGAAATAACACAATTAGCGCAAATATACAAATGATTCTGTTGATTTCGTAATCTAAAATAGGTTGGTTGATTTATGGGGTTTAGCGTTCCAAAGAGACTCAGGCTATCAGACACGCCGTATTGGGCTCTGGAAATTTCGACCAACCAGGATCATCGCATAGTTCACAGGCGCCTAGCTTTTCGACTCCAGCGAAAAGCGGCCGCCGAGGCCGGTATTCGATCACGGATCCTTGGGCACAGTAGTCGAGCGCCCTAACCACTGCGCCACCTCGGCAGGGCTAATATAGAACACGTGTGAAGCACCCACACAATGCTGCTTTCCTGCAGTTTGCAAATGCTTAGGCACCGTCCGCTGTCGTGCGGAGTTTATTTGAGCTAAGCCGTCACGTAACTGAGTCTGATCGTCAGCTGGACCTAATTTATTGAAATTCAGCAGCTTAAAAAAACAACTTTACTGCTTTTTCAAACCGCACTCTATACCTTTCATTTCATTTCCACGGAAAAGAATTTGTAACTTAGTTGGAAAAACTGGACAGAAACTCTCCTGTAAAGGGCATGAGAAGGATTGCACTAGATAAATAAAACTAAAATTTTGGTTGACTGCAGAGCTTTTCTTTAGAAAGCTACAATAAATACCATTTAATGGTTACTTTCATAGTGAGTACAATTGCGCCTTAGTGCCTCATATGACAGCTGTCAAGCCATAGAAAAAAAAACCTCTAAAAAAAAAAACAAACAAAAAAATTCACAAAGAACGACGATGCCTTGCTGCTCTCCCTAGGTAGTCAACGCAATTTGAGCTTCGCTTATCACCATATTTACGTCTGGGCAATGATTAAGGTTTTCAAATGGTTCGAAAAATGTTATATGAAGAACGCTTTCCGTAAACAATAAAGCATGACGATCTGGCTTGCGGAGCCACGCAATGAGTCGAACGGCACTTGAAGGTAATAGAACGACAATTTTTTTTCCTTTTTGATAGCAGTGATTACATCCCAGATAGGTTATTATTAACAGGCTTTTTCCCGAAGTATAAGAACAAAATTTTGCGTTTTCACAATTGGCAACGATGCCTAATAATTGCAATTTTATTCTTCGTTACAAATTATATGAAGACCCGCCAATCTGAAATTTTAATCTACATGAGAGATATTGCCGAATTCTGAGACTGAACAGATATTTAGACGGCCGATCTTCTATTATTACTGCTAAAGCGACAAAATGTGTTCTTTCTCGCAATTTATAAGCCCTTTGTAGGTTACTAATGTTTTGCGTAATGTTCTACAAATTGGTAGAAATTGTCGCTCCAATAATTAGAAAAAGCAGAAGAATTCTCACAATTCTTTATTCGGATGCACAATTCTCAACCCCGGACGTAAAGTAGCGCGCTAAAAAAAGTGAGGCGGGCACGTCCCCTTAGCGCAATAGGTGCTCTAGAAAAGAGGGACAAAAGTGACCCTCGGCCTCAGTAAGGAAACTTGAAAAATTATCTTTGCAATAAGGGTGACGCAAATGCTCTTCTTAACTCTATACGCAGCTGTGCATTCAACGCATTGGTTCTGATGGGAAAGGTGCCAAGCTTTGGATGGAGAGTAGGCGTGGCATAGTGCACACTTATAGCTGGCCGTCTTATTCTTCATGAATGCGCCAACATTTATTTTACGTGCCTAGTCAGCCGCTGGCGGCTTAGCAGCGATTGAAATCACGTATAGTTTGACTGTCGTCGGGGAAGAAGAGTAGAGATAAATAAATAGCGCTAGTGTTCTTTCTAGAACTTAGATGTATTGATATAAAATAGAAGAAAAAATTGCCAGACATGTCGGAGAAGAAATAGAGCTGGCTTCGTCCGGGCAAAACCTCGCGCTTGTGAAACTTCGACCAGTGGTAACTAGAACTGGCCTTGATCCTGACAGCTATATAAACTACGAAAATAAATGAAAGGGGCGTTAAAGCATCGCTTTATTAGTTAAAGACATGAACCGCCTTCAATACCTCCATTTTCGTTCTGCGAATAATTTTTTATTTTTTATTTATGATGTTTTGTTTCTTTTTAATATGAAGTGCAGCATTTGTTTCACTTCTCAAACGTATCTGAGGTACGTATGTCGTAGGTTCGAATTCCTATCGGAAGCTAGCCTCCTGCGTGACCAGCAGATGGATGATAAATGTGAAACGACCACGCCACCCTGAACGCTGCACGAGGAACCGTTGTGTTACAGATTTGATGCAAAATTACACGCGTGTCTTCTCCAGCAGTATGTTTTCTATAGGAGGTTACGGCGACGGCGACGCCTTTTCAACCGTACTAGCTGTACAAGCTTTTGCGTAAAATTTTCTTTACCCAAGAGCTGGCACTAGTATAGAATAATGCTTAACATCCAACCCGTGCCTGTTCGATAACGCTCAAAGCCAGATAAAAAGAGCGGGTTAAGCTTGATCTCTCATTTTAAGAGGTTACAGATTCTGAGTTTTCCTTCGCTGATGAGGCTCAGTCGTTAAAGCGCTCCCAAACTGAACTGGGCGGCGCGGGTTCGATGACAAACACGGTGTCATGTTTCGATGCAAGCGAAACGCAATGCTTCCATGCACAGTTGATGTTAGAGCACGTAAAAAAAAAAAGAATAAAAAACTGCGCAATTTTTTGCAGCCCTCGACTGCGTCATCCTCATGACCTTTGTTTGGTAGGTCATAATCATATACTAGTCGGAATTGTAAGTTTTCGACTCTCCCTGTCGGTTAAAAACACAAAGCTATCTCAAGAGAAGAAAACATCTAGATTCACCTGTTTTATTATTATTATTGTTATCATTCTGTTTCGGATTTTGAATCTCTGAAATGATTTTCGTCGTTATATTAAGTAAACACTTATAAAGCCGTGTTAGTTGATTAAAAGAAGCACCCTCGCGTAGTGGTGAATGCACGATGTGCGTACTGCTCCTGTAAAGGGTGCACTGCCACAGTTACATCGTATGTGCGGAGAAGAAAACTTTAAATCATATGGGGACACTAATAAATAATAATAATAATAATAATTGGTTCACAGGAAGGGAAAGGCGCAGTACCTGTCACACTCTGCGGACACCTGAATTGCGCCGCAAAGGAAGGGAGGAAGGTGGGAATGAAAGTGGAAAGGGAGAAAGAGGAGCCGTAGTGGAAGGCTTCGGAGTAATTTCGACCACCCTGGGGATCTTTAGTGTGCGCTGACATCGCACAGCACACGGACGTCACTTCGTTTCGCCTCCATCGAAACGCAGCCGCCGCGATTGGGTTCGAACCCGGGAACTCCGCAACCTTCCTGTGAAGCAATTATTATTATTATTTATTAGCGTCCCCTTATTGTTTAAAGTTTTCTTCTCCGCACATACGATGTAACTGTGGCAGTGCACCCTTTACAGGAGCAGTACACACATCATACATTCACCACTACGCGAGGGTGCTTCTTTTATTATGCTAACACGGCTTTATAAGTGTTTACTTAACATAACGAATCAAATTATTACAGCGATTCAAAATTCGAAACCGAATGATAACAATCTTATTAATCAATCAGGTGAATCTAGATGTTTTCTTCTCTTGAGATAGCTTTCTAAGTCGGGTGCCTACGCGATAGTGTTTTTACCGTTCACGTACATGCGCGTAAATCTTCGCCTAATAACTAATACCTTTCTTATGCGCCTATTATCTCACGCATAGTCGTAAACTGCCACACTATGTGCGATACCACTCAATGTGAAATGTGCAAATCATTTGTACGCGATCTGTGGCGTTAGGGTATAAGAAGTTGAGGGTTTTCCAAAATAAACGTTGTTGAAAGTCAGCGCTCGTTGTGTCGTCCTCTAATCTTGTGCTCCCGTCCTGTGTTCCGCGCTGTTACCTCAAATATATATACAAAGCTCAGCTTTAACGAAGCCTCACGATCATGTTTACGTGGCCTAGGAGTCGCGTGTCTGATTCAAGGTTCAAGGTTCAAGCTACTCGAGTTGGCAGCTCTTGCCAACTTCGCCTCGCCTCTCGGTCTCGGAACTTTATACAATCCGCCGAAAAATGAGTGCCCGGCCATGCCACTTGCTGAATAACAATGTCAAAGGCATGATAGTGATTTCTTGCTTGCACTACAAGCACGAATTTCCCTTAAGGGAGTAAAACCAGAGTGGACACGTCATCTAGCACTCTCCACATATTAGCGTGGTGTTGTCTTTAAGCTCCGGGGTAGATTTTCGCATACTAAATATATGAAACGCTATACTGTTGGTTGCAAAGACATATCACTACCTAAAAAAAAAGCTCATCTGATGCAATTATCAATCGCAGAAGACATTTAGCGGTGGCACGTGAAACCTTCATGTTTGTAACTAGAGGTGATTGGAACATCGGTTAAGATCTTAGTAAATGCGAGCGCTTCGCATGCTTTGAAGTCACGATCTACTTAATATGCTGCCTAATAATGTTCCACAATTTTACTGATGAAAATGTGCTCCAGGGATTGAGCAGTATAAACTGTTTCTGATTTGGAGTGCTTAGAGGATATGTTGCTCCCTGTTTACTCTTTTATAGGCCAATGTATGATTAACTTCATAATCCTGCCGTCGACAATGGCGACGCTGACACCAATGCCAGACGTTTGGGAAAATGGGGCGTTTAATTCTTTCGCGTTACATCCACGAACATTTTTTTTTTTTGTCATCATGCAGCTTTCCAACATCTCATTACCAGACGTATAAAGACTAGGTGAATATGCACGGCAATGCACTTCCGAGTAAACAAGAAATTAAAGTTAAACAAGTTAAAAGCCGCTTCCATGGCATGCGAATGCGATGTTGCTTTATGGTGTTTCCGTAGCTCGCAAACAGACTGAATAATTCAATGACTACACAACAACGCGGTATAACGAGTGTCGCAATTATTTGCTCTGCTTGAATTTCAAAGAGTATAACTGAAAGTAGATCGGGTTGGTGCCTACTCACTCAAGACATACGCTTATCTCTACAACAAGGCGAGAAAATCTTGTTGAAAGTTGGGGGAAAAACAATAACAAAAGCAACTGCCCAAATGCTCTGGTTGCCAGCACCCAAAGTTCGCGCGGAAAGAGTATTCGCCACCAATCTTCCAAATGTTCTTCTGAATGGGCAGAGAACGCATTTCCCGAGGCCTTGAATGGCAACAGCGTATTGCGTTGCCTAGAGATATGTAAGCACAAACTGGGCGCCGTTTGCGACATCAACATGTGTGCCGAACACGAGTTTCCGAGGCGGCCAACGCCACGCAGTAGGCAGCATGAGAAGCGGCGCGCGTGTTTGTCCACGGCCACGACCGGCAAGCAGTGCTGGGTGCCCGCGACCGGAAACCGAGTCCATTACTCATTGTTACTCCATCAGAGCTGACGACCAGACGCCGCTGTATCATCAGCGGTCCCGAAACAGGGACACGCAAATCGAGCATGAATAATAGCGTTGGCGCCCCGGGAACTGCCGCAAAGCGTAATCCGACGAGTACGCCGGGACCTATTATGTGGCGACAACATTTGGAAGAGGGAAGAGGGCGAAAAAACAGACAAACGAAAAGTAGTTCTAGAAGGAAAACACAAGCGAATAGGTTGGATATCTACCCTGTTACTTTCCGTTACTTGAAAAAAGTGCTGCTCTCTCTCTATGCCATGTCTCTCTGTTGTATGTTTCTTATTTTGTTGTGTCTGCATTTTCTTGCGTGAGGTGTGTTTGCATTGTATAAATATTCACCTGCCATCTGGCTGCTCCGAGGCGCCATAATTTTTGTCAGTCAACTTGCAGGTACCATTGCTGAAACACAGTTGTTTTATCATTCCTGGCATGCAGGCTGCCATCTTCGCTCGGTAAAGGTCTGGCCTAATGCATAATAATACCTTCGCGATCTGGCATCTGGCTTGCTCTCGCAGCCAACCTTGTTAACTGCGGTGTGAAAAATGCGCAACCGCCCCCTGAGATGAAGATGAATCGAGAACGACGAGATGACAGGGGAAGCATGGAAAGCTGCAGGTAAAAGCACAGGGCGCGTGACACCCACATATATATTTGAGGGAGCTCAGGAACACGAGTAGAGTGTTCTGCTATGAATGAGGTCGTTTCTTTTTGTATGCCCTCTGTTTAAACACACAAAATTCAAAATTCTCATTTCACGCATACCTGTTGAAGAAAAGGACTATTTTATGCTGGAAGTAACATATGTTCATTATACTGAAGCGGCCAACAGCAAAGACACGGAATTAGGGGGGAAATGAAATATATCTTTCTATATTATTGTAGGAACATGCTTAACATTTATCAGATTGCCTCATATCTTTTCTGAACGGTGAACAAGTTTTAGCCACCATATTTTCTTAGAAATAGAGATCAATTGAAAGAAGTGCGAGATAAAAAAATATAAATTTTCTTCTTTTCTTTTTCGCGTGCCCGGTGCGCAAAAATTTTTCGTAAGATGTGAACGGCCATTTATGTCAAACACATATACACTCGGGAAACATTCCTACACTATCTAGCCGTCGGGAGTAAGTGTAGGCACTGAATTCATTTCAAAAACTGTATAGAACGCTCTATAACGGCTCATAGATGGTCGTGAAAAAGCATTACAAAATGTCTTTTCTTCAAACATTCAAGTGCATCACCGAGAGTGGCTTTTTGGCAAAATACCAATATCGATCCCCTCTGTCAGCAGTGCTGAGCGCGTAGTATGTCATAACAGCCGCAATAAACGTGCAGCTTTTAACCTTCGTCAGTATTAATTTGGAGCGGCTCGTCTTGTTCGTTTTTGCGCCTTAATAGTTTTGACGCATTGAGAGTTAGAAATGCATGATACACCAACATTAGGAGTAATCACGGAAGAGTTTTATTCCTTTCAGAAAACTAACGACGCACATTTGAAACGATTAGAGACAGCAGTAAGTTCAGTTTACTTGCCCTTCCTTTAGAACAGGCTCTCTTCTTTGTTCACCATGCTACATTCTCTCATTAACTTTGGCTGTAGGTACCGAACGTACTTGCAGCCAACGGAAGGCATACATGGAAAAACGGAAATGGAGAAACAGAAGGTATACATGCTAGCTTTTCTCAGTTATGATAGTTTTCCGACGAGTACGCCGGGATGAGTACATGAAGGCGTCGAATATACGCCTTCGTGTAGCCGCATGCATCATTTGGTGAATGACCTTTCGCCTTATCACGGAAAGCTATTTCTTTTACGAGCCAATGTACTCTTCTGGCAAAAGCGTCCCGCCACAACTGGCGAGAGCCCTACATTTTCTGCCCTTGCAATCGCAGTCTCGAATTGCCAGGAGTAACCAACTTTTCATAATCATCGCCTCCTCCGAGCCTTTTTGCTCGTACCGTATAACTGACGGGCCTCCATATAATGCTAGTTTCCCGTCTTTCGCGTCAAAATTGAGACGATAACGTTCGTAGTAAAGCGTGCTAGGTAATTTTGTGTGATTCCTCGTCGGTCAAAGTTCGGGGCTAGCTCGCGACAGAAGTTCCAACCGACGACATATGATCTCACAAGGTCCCTTCAATTGTATCGCCTTTCCTGCCATGAAAATTGGCTAGTTTTGAGCAAAGGAAAAACTCAGTGTCTGTATCCCTTGTCGGTGGGCACCAGCACCGCAGCGTGAGGAAAGGGAGGAACTTAAGCGTGACAGAAGAAAGAGGGGCGCCGTAGTGGAGGGCTGGGGCACACTTTCTACCGCCCACGTTAATTTGACGTGCACTGATACCGCACAGAACACGGACGCCTCTTGTGTTTCGCGTCCATCGAAACACTGCCGCCGCGGCCGGCTTCGAATCCAGCAACGCCGGCTCAGTTGTCAGGCGTGTTAACTACCTGTACTACGCGACCTGTAACTATTCAATATTGTAACGCAACGCTTCGCCATACAGCATTCTGGGTGGGTGGCGTCATACTATTTCTCTTTGAGCATAGCATGCGTATCTCAGTAAAGTTGCAGGCTAGCTTGGGAGAGGGATTACAACCGATGACATACGTACCTTTAACGGAGTGCCTTTCCCCTATTTTCGTTTCAGAATTGTTGCGCAATCGTTAGTCGTACGGGGTTTCGAATGGCGTCTTACGATTTCTCGTTGCACACAGAATACAACAAATAGCAAATTTGAAGGATTGCTCGAGACAGGGATTCTTATCGATGGCATATAAATTCATAATGAGACAATCATGTTTTCACCTTTACAGCAAGTAAGCATTCTTAATTACCTTCCGTAATTATTAAAAAAATCGGAATTCCACAAAGAAACACGGCAAGACAGCGCACCTCAAATTCCGCCCTAAACGCAACGCTAACACAAATACCGGTAGCAATAAGAACATCTGCAATAATCCTTAATGAAATGCCTTGAACAAAGCGCAGGCGTGACCGCTATCACAGAATGAACTCTACGGCGCCGCCATACGGCCATGAGGCGCGTAGCAATGACTACGTTTCCAGGGCGACGTTCAGGTCACTAAAAGAATAATGGAGCACTTGCTAAGCTTAAAGTACTTAGATATAGTGATGAAAGCGATCATTTGGTCAGACCGGCGGATTTAACAGCGACAACGACTATGATGCATTCGAGAGTTAGGAGCGCAGGTCTTGCTGCAGCGAACTAGTCCCTATAGTCCCTTGAATAGTCTGTAGTCCCTTGAGATTACGGCCTGAAAACATGCCCCTCTTACAATGCAAACAAACAGTATCAAATTCACTCTTTACTGAAGTATATAAAGCACTGCAAATGAAATCAGCTAAAATTATTTCTTGATTTCGTACCTCTTACCTTTACACACACAGTAAAAGCTCCAAAACGCAAAAGACAGGACAGCTCATGGCTGCACAGGTGTGCTAGGATCATGAATCAGAAAGCAATCAAAAGACTCATTAGCCATAACGTACTTCATTGACGAGAAAGGTTTTCAGTATCAAACTGTGATGATAACGCTGAGGGTTTGAAAGATGCCGAAAGAAAACAAAATAGACGTAATGCTGCTGCTCTTTCATAACGTCCGGGTTACTACAGCTCAGGCGGATAGCACACCGAAAGAGTACTGCTTGTAGTAGGCGACCCAAGTTTATCGTCTATACTGCTCGTTGGTTCATGCAACCTAAGTTAACGAGAAGAGCCCATTCGCATGTGCCTCTACCAACGCATCGATGATGGCTCTGCCGCCTTTGAGTATGTAGCCAGGCCAAACTCAATATTGGCCGCGGCCGTCGTATAAACTCGTTTTGTCGAGCCGATATGTATTGCTTCTGCCGCCGTCGCTGCCTTTCGCCCTCTTCAGAGGCGAAGGCGCGTATACATGGGCAGGCCTGTCTCATGTAGGTGCTCATTTCTTTCCTCAGCTCCCAGAGGTCCCATGTGTGAAATAGCACCGAGAGTAATTAGCAACCGCCACGTATTCATTAGGGAAGTTCGTTCAGCGATGCGGCAACTTTGCATAGAAGCGTTCCAATGGCTTATTAGGAATGCGTCTCCCTTCTCCCCAAAGTCCAAAAGCGGGAGAAAAGGCGATAAAAAAAAGAGAAAAGAAAAGAAAACAGTGCGAGAAGAAGCTCGTTCCGAAATCAAACCACCCTCCCCGGTACGCGAGAGCATCCAGCGGGGAGAACCCGTCAAAGAGCCGGGCCCGGCCGGCGTGGCGGCTGGGAATGCGTCAAAGAAATGACCTCCGATGCACCTGCCGTGCTAATCCGGGCGGTAATGAACGCGGCCTCCCCCCAGACGTCGTCAGCGGCGCGTAGCGCCACTGTGCGCGGCAGCGAGGGAGGCCAGGGGAGGGCTTCGTGTGGTCGGACCTCTTTAGCCGGCCTGAACTGCCTCTACTCATTGCTCCTTCGGCACGGTCGTATAAATCTTAGCAATTCCGGAGCTCCTTTAATGTTTTCGTGGCCTCATAACGGTGCGACGGTGAGGTCATTTGCGGGATGAGCGCTTTGAGCGAAGGAAATAATTTAGTTCAAATGATGCAGTAGAGTCTGCGTAGGACTTGGTCAGTTTGCGGCATCCGTGGGCTGTGGAACGAAACGATGGGGTTAAACTAAGAATACAAAGTAGACAAGCGTGAGGAGGGGGGGGGGGAGGGTGCGTTAAAATTGAGTTCCTTCTCAACTGAGCGGCACAGCTTCGAGAGAGAGAGGGGGGGGGGTATAGTTTGAAGAAATGCATTCAACATATAGCCCTTGGCGATAATAACGTATATACGTAATTTTGAGAGGCACGTCAACGTTCTTTACCTCGTGTTTCAGATAAATGAAAGGCAATAAAAGGAAGAGGTCGGATAAGAGAGCAAGACAATGATATGCGTAGTTAACTGAAGTGGTGTAATAATTTTGGTAAATGTGTTTAGGTATAAACTAACCTTAATTTAGGCGTTAGAGTCTTTCTGTGCTTACTGCTTTTCAGGCAGCGCCCTTTTCCAGTCTACCAGGAAGACGTTTCCGGAATGTCTCAATTGCTAAAAAAAAAAAAAAAAAAAAGAAATGAAACCTGTTTCAGCCCTCTGCCGAGAGAAAGAAGAAGCGATAAGAGTACCGTCTAGCTTACGCCCTAAGGGGGTAGACGTATGGTTTTATTTATATGCACTGTCACGTAGTCTCAACTGCATTACTACAAGGCGCTCAAATGGAGCGGTAAGACGAAAATATCTCCTTATATCGACCTGATTCTATTATATTGCGATCTTGGACGTTCGTGGTAACATATGCGCCGTTTCGCAAAAAGTACCGCTTTTGAGGTAATCGAGTAACCTCAAAATGGGTGCCTAGTGAAGCGCATCGTATCAATTGTTAACAAGCTCTACTAATGATACAATTGTGAAGCGTTTTCTTAGCTCGTGAAATAAAAAAAAATCCATTCTTTATTGTGGACACTGGTGCAGTTCTAACACACATCCAAAGCTAACAGTGTAGGCTTGCATAGTCTTTGCAAGCACATATAAGCGGCAAAAATGCTCGCAGGGTCAGTTGGAAGTGGGCGTCTGTAATCTAACTTTCGTTGCTTTTCCGTTCGTTATAGAGGTCGTGTTCTAGAGGTCGTGCTCTAGAGGTCGTGCTCTTGGAGAAAGAGCTAAGAAGGCGGGTAAAAGTCCTAGCATATCGATCAATGAGCATCGCCGCATCTATCTTGATCGATCTACTGAATGCAGAACTTACACAACTACATGCTTATAGTGTTGATTTAGTTAGTAGAAATCTCGTAAATTACTGGGCCAACTAGTTCTTTGCGTCTGGCCTAAATTTGTTGTGTGGTTCTTGCAGGGGGGCGGGGGGGGGGGAACAAAGTGCGGAGTAAAGAATGAATGAATTAACGAACGGTTCATTTACTGACTGACTGAATGAATTAAATTAAGCACTGAAGGCTTCATGCAACAAAAATTAACAAAACTAGTAAATACCACTGAGCATCATTAATGTGCGCTGTTTATTGTGCCGACTTGGCACGAAGGGCAGTGAAATGTTCTGAAGCCTTGGCGTTAAACATACCGTAATATTCAAAATATTTGCACACCCTACCGCCACCTCAAAAATTATTGGTAAAAAGGGGGGGGGGGGGGGGGGGGAGGGGGGGGAGGGGCTTGTTTCACGGAGCAAATAAACATAAAAAGCAAAGGCTAGAAAATATACACTTTTTGTTTGCATTTAGCGTGGATTCACAAGACGTACAATAAATATAATCATAAGATGTTGTCTTGCTGGAGAGATTCACAAAACAATCCTTTTCAGTCAGCGAAATCCACTTCTTTCGTTGCGCGAGGGCAGCTCCACATAACTGCAACTGGGTCTGGCGCCGATAAGGACGGATCGTCTGGCAATCATACTGCCACAACGTGTCTGTCGGTCCTGCATATCATACTAGAAAAAAGATAGCGACCTCATGTTTTGTATCGGACGCCGACATCCTTGCGCTTGCGAATTAGAGTGCTTACTTTAGTTATCTCGATTGCTTTTATTCTGCATGGCCATCATTTGACTTTGAAGTCGCGAAAAGTCGGAATGATTTGTGAACAAAAGTTTATTTTCTTTATTTGTTTTTTGCGGCCACAGATGCTAGAGGGCGGAGGTACGTTTCGCAAATTGCTAGGCTTCCTGTTAACATTTGCTAGGGGTGGGCGATGACTAGATGGTTTTCAGATAAATCATTATTTGCCTAATGGGGGATAGGCGATGACTCGGGATATATCCGGTAAGCAACATTTGGACTCAGCGTGCAAGCGTAAATCGCCGCCAGTCTTACTAAGGTCGCCGTTTATCCTGATACCGCGTCGAGCACTGTGGCCTAAAAATGGCCAGTAACGAAATGCAGTTTGTTAATGAAGGTTTCGCATGCATTATCACGAGACCAACTACACTCAATCACTGAGTCGGACTGAGGTCACATTTTGGCTTTTCTACTTCGTCCATATCACGGCGGCTCTAAAGCGGCAAGTCATCAGTTACGTGTTTCGCAAGAATTCTCTAACATGGACGCATTGCTGCGGTCGCTGAAACGGTTGCAGTTAAGTGCAGTGACTATATCTGTGCGTGGTTAGGCGAGCGTTGGTGTTGCTAGCCAACCAGGTAAAATTAGTACCTGCTAGACGTTTGTGAATACTGCCACAGCCAGAGGGGTTGAGAAATCGGACACTTGCGAGATTAGGTCCCCGAAGAGCGCTCTTAATAAGCGAGTGCACGAGTTCATCCAAGTGAAACTGAGGTTGGCACCGTGGCTCACAACGTGATGATGTGAGTGAGTGAGTGAGTGAGTGAGTGAGTGAGTGAGTGAGTGAGTGAGTGAACTTTATTAACTGCTCGGGGATCTTTTTCTTCGCCTCTTCAACCGAGGCTGACGAGCGGTTGGCGCCCCCAGTCCAGGGCATCACTGGCTTTCGCCAGTTTGCGAGCTCTTGTGACCAGGTAGAGCTGAGCCTCCGGATCAGAGCTGGCCAGCAAAGCCTGCCACTGTCTTTCATTTGGGTTTTCAATTTTTTGTAGTCTGATGTGAGCTGCATTCCCATGTTATGTGGTACAGGTTAGGGGTCTTCCCGCACCACGGGCACTCGTCTCTGAATGTCGTGGGATGCATCATGTGTAATATGTGTAAATTAATGAAGGTGCCCGTCTGTAGCCGCCTCAGAGATCCCTGTTTTGTTCAACGCAGCTCCGCCGAAGCGGTTCGACTTCACCTTCGAGCGGGTGTCGGAGCACGTGACTAAACTGACGTGCGAGGCGGACGGCGTGTTCCCACAGCCGACGCTGTTCCTGTACCAGAGCAGCGGCAGGGACCCCGTGTCTCGGCCCGTGGCCTCGGCGCCACCTCGCGCGGCGCTCGCTGATGCCGCGGGCGGGGGCTACCACGTGCGTCTGACACACGCGCTCGACAGCCGCACGATGGAGGCATCCGGCCACGTGGAGTACGTGTTCGAGTGCGTGCTCGCCATTCCAGAGACCAACTTCAGGCAGCAGCGGAGGCTAGAGTTTGAACCCGGTGAGTGACGCTCTTTCATATGGGAAGAAGCATTGGGCCAACACACAACCGTATTTACTCGCATAAAGGTGGCAGTTGAGTAATAGATGCGCCAGTATATGTTTGGCAAGGAACGGTGAGGAAAGTAATACTATTTGTTTTTGTAGATTGTGCGTTCATTATGCCATTAAATACGGCGCATTTCTGCTCTTTTCATTTAATATATGTTCCTATTTTTGCTTTTTGTTATAAGGTCATTGGTGTATGCTTGTTATTGATTCTCCCATAAGTACGGCGAGGGTGGGGAATCAATTTAGCCAATCTCAAGAGCGAATTTATAGGGGAGCGTAATTGAATAATGATTCCTTAAATGACGCCGGTATTGTGGATTTGTTTTTTTCATGCATTATATACGCCAACGCGATAAGGATGACACGAAAGGAAACAGCGCACAATATGCTTCAATAAAACCTCGAAACTATTATATGAGATGCGAGCACTAGTAGAAAAGAAATTAAGAAAAGTGACGAGCAGTCATATAGCTTTGCCACTTTAAGAATGTTTTTAGCCTTTCAACCGCATTTAGTTATTCGGTCCTGCTTGTAGCCTTCCTGTGCTCTGCTCTTTGCTGAAGAGGCTAGCCGTGCATACGGCAATTATGTTACCCTCTGTCGACTAACGCGATAATTCTCTCCCGCCCCTACCTTTTCATATTATTGCTTTTGTGTCATGCACTGTGGACGAACTATATTTGAGCTGAAACGGTAGATGATTTATGCAGGAAATGCTGTTTAATTATTGAAAAAAATTTACTCTACTTTGGCACTTTCCCACATGCGGAAGAAAAGAAAAGGACACTGCAAAGTCGGCGCATCCACATTTAGGATTCCGTGCTATTGTTCTTCTTTTTTCTCTACTCAATTCAACGTTTAACTCCTGCATGTAGCGAATACATACTTTATTTTCCTAAGAAAGTCAATTTATCAATTTACGGTGAAAGGATTGCCGTACGTTTACACAGAGAAAATGGGTAATTAATAATTAAGAGGCGGCATGCGCGGAGGCTCAAAAGTAAGAAGATCGGCATTTGAATCGTAGCATGTAGTCCTGATATTCTGGTATAAATTGGGGCGAAATATTACCAGGAGTGTTCACCGGTAACTAAGAATCATAGGTGTACCCAAATGTTGTATAAATTATTTGGCTTCTAGAAAATGGCGTGTTGAATGACTGAACAAATATTTGTAAGCTAAGGTAATAGAAATCTTCACGTGATGGCATTGGGCTCTTCTGTCACTATGCAGCTGAATATCAAGACACGGGAAGCATTCAGCAAGAAATATTTGATTAGCACAGCGACTTTATTATCACGCATACCAAAAAATTATCTTTCAAAAGAAGGTAAACACACACGCAGAGGTAGCAGCGCACAACTTGAGAGCATGTAGGCGTTAGTTTGGGCACCGCCATGTTTTATGAGCTCGCGGTGTGCATCGGGTAACTAGTCAAATATTCGAAATCTCAAACCTCATTCTTGCTATAGCAACGCCGGCAATATATATGCAAATACGAAAGAAATAATATTAATTTTAAGAATCGCTACCTTAGCGCTGAAACTCGCGCAAAGCTTTCCGTTTTTCTTCGTGTGCTTTTCGACGTTCTAAGGCAAACCATGTTTTGGCGCAAAGCAATACACAGCTGAGACACTCAGATGCATTCCTACTTCGCATGAGTCTGCACACGTCTGCATTCATAGTTAGGTTTCCCAGGTATGCTTATGGGAGAAGAGAAGCAAACGAGCCCAGGCACGGCCGTTCTAGGAAGGTAACATCAGCATTCAGGCGCTCCTTCCGCACAAAAAGTTAACAAATGTTCACTGCGTGTCTTAGCGCCCGCAGGCTGCTTTCAAGGCATCAGAGTAGAGACGGTCGGCCGGGATGCAAAACGGTACATGAAGCTTTGGCGCGTGCAGCGACCGACAAGGAGAGTCATGCATTTCAGCGCCTCGCAACAGCAGCAGAAGCGACAGGAGGAGGAGCAGGCCCGTTTTGTCGCTATTCTGTACCGTCACCGCTGTGACAAAACGCGCGGAGGAGGAGGGGTGCCCGCCGTGGCGTCAAACGTGTCCTCGATGTCAGCTCACGGGAGCCAGGCGGTATATTCCTTTTGGCTGCCTTCTGCGCGCCCATATCGGCCGGGAAACATATGGCAGTTTTGGACGGTGGAAGCCGCGGGCGTAAAACTATTCAATCTGCATGTCGAATTCACGAGGAGCGCTGGCTTGCTTTGGGGACTCGCGGAGGATTGCGGCCTCTCGAGAGGTGGCAGCCTTTCACGCCTTGCACATCCACGAATTCTTCGCGCCGCTGCCTCGTCTTGGCATAGAAGAGCTGCCGCCGATATTTGCACTTCTCACTCTCCCCTGTTCTTGGCGCCTTCTTCGCGTTGGACTGCGAATTCTGCGATAGAGGGAAGAAACGAAGCGAAGGTTGTTTCCTTATGGTGGCTGTAGAGTCATTCGCGTCGCCATGGCAACGCAGAGCAGGCATATTTAGTATTTTCCTCTGTTCTTCAGCTTCCACGCGGGCGACTGATCTTTGTACTGGGCGTAGACTGCACGAGCTTCGCTTGCTGTCAACTGGGTGCGGCGCGCATGCGTGGTTCTTCGGTGCGCGATATTTTGTTTTCGGCGCTACTTCTTTTCTTCTAGCTGTGCTTCACCTTTAAAACAAAAGTAGAAGGAAAGAGTCTTTTTTTTTTTCACATTCTGTTTTGACGTTGTGTGGTTATAGGGCTAACAGTACAAAGTGGTCTGAATCCGACGACAAACGTACCCGACTTAAGGATAATAAACAAGGGGGGTATGCTATAACACAATCCATCATTACTATATGAATCCAGTCAGCTATAGAGGAGCCACGTGCTACTCAGCAGGACAATATTAAGCAAGGCAGTGAACTAGCTGCTTTGTGGATACATTTTAGTCACCGAAATATGTCTGTAGAGTTTATATGTAGTTATACACGCACGGATTATCAGAGCATACGTTTTGACTGCAGCAGGCTGCTGGGTGGCTATTTTACCGTACCCTGCTTTGGTTAGGTTGGCTTCTTAACATATAAGGCTTTTTTTTTTTTTTGTCAATAGATGATTAAAATAGCACAAACACCTTTGAACAGTCTTAAATGTGAGCAGAATTTGTACAGACGAAAGGGTAGGATATCTAATCCCTGAAATCTTGGGCTGATATGGACGAGTTTATTTTTGCATCTCAACGCACGTACATGTCTCAACTGCGTTGGTTGATTCGAAGGCCTTTCAAAGCTTACAGGACGCCTTTTCTCTTCGTGAAGCGCATCGTATCCTTTCATGTTCTTTAGCGGCACGTAGCCCCTGAAAGAAATTTCAGACTTTTAAGGAAAAAAATCGAATAGCGCGTGCGAGCTTTTGAGCATAGATGGAAGTTGGTGGAGAAGACGACGTGCAGTGAACAGCGCGAGGGTATGCTGTGGTTTAACACGCTGGGTAATGGGCTGCGGTGACAGCTGCGATGTTCCGAAGACGCTTCCTACGAGAAATTCTGCTGGAATCCTGTCCGCTCTGACGGCTTTTTTTTTTCTTCACCCGAGCTCAGCAGGTGCTAGTTTAAGACATGCTTCTGCTATGTCAGGCTGACAACGTTACTTCAAGCACACGTGAGACACCGAATCGATGAACCGGATAGACCTCATGAAGTAGCGTTCTCACGTTGAAAACTAGAAGAAGAAAATGGTGGTTGAGGCAAATTCTCGGTATCCAATTTCCACCTGCGACCTCTGGGCACTTTCTAAGCGTCTATTTTTTTTTCTTAGTTTTGATTTTGTGCGGTAAAATTCAGCAATTTGTTTTTATTTTCTAGCGCTGTAGAGTGTTATAGAGGGAATTTCCTTTTTTTCAAAGACTGATATGATACTTTCTCCACGGCCTCGAACTCGCCTCTTGATGTAGCCACCATATTTTACTGTAATAAAGTTAATGTGAGAGTGTAAAATAAATAGATAAATAATGATCAAGTCAGACATTCTTCTACTCATTTAACTGTGAGGCAATAGTGGGATATTGTACTGTTATTCTTATAGCCGATAGTTAAAATTGCCCTAGAAAACAAGTGTGCCACGTTTAAAAAAAATATTTGTTAGGTAACTGCTGAACATTCTGTGGGACTTTTTATCAACATTTTGAAATAAATTGCCTAAGCTTCTGATACTTAGTGAAATATTTCATCTGAAGTTTGTCCTTCGCTCACGAGCAATTTGAAATTTCTCTTGAAAACCAACTCTGTGCGTGTGTTTGAACAGTTGTGAGACAACTGTGGAAAATTAAGATATTTTGTATGAACATATTGATATAAGGCGCTTAAGCTGCCAATTCATGCCATAATTTTATTTCTGAAGTTTTTCCTGCCCCCCCCCCCCCCCCCCCCTGAAAAAAAAATGTTATTGAAAACCAATTTAATTTGGCACATGTCTGGAAATTGATAGCAAAAAATTGTATAGATTCAACTTTGCTTGAACAAAGTTTCACGAGTGCTAGCCATCGGTTGAAGCCACAGTCTCTGCTGCTGCTTCGATCTTGGCACTCTTGCGCGCTTTGCATGCTTCACGGCAAATGACTAGTCCGGCTTCTAATTGTTTGATGGTATGGGTAGCCTGTCTGGCACGGCTGCGGTCTCTTTCTTTAACAAGAGTGCTTCTTCAACGACATGCGGCCTTGTTTTGTTGCGCCGCCTGGTGGATTCGTCTGACACTACGCCCGTGAACCTCGGCCGCATTCGCCTAAATGGCGTATCTCTATGGCGTATTAAACCATATGAAGGAGTGGCGAAATGAAAGTTCACGAAGAAAAAGACGTCGTCAAACTCTCCATCGGTACTAAACACCCACCTGCGATAATGCGATAATTAGAAAAAGTAATTAGAAATTTTTAGATAAACAGCTGCAAAACCACAAGTGTCTTGTACCATATTGTGTCCACCGCACCTGAGAGTCTGATGTTGCTAACGTATTTCCAAATTGCTAACTTTTTTCCAATTTCCAATTTGCTATCTTTTAGGAATTTTCGGAATTGTTCGTTGAAGCAACCGGTATATGTACTAGGTGTCTCAGCTAGAAGGAAGCAAGGTTATTAAAAATAAGATGAACCATGGTCCGAAGCAACTGCGCTAAGGACTGTTCAAACTCGTTTGGCCTAGTATACAATATTTTTCTTTCGAGAAACGTGATTAAGTAGTAAAGACTAATTAGTGAACTTTTTATTATTGGCTTGAGGAAAAAAGTGTCAGTATAAAAGCTGCAGAGCTTTTCCGAAAACGGCTAGCGGCGTTGTTCCTATCATGCTACGATTTGCGTAGCTCCATTTATTGGCCTTCACAATAGCTGTTACGTATCCTTTTTAATATATATATATATATATATATATATATATATATATATATATATATATATATATATATATATATATATATATATATATATATATATATATATATATATATATATATTGTTAAAGTTCCAACGAAGTTGAGGGGAGCCATGAGTTATTTCGTTAAATCGGGAACTTCGTTACATGGAGTGGGTCGTTTCTCTGTCAATTCAATATATGTAATTATACTGTGCACCGGCATCCATGTGACAGCCTTGATGCCGGTTTCTTAAAATTCGCGCTGCAACTGTGACGCAAAACTCGTTCGGCACTTGAGGCTCAGGATAAGACCATTCAACGGCAAAAGTAAGGAGCTAGTGCAGGCGGCTCCTGAGCCTTCTTCGTGCACTACCGCGTTACACAGGAGTGTGTCGTAATGAGCTCCTTCTTCGAATGGCTTTCTTTCATCCACGTATTCGGTGATAACGAGGAAAGTTTTGCTGCCAGTCTGGAGAAGTCTTTATTCCCAGGCACCAAAGGAGCGCGCCTTAAGCTCCAGACATGTTGCGCAACTTAGCCTCCGGGGTACTCCAGTTGGAAACGACACGAGATCCAATATACATCACTAGCGTCCTAAGACTGCAATGAAATTTGCCAACAAAGATCTGAAAATTCTCTGGAGGTTACCGAGAGATACCGATAAAATGTTTTCTATCTTCATGGATGCTAGCACAAGGGTGTCTAGGTGCTCTTAGAACCTCTTAATTTTATCTTTTCTTTCTTAGTTCTTCGGTCCAACACCCTCTATTCTAGAGAGTGGCCCTCAGTCTTTGTTCTGTCAATACAATAGTGAGTGGCGCCTGTGTAGCTCTCGCAATTTAAACTCGGGACTTGTCCACCAAAGTTAACTTAATCTGATCTAATCGTTCGCCTCTGAAGTTGAATATAATCTAAAGTTCTAAGAGCACTGAAAAATTTTAGAATCGCTTGCTGTGGTCTTATCGCAGCTCCTAACAAGCTGGCATTATGTATTTTACTGAAACTGCTGCACACTATGGAAACCGCGTTTTAAATTTGTGCGGTGTTGGTCTGACAGAATTATGCGGGCGTGGAAAGGATCTTAGGCCTTTGCGGCCCGAGTTACTGGATAAAGTATTTTGCTCTATTTTTGCGGCCGTAAGTTATCATTTGAAAGGCCTAAGATTGCGCCGAAGAAATTCTGTTCTTTTTATTACAGTAATTGTGCAATACTGCTTTACCAAGCTACCAAAGAAGAACGTTCGAACTCGGCGGTAAAGTTAACTTTGCACGATAACAGAGTTTTAATGCAAATGCTGATTCTTGAGATGCCTGTTGGTGGTAAGTGTCTTTATAGGCATGAGAAAAGCGAGTGTAAAAGTGGGAACTCGCTATGACAGGGGTTGCAGACCAATCCTGTGTTATAACTATGACCTTGTTGGTCTACAATATATGCACTAACGTGTTTTCTGCTACGCTATGTTAATCATCGTGGAGTTCAAAACATGTCTGAATACCAGCTGAAAACGGCAAAATCAGAATTTTTATTAAGTCGGAATAAGTACCGCGTTTGTATACGCGATCAACTCAAGCACTGTTCAACTGACTTGCATGTTACGCTGCCACAGTTATAACGTTCATGTTAAACGCCGAAAATGAACGTTTGCTATAAATCGACGCCTATCAGCACACAACAGCATCGTTTTCATGTTACCTGGAATAAAAACCACCCTCCCGTAATTTATAGCTTATCATAACACAGACGCCTTTAGGGGGTGATAAATTTAGCCTATTTTTGATTGAGCGCCCCAGTTATTGATATTCCTGTGAAAGCAGCACTTCCAATCTTAATTATATATAAACAAAATGGTGGAAGCACCAGCTTTGAGAAGGATAGAAGGCTTTCTTGAATATCTTACCAACATAGCAACATTAAATTCACAGCCTTCATCGGTGTATAGAGGGTACCGAGTTGCCTTCAATGTTGTTAGTTTTAGACAGTGTATCCATATAGTATGTGTACGCATATTTATTTGACACTTACGAATTCGAATTCGCTAACTGTGCGTCCTTCTGTATAGCTCCAGTTTGTTGAATTTATGAGGTACAAGGAGCGCTAAGAATGAAATTATCGAAGTTCAGAATTGCGGCCCGATATCTTCATTACCTGAGGAATTCACATAATTCCTCGTTGTCGAGATCAGAGATGCAAGCAAGAAAGGTGTAGCGTATTGCCAGATCACTCGATCATTGATCTTTTGTCGTCTCAGCTTTCATCTCTGAGGGATAGCGCGCTGTTTTTTTTTCGTCACCTTTTGTCTTTGGCGAGCAACATGACCATTCTATGCCATGCATCAAGGGGGAGAGGGTGGTGCCGGCATATTCTACACAGGACGACGAGTCGTTCGCCTCGTCCGGACATCGCCGTCACCCTGTGAAACAGCACGTCGACGCATAACGGGATGTGGTTTGGTTGGTTTATGGGTTTAACGTCCCAAACTGCTCAGGCTGTGAGAGACGCCGTATAGTTCACAGGAAGGGAAAGGCGCAATATCTGTCACGCTTGCTGTGTGGAAACCTGAACAGAGCCTTTAGAGAAGGATTGAAGGTGGTAGTGAAAGTGGAAAGAGAGAATGGGGAGTCGTAGTGGAGGGCTACGGAGTAATTTCGACCACCTGGGGATCTTTAACGTGCGCTGACATCGCACAGCACAGCTATACATCCTCTAGGCTCTCAACGTTTGAAAAAAAGTTGAAAACGACTTAGTCTTTTAAATACTCTCGCGCTCAGTGGCTATGCGGAAAGATAGTTGGTTTGGTTTTTTTTTTCTTTATTGCCTGACTTCGGCACAATACAAAAAACCACTTACAGGGCACAATGAGCATTCATTAATACAACAATCAGCCAGGTGGGTTGTGGCGTCGTCATGCTAAAATTCTCTTGGGGTCACTAATGGCTCCAATCTTCCGAGCCACTCGGGAGCTTCAGGAGCAAGTTTCTGAATTTCAATGTATCTATTCATGCCTTCCCGAAAATAGATCCGTGCTGGCCGTGTGTCAGGATCGCAATGGTATCGTGCCATTCTCGAGCGCCAAATACAGTGGAGGGCCATTAGCATAATAAGGTCAAATGGCACCCCATCCTCATCCTCTACTGGCAAGTACTTAATACCACGCAAGTCTAATGGAAACCCCTTTTTTAAAGTCCTTTGTAAAATATCCCAAAAGTATACCCCTTCCCACCAAATGCACGACCGGACTTTGTTGTCTCGACCGAAAGTGTATCGGGACGCATTTTTGGTTATTTTAGAGAAGTTGTCGCTAGTGTGCGATTCCTGTGTGTTCGGTTTTCTTATGAATATTTATCTTGTGTTAGCAGGAAGAAGCTGTACAAGGATTTGTGTGATGTAGTTCTTCCCATACCAATGTACAGGGCCTTATACAGTGGAGGACCACGACGCGACGTACTTAAGCGGGTGAAGGCGATGCAGGTGCCGTCAAATGCAAAAACGTTTTTCTTTAAGTTACACACGGAAACACTGCCAGTAAAAACGGTCTTGGAAGGGAAGAATTTATTTTTACCTTGGGGTTCGCATTGCTTAATTTGTAAACAGCCAGAAACTATAGACCACGTTTTCCTACATAGATAGTTGGTTTGGTTTGTGGGGTTTAACGTCCCAAAGCGACTCAGGCTATGAGGAATGCCTTAATGAAGGGCTCCGAAAATTTCGACCACCTGGGAAAGGTAGCGGTAAAGCCGAGAGTGCGGTGTGAAGCCAAAAGTTTGCAGTTTTGCGAAGACAACCTCGTATACGAGCCCCCTATTGTCGTCCACGACGACGAAGTTCCACAAATACTCTCGTAGGCCTTTGTGTAAAAATAAAAAAAGCCCAAGGAAGCGTGAAAGACAATCTTGTGAGTGGCTTTGAGACCATAACCATCCGCACGCTTCTTTGCAAAACGGTTAAAACAAATACACGGCAGAGAAAGAAGAGGATGCGGGACACACACATAGGTACTATTTGTGTTTTCCATGTCCTCTTCTCTGTATGTTGTGTGTTTCTTGGCGCTTTTTTTCTTTGGCAAGAATGTTGAACCAACTTGCCCGCCATTCACATGCGTACATTTTTGTAATTCGGCGCTTGGATGCAGTGAGAGGCCCGGGCATTATTCCTCGAAACTTATGAAGCTGCGAATAGAAGCGTTACGAGCAAATGCGCACTCCAGATATCGCTATTTTCTTTAAAATTTCTTTCTTGTCGGTTTCGGAAAGTCTGCTACTTTCGTGCTTCTGCAAATTATTGTTTTTAAAGGGTTTTCTTTTTCTTTTCATTTCTCGCTCGCGCTGAAATGAAATTAAAAAAATGTAATATTTAGGTTGCATAAGAATAAAGATCCTATAATTGCCTAACATATTTTACTTAAATTTGTTTAATGAGCTCTCGTGTCCACTCACAGGGCACCGTTTCGACGGAATGATCTGTGTGCGCTATAGCGGCAAATTGCATACCAACATAAGGACGCATTTTCATTTTGATACGTGCAGGTAACCGGTCTATGTCATATTTTCAGCAAAAAAGGCCAAACCGCACTCGTCTATCATAAGGAAAGCCCCCTAGTACATAACACATGGGCAGCTCCACAGCATTATACCGTTCGCGTACTCAGAATGTTTTAGATGTATTGGTACTGGCCTAACGAACCTAGGAAAAAAAGCGGTGATGCCCAAACCTTGAAATGAAACCGTGATGTAACTGCTTGTTTTTTTCTTCTCTCATTCAATGCGCACCTGCTGCCAGTGGTAAAGGTCTACATTTGGAACGGACACATCGTATAACGGTAATCAGCGACCTGAGCACCGCCCCCGGCTCGCAACTTGTCAAGTCCGTGCGCGCACGCGATCTTGCCACCGTGCGTTCCTCAATTCCAACCCGAAATCACCGGAGCGGAACAAGAACGCGCTGCCAGTGTAGAAAATAGAAGAGGAGGAGGAGGAGGACGAATGAGTACTAGCCGCAGGCTCTGTTTTCCCACCTTTAGTACCATAGTGGAAGGGGGAGGGAGGGGCGCACTGTCAGGAGCACAGCACAGCGGGCCGAGCACCCCAATGAGCCACCCACATAATTGGTCTTCCCGAGGCTCTCCCAACCAACTGGCCGCGTTCCGCTCCTCCGCCGTCCCGCTGTCCCTGATTTGAATAAACAACGACCTCCGAGTAAGCCCGCCCCGTGGGGATAAACGGCGCGGACAAATTGCGCCGAAAGCGGGCCGCGACCGCCGCCGCTTTCAGGCCTCGAGCGCTGTGACGCGTCTCGTGTGCGGGTGGACCGGCACACGTCTCATGGCCGGCGATTCCGGCGCGGTGGGAAGCTTCCCTGGCTTCATATATGTAAACGCCCGCGGGGGCGACCATGCCGGCGCGTGTGAAATGTGATCGCGGATCCCACTGCAAGGGATAAGCGCGCAGCAGCCTTATCGATGGGCGCGTTGCGTCTGTCAGCTTGTAACTCGCAGCACGTGCTGCCGGGTGGAGAAACAACAAGCGTACGTAGTTGATGTAATAAGGGTAGTCGGCTGGCGTTATTTTTTACGAGTGACAGCCGGAATAGGTGTAGGTGCTATTGAAAGAATTTGGATAAAGCAGAGGAATATGAAATCTGTGAATTCATGCATCTCTCTCTATATGTGTGTGTGTGTGTGTGTGTGTGTGTGTGTGTGTGTGTGTGTGTGTGTGTGTGAGAGAGAAACGGACTTCACAGGTCTTGTCGCACTGCTTGTTCTCGGTAATTTTAGCAAGTGTTCATACTCTTTGTTTTCTTTACACTCCCCCTTAACGTTGCTGTACGATGGACAAGCCAATTTATGCTACCCTGCCTGTCTTCCTTCTTTATTTCTTTTTGCAGTAATAGCTGTTCGAAGACGCAGGTTATCTTTTCAATAGTGTGCTACCCTGCCTGTCTTCCTTCTTTATTTCTTTTTGCAGTAATAGCTGTTCGAAGACGCAGGTTATCTTTTCAATAGTGTGCAATGTTCGTTCGTCACCACGAATTTGGCCTAGAAACTTAAGGCTTGGCATTGACATACATGTGGGCTGTTTGAGGTGTATTTCGAGACAGAGGTCAAAATTATTTTCGCCGCGTACATTTGACAGTTAGGGATAGTTACGTCATTTTGTCTCAGCTCTTGTAATAACGTTACATCAAAATAATAAAATCAGTGCTGCAACGAATACCTGAAATCCTTGCATCCTGAGGCGAAATATGTAATACCAAGCCTATAACTTGTATTATATATCACACAAAAAAGGACAACGTAAAGGAAAAGTTGAAGTTTACATAGCAGCGCGTCTTATGCATACTGAATGAAATTTTATAGCATAGCAAAGCCATTTATTCAATGGTGTAAAATTTTCGACGCGAACAAGTGTGGTGTATGTTAATAATAATAATAATAATAATAATAATAATAATAATAATAATAATAATAATAATAATAATAATAATAATAATAATAATAATAATAATAATAATAATAATAATAATAATAATAATAATAATAATAATAATAATAATAATAATAATAATAATAATAATAATAATAATAATAATAATAATATATATATCATCCTGGCTTATTTTGCATTTGTTATCGGTCTTTAAAAATCATCTCGTCATCCTCTTTGCTTATTTTGTATTTATTATCCGTCTTCAATGACCATCTCGTCAAGAGAGTCGGATGGCGCTGTAGGGCCTCATTTGAGGGCAATTAGCCGCACCATTCCTTAGTTATATCCTGCTAATGTAAATATGTTTGCATTACCAAGGCGCAGTTAGTGTGCTGTGCAAATGCAGCAGTTCCAGACTTAGGCCTAGGCTTTACGAAATATGTAGAAGCTTGCACGTGTCTCGCACTTTTCTTCCATTCTGCAAGGTCATTACTTACGTATAGTTAATGCAGCGAAATGCAGCACGCGAACAGCACTATGAAAAATGGGAGTTCGTTCCAGAACGAAGGAACCCCGTTCTTACTGTCTAATAGCGTTTGTTTTTAGCGAAAGTGCCCCGTGTCTCGTAATAGCAAAGCGCCTTGTGATAACACTGCCCTCCTGCCATCTCAGCGCAGTCTGCACTTTAATCTAAAGTCGTGCTTTAGAACGCTAGCCGACTCTCTCAACTTTTGAGAAATACAGGCCGCAACTAGCAAGGTTTTTCTTTCCGTCGCTTGTGTGCTTCCTCACGACGTTGCCGAGGGGTGAGCTAATTACACGGTGTCCTGCATGAAAGATTTAAGAGGTTTCCTTTCTCTTTCAAAGACGTTTACGTGTTCGTCAGTGCAAGCTTTCGGCCGCCCGCTTGCTTGTTTTCTCTCCGCAGGACGTTTGGTTGGCTCAGCGAGTCGACAGCACAGCCTGGACATTTTGCTGAGATTGCTGGCTGGTGCTCTCGCCCTGATGGATCTCGCATAGCAACTGGCGCAGAAGCAGGGACTGCGTCGCCGCCGGAATCAAAGTGAGTGCGTGTTCTTTCCTACGATGCTGTTCCTCTTGGCTTGCTTTCTCCTCTGCTGAGCGAAATTGTTGAAAGGCGACGAACAAAGCGAGGGGTTTTGGCTGTTTAAAATTGGAAAAATAAAAAAAAAATATATGAGGAACTTCGCTCAATTTCATGACAGCCTTCTAGTGAAATTGCTCTTGTTGGAGCGTTCTGCTAAAAAAAAAAAAATCAATAAAAACAAATTGTTTCGGACGTGCTCAAGTGCTCCAGGTGTGACAATACAGGGAGTTAAAGGTTTATTGAGGGAGGTTTCGTTACAGGTGGAAAACAAATTGCAAGCTGTGAACTAGAAGGACTAAAAGTGGAGACCTGTAAGCAGCTTTTCATGGCATTGATAATTTTTTCTAAATAAAGTGTTGTTTTTTTGCGCAATTTTTGCATCGAATATAAAATAATTTATTCAACGTGTCTGGGCTGAAGAAGTCCGCAGTATTAGTCAATAAAATTAGAAAGATTGATTTTGTTTGGTTGTTTTATTGGGTTTAACGTCTCAAAGCTACTGAGGCTATGCGAGACACCATAATGGGGGCTTTCGGAAATTCCGGCCACCCAGGGTTCTTTAACGTGAGCTGAAATTACACATCACATGGGCGCCTTACTTTTCGCCTCCATCAAAAAGCGGCCTCTGCTGCTCGAATTTGATCGCGCTTCCTTATTTTCAGCAGTCGAGGGCTCTAACCACTGAGCCACCGCGGTGAGGTGAAAGTTAAGAACAGGGAGCTGTGAGCGCGCAGCGTTGTTACTGGTTAAAGACATTGTCAATGCATATATCTGCTTTTAGGATTGGCAAAACATTATGTAACTAAACCCTGCAAATTAACAGCTTTAGTGCTGGTGAACAATTAAGATTCACATGGTCATAAATAAGATCAGTCTGTGGATTTTAAATACCTCTGCACCTCTGCACCTCTCAATAGACATATCTTCTCTCAGCAGACATATCAAAGATTATCGATTTTATCAGTCCTGATGACTAGGAGTTTGGTCGCATATGTTACATGCATGCTGATTCAACTTAATCCGTGTGTCTGAGCTTTCTTATATCACTGCTGCCTCCCTGCTATCCGATTCCATCAACCCCCGCGAACCTGAGAGATTGTTGCAAAACATTTAGGTATGATTCGCAAAGCCTTCTTTCTACATTATCTAAAGTGACCAGCAGGCCATCAAAAGTGACATGCGTATCCAATACCGAAAACTATGAACTATTTTCCAAGTTCCTGAACCCCCAGTACCCAAGATACGAACTATTTTCATTGTTCCGCAAATACATGTTAAGCTAGCGGTCCCATCTCATCAAGTGCTATTAAATTGGTGAATTATAGCCACCACCATATTGAAGCAAGCTGCTGAAGTGAATTTGCTCGCTCGAAAAGAAATCACAAGGGAATCATTTATTAAGCTTTATTCTGGCTCTTTCAGCACGGCATTGCGGGCTTCCACAACAACAGCAGCAACAACAACAACAACAACAACAACAACAACAACAACAACAACAACAACAACAACAACAACAACAACAACAACAACAACAACAACAACAACAACAACAACAACAACAACAACAAAATGCTGTACAGAGTCAATAGTCATATCATTCGATCCTATATTTATCATGACGCTATATCTTATCAACTTTATGCGTGACAATCTCGATTTCGATAGTTGAAGTGCCTTTTTTGTTAACTGTCAATTATACGTCTTATGCCATGCGTTCCGTCTCTCCTCTCATTTGCAGACCAAAGAACCAAGTACGAGAGGACAGCGTGCATTTCCGCCTAGTCGGGCGAAGGACGGGTTGCATGTCCTTGCCCGGGGCGCCGTCGTTCGAAGACCGGTAGTGGTTGCCGAAACGTCGTTCAGAGTGCGCACTTTGTCGCCCGCCACGGACATCCAGGTCCTCAAAGCACCAGTGCCTCCTGTTGAATAGCGTGCAGAGCGCGAGCGGCACCAGCGCCACCAAATACGCGAACCACTGCGCCTGACAACGTGTGTGCGTGCGTGTGACTCTTTCCACGCTGACTTTGGACAGCCCGTCTATATTTTCCTTCCTTTCCACTCTCTCACTTCCTCATACACGCAACATTTGCGCTCTTGACCCGTTCGCAGGTCCCTGTTTCCTCGTGCACAAACGGAGTTCTGAAAAAGATTGAAAAATGAAAACGCGCTGCACTCTTGTCTCCCGTATCGCACTACTTGCCGAGGTTTCAGCCCGTCGACTGTACGTATAAGCCCTCTAAGGAATTGTAGTCGCGCAAGGTTCTAAATATTTTCTCAAAACAGGGCGTCATATTTACTGCTTATTTTGTGTCTTTTAACTTTACGTGTGAAGACGAGTACCACACTTTTCTTGCGTCAATTAAACACTTGACCACGCTCCTTTCTGAATGACAGAATGTCTAGAAGTGAACGGAGGGGTTCCTAGGAAGACCAGTTATGAGATTAGTATGTCCTCTACTCAAGTCCGTAGTACCTAAGACGGAGAAAAATATTTCTTTAGCAGTCGCCCCCAAGGTGAACTCTGAGAGGTTTCATCGACGATGAAGTCTCGCTGTTTAATAATTAGGCGTCATTAATGAAACTCACTCTTTTTCTTTACAACACACGCTGATAGGCGCTTAAATATATATTTCTAGCACACAACAGTACTGCTGTGTAAACTGCAGGAATGCGGGACGCACTCAGTCAGCGCCTACTGCCAGCGTAAATTGGCATAGTCTATTTTTAACAAGGAAGTGAATACTCACTAGCGTCTATCTCCGCAGTCATACCGAAAAAATAAACAAACCCTGCACACCTTTCACAGAGGCTTCGTACTTGAAGATTTCGTAACCGTCCATAGATTGAATTCGAATCCGGTACCGCCCTTTACCCGAGGCTGTCGCTTTACTGACGGAGCTTACAGAACGGAATCACCGTCTGGCAGTAGGAACGGTGTTAGTCCCTGGGCGAGAGAGTTTTTCAATGTACGAGGTAAACTGTAGAACTTCTCCTGTAGCCATATGGCTGCGCTTGGATGTATGCTAATGAGTAATCTCTCCCTTGCTGTAATACCCATTTTGTGTATGAAGCATCTTTATTTGTTCAAGATATTTTTGAACATTTTTTTCCGAAGCGCCAGTAGATGCTTGCAGGATTTAACTGTGCTCCTAAAAGAGTGTTTACGTAAGCACCCTCTGAGTTCAACGATATACTGCACTTCTGTACGCAGAATGGTTCCTACCACGTATGTCTGAATAATATAGCAGGCGTCATTGCCAAAAGAAGTAAAAATCTTTTCGGAATATCCTGTAGAAAAATAAAAACAAAAATGCACTATTGGCAGCAAAGGTTCTCGGGGCGGCAGTTCTCAGAAAAAAACTTAATGTCACTACCCAGTTGCGCAGTATTGTTACCAGGGGAAGGAGGATGTACCCCCTTTAATACCTACATATATTTCAAGTATTTAGTTTTCGTTACTGACCTGGAATAATTATTTTTTCACGCACACTCACGTTTCCTGAACTTTTGCTGCCAATAGTACATTACTGAATCCATCTTTGTAGTGCAAGAGCTGGGTGATTGTCTGAAAAACAATTTTTTTATGTGCATGACTGCGCATGAAGTTCTACTTTCGTTTCTGTTAAAAAAAAAAGTTCGTTGTCGCCATTTTTCTTCAGAGTGCCGTATTTTGTAAGTTTCCGGCGGTTTGTATGTAAGAGGTTCCTGCTATAATATGTTATAAAAGTTTGTTCCCACCGATGGCATGTGCAGTGTCAGCAGCTGTGTTTTTACACCTGGTCTGTTTTTCCGGCCCTACACCCAAATGCACCGTACCTGTAGAAACTGAGAATATCTTTTTTCCTTCGGTGCTGTGATACCATTAGAGATCACAGCCGTAAGCTCTCTTTTCATCGTTAAGTTTGCACAATGTGTGTGTAATGAAGCTTGAGGAGATAGCGGCGGTGTGTATTGGGCGACGAAACTGCTGACACTTGTTTATTAGCGATAAACGATTTAATGCTCGTGCTGTGTACTCGATGTGAACAACATAGGAAACATCAGGAATTTGGAATAATGGTCGAGCTAACTCTTTTACGCCACGTGACATATGACCGAAAACTAAAGGAGTCATCTTTTTTTTTCAGGAAAAAAAAAAATATGCGTTGGGAGTGAAGGTTTGATCTGGAAGTCGTTTCATGTTTGCGGAGTAATAACAGATTCTTCGATTTGAACGGGATTTGTGCTCGTAGAGGCATTGACTTACAGTGTTACAGCGTGAAGAGAGGCAACGGTACTATGAAAGAGGCAAATTTGGGGCACCTTTCTTCTATATTCTGACAAAAACTGTGTAGATTAACGACAATTCAAGCTTATGTTATATTTAATGCTCCTAGAGCAGCTTGTCAAAGCTTGTAAATTCTTTAAATATAGTGTTTGGTTTTTGGCCTACATGGCTCTAAATATACTTTGTTGTTTTCGAAGGCGCCCCTTGGTTAAACTTTGGATGGAGTTTGGACATCACTGCCATTGGCATGTGTAGGTGTTCTCACAAAAAGCAAATCCGGCGGGAAAACGGCTCATTTTACCAAGACACGTGCCTTTTTATATTGACGTGCTACTTACTGGCTGCAAGTATTGACAGTACTATCTTAGAACTGTCGCAAACTGTGTATAGCGATCAACCATGAAAGGCTGCCACGTCCGTGGAGAGAGAGCTGCCACACAATTCGAGAAGCTGAAAAAATCATTATTTGTTCAATACCAGTTTTCTCATTTCGTTAAGCGATATATCATTACCACGCTTTTATAAATTAAACCTGCCACTGAGATACCAACAGAGTGCTCCCATCTTGCCACAAGGGAGACACTGTGTGCGATGCGGGTCGAAAAACAAGCGACAATGAAGAGACGACCTGAAGCCTTCCACCCTTCAGAGAAATTGCGAAGCCCCTCGACGAAACTCAGAAGCGATAGATCACGGACCAAGAGAGGGCTTCCGGAAATTGAAGCGCTCAATAGCGAGTAGAAAAAAATACACAAACACCATCATTTGCCATCGCTAGATCCTTCAGCCCAGCCAAGGCTCTTTCAGGTCAGCAGTCGAACGTCCAGAAAGCGAAGGAAAACGTAGGTAAGCAAGCAGGCTTCTCAGGGCTCGAACAACAGCGGAGAGCGGAGCTAACGGGCCAGATCGCAAACGCGCATGATCGCACGGCTGCCACACAACTCCGAGTCCATAAAGGAATGGGGAGACGCCAACCCCCCAAACCCTTCCGCATCCTTTTCAGCAGCATTCCCTCCAGCCGGCCACTGCAATACTGCCCGCGATCGCACCGGACACAAAGACGAAAAAGGGGCTCGGGCGGCACACCTCGGCTCTACAGTGGCGAGGCGCGAGGCGAGTTTCAATTAGAAGAACTCGGTGACGCTGTGCCGCCACCGAGAACGAAAGAAGGGAGGTGGGCCTCCTGCGAGATTCCCGCGCAGCCGGCAGTCCTTCTGGCCGCTCGCCCGCCGCTCGCTCGCTGGAGAGCCCGGTCACTTGTTTGTCCAGGCTGCGCGGCGCGGTGCTGATACAGCAGGAGAGAGAACGGCCGCTACGTGACTCCGAGGCGAGATAATGTCTCCTTTCTTCCGGCTCGGCCACCTCGGGCCTGCGAGTAGGATGGGAAGGAGAGGATGGAAGAAGGGAGTCTCGCACATCGCTGCACCTCGCACTCTGCGCGCCACAGCAGCAGGGTGGCAATTCCGAGCTTCATTATTGCTCCCAAGTGCATGTGGGAGGAGAAGTTGCGCAGTCTTCGTAATGTCTTTTCGGCTCGCGAGCTTTTCCTCTTCTGGCGCCCACCGTTGCACTGTGCCGTACGGGGCTTCGACAGCGCTGGCTCTTGTCAGTGGCCCCCCTGTCTTTGTCCGATTGCCTGCCATGCGGGAGTATGCGCGGCCTGTCTGCGGGTGGGCCTAGAAGTCGAACGTGTAGACACACATACACGCACTCATTGGCGATAGTGTTCGCCCTGCAGAAAGGTCTCCCGAACAGGATTAGATTACTCGTTGTACTACTGATGCGTGCTGGGTCGTGCTACTCTTGGTGGGAAGGGATTCGGTTCATACGCATTATAAGGAAACCTCTTTGCTTTCCCCAATGGGTCCGTTGAACAAGTGTGCAGGAGATGATTACCGAGACACCTGGTACTCATAGGCTGTGCTGTACTTGAGGGCCACGGTAGTGCTTTGTTGCATCATCCGAGATCATCTGGTCCGAAATCAAGAATGGAGGTTGCCTCAGTCAAGTATTTCCAGTTGCTCTGCCTCAGATGCCCTAAAATACCATCCGTTGATTATACAAGGAATTGGCCTGGGCAACTGCCTGCGGCACTAAAACACCAGTAGAGTGAAACGTCTCCTTAGAGCCCCATATATTAATGTAAATATCAGATTACATAGTCGGCGACATTAGGAAATGATTCTGAAAGCCGCATGGTTTGGATTAGCTTTCCGTGGGGTGTCTTCATGATTTTATGCAACGTCATTTGGTGTCCGCACGTAATCTAACTTTTCGATGTATATGCGAGTATTGTCCACAGAGGTTTCATATGCTCCACATTGCTTTCATTTAAAAGGGCACCAAAGAGTAGTACTAAGTCCCACTACGAGACGGACTAGCGTCGTCGAAAGCAAATATTCACTGATAGCAAAAACAGGACAATACTATGAGAGAAAATTGAGTAAAAGCTCGTGAAAGTAGAGTGAGTTATCGGGGTGTCACAACTTGCGGGTTTCTGTAACTTCGTCCAGCCCTGATTTGTTCATCACATTCTCCAATCGCTCTATTTCGACACCAATGGGCGAGTTCTACAGGGCAGTGCGCTTGCAGAAACTCTTGTGAAACATGTGGTCCGAGAGGTTAGCACTCAGACGAGTGAGAACGCCCTCAAGATGCTTACTTCTGGAAAATTTATACGCGTGCTCTGCGTGTCACGAAATAGTAGGCCGCCTCAGTGAAATAAGTTACAGCAAAACAGTATTTACAAGTACGATGAAATGCCTTCCTAAGCGAGGGAGGTTGCGTTCACGTCATGCCTTCGAGAAGCCGAGCGACGACGCTGCTTGCGGTTTTACTCCGCCATCCGCTATTCACGGGCGGGGATAGCTCGGAAGGTGAGTTATCTAGACGGCGCGCGTCTTCCAGCCATGCGTGGTGCTCTTGCCCGTGCCGTATTTCGCGTTCTTACTCGTGGGATAGACGCATGTGGTACAAAGAAAAATGCGTGACAGTTTTATGTAGGATCGGGTATTATAACCCATCGGACATTATGGCGCTATCCAACTAAACACAGTGCACATCATTTAGTCCAATAAAACATCACTAAACATGTGGCCTGATACGCATGCTACCACGGTAACTGTTGTAGAAGGCGGAGTTGCTCGTTTCCTAGTATCTGAGTGTAGGAAAACTAAGGATGTGAGGAGCTTTTTACTTCTGTAGAGCAACTACAGCGGTGTAGATGGAGAGCTCTCTTTTGAAGCAGCGACGGGTTTTCCACTGTGACACATGGTTCCTGCCCCGCGCGTCTAATCTCATTTATCGTTGGGAACCTTTGTCCCCTTGAAATGTCGCCTTTTGCTTATTCCGAAATACTCGCTGTCACTGGGCTCCCTTTCCGAGAAGCAAAAGCTTGTCATTGACGCGCCTAGAAACAGTAATGTCTATCTCAACGGGTCCCTAATTTTCTCTCTGCCTTTGTGAATAGAGGCTCCGCGAGCAGGGGACAAGTTTTCCCGGCCGGTGACGTCCGACACCGCCTATCCGTAATCATCCGCGCTTGGGTCCGCCGTTCGCCGCCTCCCATATTCATCCGCGCCAGGATCCCCCACATGGATACCGCCTAAAAGGCGGCTTATTTTCCATCAAAAAGAACCTCATAGCCTGAAATAGCGCGCCCAATAACGGAAGAGGATTACCAATACATCAATTTCTAAAAGGTTACATTTTTGCAACAATCCGTCTTCATAGATGCTGCACCAATTCATAAATTAATACCTACAAATTATGCTTTCTTCAATGCTCATTCACCGATACACATAGCGAGAAGGATGCGAATATTGTGACCACACACACAAAAAAGGAGAAGCCTGAGGTTTAACCGTACTAAAAATAGTTAGGAGAAACGAAAGTGTCGTTTTGCTTGGTTTTGCTTTGGTTAGGCTTTGGTTTAGACACAGGCAGTAATGGCTTTGCAGTGATTATACTGCAGGGATTATGGAGTCGAGGACGCCGTCAACTACAAGAGGAAACATGCTATGCTGTATCTGCCGTCAGAGGCAAGTAGTGGTACACTGGAGGTGGTATCATGGTTAAGCTATACAGCCTCACTCCGGTCTCTGGCTCGTTCGAAGTCAAGCAGCCTGCCAGGTTGACCTTGGCTGATGCATGACGTAGTAAAGCTCGAAGTAATGCCAAGCAATGCTTTGGCATTAATAAACACGAACAAAAGTTTCCGAAGCACTTCGATTCTCCTTTAGGAGTATGACGTTACAGCGTTAATTGCTGTCACCTGCGGCTTTGAATGGGGATCCTCGTTAGCGTGCATGCTCATTGCTACCGGCTTAAGACCCTTGGGCGCGGAAGTTCAAGGGTTAGGGCGCTCGACTTTTGATCTCAAGGACGGGGACTATATCCCGGCCGCGAAGCAGCGTTTCGATGGAGGCGAAACTAAAATCATTCATGTGATGTGCGACGACTATGTACTTTAACGACTTCATGTGGTCGTAATAGCAGCTTCTCCCCTCTACGGCGTGTCTCTCATACTTTTTCGCTTTGGATCCTTTAAATCCCTTTACCATACCATACCATACCATACCATACCATACCATACCATACCATACCATACCATACCATACCATACCATACCATACCATACCACACCATACCATACCATACCATACCATACCATACCATACCATACCATACCATGCCATACCATACCATACCATACCATACCATACCATACCATACCATACCATACCATACCATACCATACCATACCATACCACACCATACCATACCACACCATACCATACCATACCATACCATACCATACCATACCATACCACACCATACCATACCATACCATACCATACCATACCATACCATACCATACCATACCATACCACACCATACTATACAAACGATAATCACATTTTTTTTTTAACTTGTACATCTGTAGTATCAGTGAAGACCTTCTAACTCAAACATAAAGCCCCGCTTTAACCAAGTCGCGAGGGACGTGCCTGAGTGACTTGCTAGTAGCGTGTTCGACCCGGGGGTGGTGGTGGTGGTGGTGACTACGGTTTATTTTTGGGCTGGGGATACTGGTCACGTCTTATGTTAGCCATCTTTGTGGCATCACTTTCGGTGACCAGGGGGGAGGAGAAGTTCGAATTAGGGGAAGGTAGGGGAGGGGGAGGTTGCTGACGCCGCAGATGACGCCGCCATTTCCGCACGAAGCACTATAGGCCCATGCAGGCCTACAGAATAGAGCTGAGGCCGGTCTCCTCCAGATAAATCAGGAGGATCCGGTGAGCCGAAAGTTGGTTCCGAGCCGGGAAGAGCAATTGCCCTTCTCTTGCCAACTCAGCCATTTCATGCGGTCTTTAGAATTCGACAACCTGGGGACCAATCAGTGCCTGGTCATGCCGCCTGATAAGTATGCCACCCGCCTGTAGGTTTGTGTGCATCGCCGCGTCGGAATAGTTTGCTGGAGGCATAGGCCAAATGACGTAGCTAAAACAGCTACACAGGCTCAGTACGTATTCTCGCTCTCGTCGGCACAAAGCCGTAGTGCCATGACGTCAGAAACGTTATATGGTTCTTGGGAATTTTATTTGGGGTTCTCTCAAGAATAAGCTGCGCGTCACTTGTGGCACTGCCTATTAAAGGACAGTATTAGGGTTAGAAATATGTCCTTCCCAGACAACAGCATAGTCTACATTGGTGACGAATCTAGCTCAAAACACAGCGTTGCACAGGCACAACAACGTCACTCAATGTGCAAGATCCTCAAATATGCATCGTCCTGGTTCTTCTTGAATAAAATAGGCGATTTACTGAATGCCTTGAGGAAATGAAGAGACTATACTTCCTACAATGATGGGGGTTCAACTAAAATCTGCACAGTAAGACAAGGAAAAGAGGGCCCGAAAACTCTTCTCCAAAGAGAATTGTCTTCTGGGAATTGGAGTGCTGCCTTGAACTGAAATTTCAAGCCATAGTTGAAAGTTTCGTAGCTTTTTATTCAATACTTCGTTGTCGTACAAAAAACATTTTCTTAATGGCTAAACCTTCGTTCGCGATTTCTATGGATAAATTCTTGATCGCGAACACTGGCGCTGAACTGTTGGCTACTCTCAATTCTTTGAAGAAATAAATTTGGCCACCAATTGGAGTAGAAGCCCCGTTTACAAAGACCGATTAATGTTATCACAATCGTTCCTAAATGAAGTTGTGGGCCATAATTTTGCTAATCATACAGAAATATCCCCACACGTAAATGAATGCTAAGACACAAGCCTGAAAGTTTGTTTATGAAGTTTCACAACATGCACGTACGTTGTGCTTGAGACTGAAACGATCATGCACAATCGCACTAAAATTACATTGCTCACTCATTATTACTTGGGCGCTGTTTTTGTTTATAGGTATAGTAGTAAAATGTGCCTAAAATGAGAGAGAGAGAGAGAGAGAGAGAGAGAGAGAGAGAGAGAGAGAGAGAGAGAGAGAGAGAGTATTCTGGCTGTTTTGCAAAGCAATGTAATATCAGGTACCGTAAGGCAAGGTGAGGTCAAATATTTTTTAACTCGTTGTATGAAATGTGTAATCTAGACCTGCATTTAACCTTCATAAAGTGCAAGGAGACATTCGACTGAGTCGAATCCTCACTATTCATGCAGCTATTACAAAACCAGTATATATATATATATATATATATATATATATATATATATATATATATATATATATATATATATATAGCGGCTGCCCAACAACCATAGCGTTTCATAAAAATATAATAAAATCGAATAGAAAAAATAGAAAATGGATGCAGGTTGGGAGACATGATCTCTTCAGTGCTATTCGCATGTTTACAGGAGGTATTCGTAGAGAGGAATGGGAAAAGATGAGGTTAAGATTTCATGAAGAATGTCTTTGTAATTTTGGTTCGCTGATAACATTGCTTTGCTATGCAACTCACGAGATGAAATGCAAAACATGAACAATGACAAACAGGCAAAGCAGAACGGGGTGTCTAAACATCAATAAGCTGCAACTGGAGAGATTACTTGGGAATAATTGTTAAATAGTCTCGGAAGGGGGTAGCAGTTTACAATAGATATATAGATACATAAATAGAAGGAGAGAATGCAATGTTAACCAAAAAGGGGTTCCGGTTGGCTATCACGCACTGGGGAAACTGATTGATGGGTTGAAAAGGGATAGACAGAAAGGACTAGGAACATAGCCAAAATTTGTCACTCGAGCCAGTCGCTCTCAGGCAACAGTACAGTGTCTTGCATGCTTGTAGAGCATTGGTGTGACCACGAACCGAGGAAAGGGTGAGGGTCGAGGTCATCCAGAGCACAACTCAACGTTCGTCTTTCGCACGCCAAAGCAGGGCACTCAGACAGGAAATGATCGATGGTCTCCTCGCAACCACATCTTTCACAAGAAAGGCTGTCGGTCATCCCCATCCGGAAAACTTATTTTTTTTTGGCGAAAGCAACACCGGCCCATTGACGACGCAACAATTTTGCTTCACTACTCACTATGTTACGTTGAAGACAAAGAAGAAGTCCAGGCTCCAATGGCCGAGGCGTCGGTTGAAAACCTCTACCGAGTTCTATGCTGAAATTGTCAGCTCCATTGCCAAAGAGCGGAGCCCTCGCACTGTTTCAACTCTCGATACCGAGATATTTACTTGAAGCCTGTCGTTGTGAGCTGAACGAATAGCCTCATCCTCCTGGTGATTTCATTTAGTACTGTAGTGTACTGCAGCCATCAAAACACGATGTCATGACGTTAAGATGTGGTGCTGTGGTACAGCTCTGAGATCTCTTCAACGACGGGCTCATGCGATTCGCGGCGTATTCCAGCTTACAAGCCTTGAAAAGCTGCTTTAGAATCACTAAGCATTTCCTAGTTACATGCTGATGATCTCAGCTGCGGCCCGTAGAGCAGCTTGATCCGAGGCAGCTAAAAAGGTGAGATTGGTCGTCTTCACCTTCATCAAGAGGCCCCTGACCGGTATCAGCCCTGACCCCACGGAAATGGTTGCGTTAAGCGAGCCATCTGTATAGACATGTATGAGGGGACTGCGGTTTGAGCGCAGACGATTTAATGTCATTTAAAGGACATTGAATACTACTCCAGTTTTCTTCGTTATTCAAGAAAGGTGAATCCGAGGTGTTTGAAGACTACCTATGGATTAGCACGGCCGTGAAGCAGAGGGGAACTGTGCTTAAGTGAAAATGAGCTTGAATAACTTAGACGAATGCAGTTCGTGACCTAACTGCTGAAAGAGCGACGGAGTGATGACGAGGACGCGTGTGAGATACCAAATATGTGCTCTCATGGTGCCAACACCTATGTACGTGTGGAAAGCGCATGCTTCCGTGTGACAAGAACAGTTGCTTTTGCTGAGGCACGTTTCGGATGTTCATTGCAGGTACGGAGAGCTTGTGCTTGCACAATTTGAATAATCTGGATGTTCGCCTTTCTAACTTTACTTAATATGGGGAAGCTAGGCTCGTAGACGATTTTGCATCATTTTCAGAAGTTTCGTTTTCGCCCCAACACGAGTAACCTGACCGATGTAAACACCGGGATCGGATGTCAGTTCACTTGCCATCACTTCCGGCTCCTGCGCTTCCGCCAACCAGAAGAGGCAAAACCGGTGATAACGACACTTCTGAAAACGACGTATACTCGGAATACGGACCCTACGCTGTATATAGCCTATGAATAATGAGCGGTACTGTTAGGACATCGAGGGCACTGATGCGCCCCAGGATTTTTTCCCGAGAAAAGAGAGGGACAATCTTTATCAGTCTCGTTCGCGTGCCGTAGAGTCGGATACTCCATGAAAGATTCCTGTTGATGGCAACCCCAAGGGAGCGATAGCTTTTCTCATAGAGAAGTTCTTTGCGATTGACACATGTCATGTAACGTGACATCGTTTTGCATGTGAACGCTGCAAGTGAACAATTCTCGGTAGAAATAATTAGGCCCCGCAGACGAAGGTAAGATGCCAATATAAATACCGCCTTTTCAAGGCTCACACGAACTTGGCGACGAGCCACACTTGATGCCCAAATAAGGATATCGTCTGCAGAGATGGAGATCGGAACATATGACAATGAATCTACCAGGCCAACCAGAGCACGGTTGAAGAGAGTTGGATTCAGAAATCCACCTGTGGGACTCCGCGCAAATTTCAGTGCAAAGACGTTGATCCGTGTTCTTTTTGGATAAAAAGTGGCATTTCTGATAAATAGCTGTGCACCCAGCTTAACATCTCAACAGCTGAACGTCTGGACAGCTTCCAATGCGTCCATAATGGCATCATGTGTTACGTTATTGTAGGCGCTTTTGATGTCAAAATATAACCCGGTAAATCGTTAAATTATTTTTTTTCCGTGCTGCACGGGCGTTACCTGGTCAACCATATTGTCGATAAGGAGGTGCTCACGTTGAAACCTAGACGCAATTTCTGGATTGACTTGGTATCTCTCCAGGTAAGATTCCATGCATGTTAGCAACATTCTTTCTGTGGCTTTGACGACGCAGCTGGCGAGTGAATTTTGGACGATAAGATGAAAGATCTAGCGATGATTTCTTTCGTTTATTAAGTGAAACGAGGCGACTGGTCTTCCATTCATTACGAACAGTGCCGTAACACAATGACCTATTATAGATCTCCAAAAGAGCCCGTACAGCAGCTTTGCCAAAGTTGGCAAGCGTGGAGTACGTCACACCATCAGGTCCTGGCGATAATGATCTTTCACAACAAGCTGGCTCAACATCAAGTGCCTGGATGGAAAATAGGAGATATATTCGGGAATCCCACGAGGGTGGAACATCGTTGCAGTGCAGTGTTGTGGGCGGTTTCGGTGGGCCTGTTAGCCTTGCGTAGAAGCGTTTGGCTACCTCAACGTCGCTGAGCGCGAGGGATTTGTACGGTAGAGCTGTTGAAGGGACGTGAGAAAGTGAAGCAGGACACTTCGAACGCATGACAAAGTATTCCGTAGATCAAATGTTTCGTAAAATGACTCTAGCTTATCTGCAGGAATTGAATTCTGCGCTGAGACTTTTGTAGGCGTCTTTACCTCTGAGGTATAGGCGCGGCTTTGCGTGTCGGTGTCTCCGCTCTGCCCTTCAGCTCTACGGATCGCAGTAGCTATATGTAAAAATCGCTGTAGTTTTCAACTGCGTTAAATGGGCAGGTTGCGTTTTAAACGACCTCCTTGATTTTTTGTTCAAGGCCAGCGTGAAAGCCTTCTGTCCAAGCATTCTCTATGCGTGCCTTAAAAGCTATGCAATCAATGTGCCGCATACATGTTGCCGAGAGGACTGTGTAATGCGCGTTAAGAGTAATGAAGTGGATTCCAAGGAGAGCGCAGCAGGAGGCGGCGAACAGTTAGGTGGGCGGATGAGATTAGGAAGTTAGCAGGGATAAAGGAGCTAGAACACGACCGGCTTAATTGCAGAAATGTGGGAGAGGCCCTTGATCTTGCACTGGTGTAATCAGACTGATGACTATGATGATGCTGATGAAGCAGTGATCCCTACATATTACAACGATTGACTGATCCGTTCCTCTTTCTATGATTATCTTACATTTAGATAAGGATCAATCTGAGAGAGACTCGAATGCCTCATCTTGCCTAGGACGACTAGCGTGATGATTTCTTGTGTTAGTCCATCCCTTCTTGCCAAATCGCCACTGCATAGCAGCTAACCGGAACACCATTCTGGTTAATCTTCCTGCCTTCGCTCTTTCTTTCTACTCTGTATGCCAGCACAAGGAAGCTTGACTCTTCTCGTCTAATGCGGAAAAGTTGCAGCTAAGTTGAAACATTTTCGAGAATAGCCGGAATTAGATGACCACTTAGTCCCAGTTTTGAAAGCGTTCACTCAAGCGTTCACTCAACTGTGTTAGGAGGAGGATATGGCCCTGGGTGTTTTCGAATCCTCACTTCAGAAAGTGTACCCTCCTCCCCCTCCTTCTCCCTGCCCCAAAATATGCGTCAACAAAACTCTCAAGAACTCTTACGCTTTTGCCACGTTTCTTTCTTTTTTTCTTCTCTCCACCTTTCGATGTCTTCCTCTCGTAATCTTTCTTTTCGAGCGCCGATAGTGAAAGACGAGACCAGCCGAGAAAACTTTCGTGGCTCAACAGGGTAGCACCACGGCATTCAAAATCACGCAACTCGGGAGCCGTGATATCACCAAGGCACGCGCGCGCGCGCGCGCGCGCACGGTCGCATTCTCTTGGGCGCTCTCATTCTCGCTGCTTCTTCATGGCTGCGTCTGACACTCCGGATGATTAATGGCCTTTTGATGGCTCCTTCTCCTTCGAGGCTTGGCCGCGCCATAGATCGGCCGCGACCGGCTTTCCCCACAATGCGCGCGTCTCACTGCCCGCCAGGCCTCACTCGAGCATCACAGCAGCTTTAATTTGCAGGCGCCTTGTTGTCCCGCGCTAGCGAGTGGCTGTGCATGAGAAGCCGTGCTACTCTCAGCCTGACCGGCCACTGTCGCTTTCGCTTATGCCAAGAGTTGGGAAAGTTGTATGAGGAAAAGAGAGAGGGCGTTGGTGGGAGGGCAGCTGTTGTGTCCTAAGCTAATGACGAAATGAATGGATGCGGATGTCACTAAAGACGCTCGTATGAACTGATGACCGTGTATATTGACTCTACATAATTGACGAAACAACGAACAGATGCTTTGTTCTATTCTTTCGATGAATGCACCCTCGAATGGGGTCATACGTCCGGCATAATTAACTGCTCCCTTTGTGCAAGAATATCCAACTTCCTTGCTGTGCACTTTCTGTGATACTCGGTGGATTAGTTACAGTTATAAAGAAAGCTCGATGGGATGAAAACACTGTAGTGAATTAATGTATCCACACAGTCGGTTATTCGATATGCATATAATTCCACACACTTGTGTACAGTCACTATTTGTTCATTGGAATTATTAGAGACCTAAGCTTGGATGTATATATGAAGATGAAAACACATTATTGCAATATTAATGTTTTGAGTCACTGCTAAGAACGATATAGACAAAAAAGACAATAAGGAAATTTTTTTAAGTAGACAAATGGACTTCATAAGATCATGCATCGCAGGGTTATTGCAATTGCCTTTGTAGCTTCCCGCTTAGGACTAGAAAACAGAAATAGGAATTAAATAGCTGTAAGGAAGTAAACACTATCTCTTCCTTTGCAACAACAACAACAACAACAACAACAACAACAACAACAACAACAACAACAACAACAACAACAACAACAACAACAACAACAACAACAACAACAACAACAACAACAACAACAACAACAACAACAACAACAACAACAACAACAACAACAACAACAACAACAACAATAGCAACAAACAGAGCTTGCTGCACTGCAGATCAAGCTACCAGTCGTACAAGAGTAGCGGGCTCGGTTTCTTTTATTAGAAACGAGGAATATCCTGCAATTTACTCAAAAGGATATGAATAGCGCGAAAAGAGTTGAGATATTTGTTTTGAGAGGACGAGTTGCTGTACAAAAAGTAATGAGCTCTCTTCAGAATGTCACTTGGGACGAACTTATTACCGTTGAACGTTTAATTTGTGGGGATCAGAAGCTTTTCTATTCGCTTCTATTTTGCTTCACTAAGGTGTTTAATTTCATTATGAAAAATTAGTTGTGGTTTAGCTCCGCTATACCAGGTTGTGCAAAGTGAAAGCTTGGTTTCGTTGCGGTTTTACTTGGTCAGACTTACGTTGGGTAGTAAGTCAAACGCAATTATTAGCACACTTTATTTCTTTCATCGTTTTGCTTAATGACTATGATGACTCTCCTGTGATCGGAGAAGTAATTCGCTGTGACTTAAATGTTGGTCACACAGTAATTAGGCACCAGATATTTGCGCCGTAACACCAAGTTCTTCATTGCGCCGCCGATACACAGTGGCAACCGACGGCTGGGTATCCAGACTAAATTACACTAGCGAGGAACCGCCGGCTTCACGCTTTTTATTGCCTCCACCGGCGCAGCTGTCGCACGTCACGTGGCGCATGACATCATGGTTTGGTTTGTGAGGTTTAACGTCCCAAAGCGACTCAGGCTATGAGAGACGCCGTAGTGAAGGACTGGAAATTTCGATCACCTGGGGTTCTTTAACGTGCACTGACATCGCACTGCACACGGGCGCCTTGCTTTCCGCCTCCACTGAAAAGCGGTCGCCGAGGCCGGGATTCGATCCCGCGTCCTTGGGAACAGTAGTCGAGCGCCGTAACCACTGCACCACCCCGGCGGGGCGGTTATGACGTCATGCCCCGGCTGTTGAAAGGCTGGTTTCTCGGAGCAGAGTTTGCTCTCTCCTGCTAGGCCAGTTAAGATCCTTTAATAAGTGACGAGTCAACTGAGTTACTTAAGCCCAGTCTACTCAGTAGTGATCAAATGGGGAAAATTCAGAAAGCCTCTCATCAGTACGTACGGTCTTTTCTCTGTGAGTGCCTCTCCGCTGGATGCTATGTTTGCTTTGCTAGCGTTTTGCAGTCGGCCATTCACGCAGGTAGGGCGCTGACAAAATAATTTTCCCGTCCGTGGCGGGTGCTTTTCGTTGGAGGCGAAAAGTAAAGCGTTCATGTGATTTGAGATGTCAGTTACCCGATAATGAACCCCAGGTGGTCAAAATGTCGGCGCCTTTCTCAACGCCGCCCCTCATATTGAGCAGTTAGACCCCATAAACCATGCCAAACGAAATCAATTTCAATAAATCAGTTTCATGTAGAAGTACGCTATAGGAGAACGCGGCAACTATTTCTGCTCAATGAGGAAGTTTATTTTTTCTTTTTCAAGCGGGATTCATATCATGGGCTAGCTGTTTCGTTTTGACGTATATGGGGTTGAATGACCTAGACATTTTCTGACTATCCTAGCCATTAATAAAAGTCGCATAGACGACTTTCTGGGTTACAACACCCAAGAGGATCATAGCCAGTTTGAAATACAACTGAAAGCCTCGCAGCATGATTCACGGCGTCTAAAGAGAGGTGTTCAGCAAAACTTCGTGGAACTGTTTAGAACAAAAACAAAAGTCAATTACTGATCAACGTGATTGAACATACAATCGTTATGTTACTATGCAAGTAAAAAACAAATGCAAACATTTCTACATATTCCTGTAGTTACTCGCAAAACAAAATTTCGTTGCATCGTTTTATAGAAAAGTCAAGTATTGTCGTGGTCAGCGGGACATGTAGTTGGGCTAATTTTTAATAATTTGAACTAGCTGACAATTAATTACTGAAAATAGAGTACCTCCATTTGTTGAGAATAAACTATTTCTTCTTACATGCAGCCAAAAATGGGTGCCAAAACAAGTTCCAAGCTGTTTACATTTATAGTTGTCGAGCTTTAATTTTTTTTTGTTCCGGCTACCTGTTTTGCAAGCTAACAGCCCCAAAACCTTGTTCTCTACTTAAAACAGTCAGCTTCCTGTTTATGTGTCACTTTTTGTAATAAAAGAACCTTTTAAATATTCACACTTATAGCGAAAAAAGTACTAGCGTTTTTTTTTTTTTTGACCTCCTTCTCTTCCTTTCCTCTGAAACGATCTGAATAAATAAACAAAAAGTCTATAAGAATTTACAAGATTACATTGTACGTTACTGCTCTTCGAAGTATATTGCCTTGTTAAAGTTTTATAATAAGCTCACGTAAGCAGCTAATATGTCTTATTATCACTATTTACCCTTCCTCCACTCTTTATACTGAGTAACTGCTCACTGAGAGCAAGAGAAAAAATATAGCATACACATAGAAAGGAAACGAATGAAACCATATGTTGATCGATGGATAACCAATATCCTTCACTTTCAGCGAAACGGCTTGCTGGAGATAAAATCTCGAGCAAAACAAAACTTTCCTCGCGCTTCCTGATCAGCTGCTTTAATGAACAAAACAAACCCGGAAGATAAAATTGTTTATATTTTTTTTTCAGGCAAATTTAGTTATATAGCTCTCTACTTATGCCCTTTCGCAAGCGAAAATTTTCGAGAATATGTGAGCATTTTAGAATAAATCTTATTTTTATTTCTTTCGTTCTACCCGCGCTTTTACAGAGCCGCGAATCATTTAGAAGGATTAGAGAGAGGGACGAGGGCGCTTCCGGGTGGACGAAGAAAAACAACTAGGCTCTGTGTGATGAAATGATTAATCATTTAACGCGGTTTTTATCATCTTGTGGTAATGGCGTTAATCTATGATGTGACACCCTTTGCCTTTTTTTTTATTACGCGTTGAGTTGTAATCACTGCAGCGTTAGCTTCAGACTTCCAGGCTTTTGTATGTCCTTTTGTAGAGGAATCGATGTCTCTCACTCAGTGCGCGCTCAAAGTAATATGCCTAGTTTTCGCGCCTGCGCGCCGTCTTCAATTCTCAGAAGCTTTTAAATAGTGACGCAACGAATATGAAGTACGTATAAGTTTCACTATCGGCATTCATGTTGATTCGGTTTGTGGGGGTAACGTACCAAAGCGACTCAGGCATGGGAAACACCGTAGTGGAGGGCTCCGGAAATTTAGACCACGTGGGGTTCTTTCACGTGCACTGACATCGCACAAAATACGAAAGTTTTACTTGCGTGTTTAGGAGTTAAAAAAAAAAGGTTAAGATTATAAAAACTGTCATTACCACGAGATAATGAAAACTACGTTAATTGATTAATCATGTCATCGCACAGAGCCTAGTTGTTTTTCTTCGTCCAACCGGAAGCGCCGCGTCCCTCTGTCCAATACTTCTAAGTGATTCGCGGGCGTGTAAAAGCGCGGGTAGAAGCAAAGCAATAAAAATAAAATTTATTTTAAAATGTTCACACATTCCCGAATATTTTTTTCTTGGAAAGGGCATTAAGTAGAGAGATATATAACTAAACGTGTCTGGAAAAAAAATATTACCATTTTTGTTTCCCTGGTTTGTTTTGTTTTATTAAAACAGCTGGTCAGGGAAGCGCGAGGAAAGTTTTGCTGTGCGCGAGATCTTATCGCCAGCAAGCCGTATCGTTGAAAGTGAAGGATATTGGTTATTCATGGATCACCCTATCATTTCGTTTGTTTCCTCTATAAAAACGTATTATAAAATATGAAAACTTACCTTATTATAAAAACGTTCGTGACAGTAGTATTTCTACTATTTCGAGGAAATTCGGTGGTGTGCATTGTGTGTCACGATAGGCCTTGATGGTCCTAAAGATACCAGTGATGGCGAAAAAAAAATAAGAACAAATGCAGAGCCATCAAGCTGCCATATGACGCATAAAAGAAGTCAAGCATCTACGATGCATTGCTGGATGCATTCAGACCTTACACCGTGATTGACACTCATCGGCGACTGAGGTCACTGCAGCTTCACACAAGGCTATACACGTTCACCTATATATTCTCGGCACTGGCGGACATCGATGAGGTGGCAGTTGCCCACAGTTTAGCGTCAAACTTGTGATACAATCCTACTCGAGCCTCCTAGGGTCTCGAATCGTCGACATAAGTACCTCCATTTGTATGCCTTCGAGCCACGGTTTTGGCATTTACGGCTCCTAAATTTCGCGCGAGGAATTTCAGTCTACGTCAAATGCGCAAGCACATACACCGAATCCAATACTAGCAGAAAGAACGTTATCACACGTCTTAACTTCATCTGATAGCATTTCACCAGTGGGACTGTAATGTCGCATTCATATGCATAAGCAGTCTTAAGTGCTCCTCCATTATTCCTTCTTTTCTTCTTTTTTTTTTTATAATTGAATTCACAAGGGCTGTATGATCCTAGAGCTGCGCAATATGGTACGCCGGCGACGAAGTTTATAACTATGATGCAATACTGACTCTCGAAACTAAGCCACATCGAAGATACTCGTTATGAAAAGGTTCTATACTCAAAGCATCTTTATATAGCAGCGAAGTTGCATGCATGCATAATTTCTTTGAAACTATACTTAACGTGGTTACACATTTTTATACGAAGCGGCCGCTTAATTTAAAATACGGGCCTTACTTCAACGCAAGAACGCACCACATGAAAACATATTGAACGCAGCCACGTTTTGCATATGACATTATGGAAGCCAGTGTTCATATTATTGTTTGTCTTGTTTTCATTTTTTTATTGCAGTTTGATTAATAACATAGACCAGTACAGCGGTTATTTAGCAAGCAAAGAGTATGAGTTCGAAGCTGCTGCTTTGAAGAACGTATCTCCTCGATGATTTCTTAAAAAAAGATTATCGCGTCTTGAATGCCTGTAATAATGAAAGGAATCAATGGCAATGTACACCAAAATATTTCATCTGCGTTATTAAGGCAGTTAGGTATGCTGCGACTGACTATGGCGATGCACAATTCGGAAGCCATTGATCAGAGATGAGGATCACACGCTCTGCAGGAATCTGCTTCACATTGCTAGAAAATGAGATATGCTCATGTGAATGGGAAATTCCTAGATATCAGTTGGTGCGTAAAAGAAAAAAAAAACGTAAATTGACAGCGTTGACGACGAAGACAAAGTCTCGCAGACGACATTTTTCGAGGAATGAAATATATAGAGATATACTAAAAAGTAAACTAATACTGAGGGAGATTTCCAAACTATCGAACTGCGTGAAAAAATGAAAAGCGTCATTCCTTATATTTAGGTTAGACTGCAGAGAGGCATATGGTAAGCAAGAGTTTCTAAATTTTCTACATCTTAGAGCCTCGAGCTCGGCTGGAGTGTTGGTGCCGCTAATTCGAAACAAAAACAGTGCACAAGCCCCTCTAACGAGATGTGAAACGAAAAATGTGGGGTTCTCTCAAGATTATTTAGTCAGACAAGGAGCGCTGCACAGCAGACAGGATGCCCGCCTAGGACGCGGGGTGTATCTCTGAGCTGTACCAAAAATGTGGAACCGCTACGGAGCCTTTCATCTTGCACGATATTTGGTCAGAGATGCCGAGCCGATCAGCGTACCCCAGTACCCAGGCACACTTACACTCTTTACACTACACAGCTCTGTGTAGTGCAAAGCGAAAGTTATCGCCCTGCCACAAGCACATCACCCAGCGTTGAAGTCACTGAAACTGGAGCAACTAAAGACAATGCAGGGTATAGTAACCCCTCATTTATTTTTTTTTGTCTGAAATGTTTCTAGCCTGTATCGCTGCGGTTAAAGTCATTTACAATAATATTCATGGAGCTGTATAGCAGCAGATCGTTGGCGTATATGTATTGGTAAGTCACGCGGAAGTAGCGGAGAGGAAACTTCTAAACAGCCGACGGGGGGATGGTGATCAAAATGCGCTAGTGCCAACCCGACGACTACACCAGCGGGGTTTTCGCAACGTTAGCTCTGCCACCAGAGAACTGAGGTATATGCGAATCTGCACGAAAGTAGCACCGCTTCTGATTACATGTATTCGCCCCACACTTGTGTACATGATATACCTCCGGCAGCACGTTGCGTCCAACACTTGGCAACGCGAGTGCAATCGTATACCTGTTAATTCTCTCAGCATGGAAATCTAAGCAGTCAGCCAGGCGAAAGCTTGTAAGGTCAACAAAGGTGAGTATAGAACACTTGTGTAAGCCATCGCGCCACAGGCACGGATATATCTCTTGGCCATTGGAAGTGGTGATGAAATCGGGTACGTATATATATTTCAGAAGTTCTAGAACCTAAGCGCAGTGGGCGAGGTGTTGCGCCTGCTCCTGCACGAACAAAGCACAGAAAATCACAGCAGTACAGTGAATGCACTTTTCAGCACTCAGCAAATGTTTGTCACGCCGGAGATGACGAGGAGAAAGGATGAGTCCCTCCTGCCCGAATCTGGCTATTCTGGGGATAGGGCACACAGAGAAATTCGAGCGTGTTTTCGCTGGAGCAAGAGCTTCGCTTAGTTTAGATATGTTTATCGTCCCAAAGAATCCCAAGCTGCGAGGAGTTTCGTAGTCAAGAAAATAGACATTTATAATTAACCATAAAAGTCGATTTTTGTATAGAAGCAATCGATGACGGTATCATTACCGGTCGCGCAGAAGAAATAAGTGGTATGATAGATAGATAGCAAACTGGTAAAATTACCAAGGAGACGAAATATCTGATTCGAAAACATCAAAGCATGAAAACCTGCAGCTCGATCAGAAGCTCGATCAGCAGACATATTTGCTGATGTATGGCGGAGCGATCGTTCTAGAAAAGCTGACGAACCTGTACATGCAATGCCTCATGACATCGAGAGTACCAGAATCATGAAAACAAAAAGCTAATATCGCACCCTGTGGTGATGGCAGTCATGTAGTCAGGAAGACATCTAAAAGCTTTGAAAGAAACTGCTTGTTGGGCTGAGTTACACCTGCAAAAAAAAAAAAAAAAAAAAAGAACTGTTCAACAAGGCAACTGAGTCAGCATTAAACGTGATTGACGGTTGTACGCATGCACAATCTCTTGGCCACATTCGTCACCTTTGAGATGCTGTCACTTAGTCAAAGCCGACTTAACGTAGACGACGACTGATTTGTAGGGGCCAAAATAGATGAGTAAAAGATTTTCACTTGGTCTGCGAGGGCGAATCGGCACCCAGACCTAGGCATGACGTCAGTTGCCCTGTTGTGCTCCCTTCCATACACAAGCTTGAATCGAGTACGTCGTTTTCCTGGAGGAGAACGGCGGCCGGGATCATGCTGCTTGCGTTGATATGAATTTCAGCACCGGCATTTTCATTTGGGTACCCGAAGACCAAATAAAAATATAAAAGACGCAGAAGTTCCTTCAAGGAGTCTGATTTCGGGGCTTCCCATTTAGGTGACACGTATAAGCCGAATGAAAAGTTAAGCGCTGCGTGAAACGGTTTCGACAAAACTTTCGATAGAATGCGCACAATTCGAGGAATCTGCTCATAGCTTCTCTTGTCGACAGGTTGCGGAAATTTTGCGATGGCAACCGCTTTTACAATCCCCGGAGAACTCTTAATTTTCCCTATAATATGACCAAGGAAGAGCAGATCTTAGTAGATTCGTAAATCAATCGGCACTTTTCTTCTTTCAAGGTTAGTCCCCATGACTGCATTGCCTCCTGCACTGTTCGAATCCTTTTCAAGTAGTCTTCAAAGTTCGATGACAAAAGAATGACGTAATCTAGGTGCGGTAGGCAAACCTGCCCCTTGAAGCCTGTCAGAACCGTATCATTACTCGCTAGAGCGTGGCCTAGGTGGAGGAGACACCACATGTCATTTTTGAGCTCGGAAAGGTCATCCGGTACGACGAATGCGATCTATTCGCGATTTCTTTCAGTGACCTCAATTTGCCAGTAACCGATCTCGAGGTCCATCGATGAGAAGTACTTGGCGTCCCAGAGTGGGTCCAGTGTGCCCTCGATGCAAGAGAGATAGCAAACATCAGTCTTCCTTATGTTGTTCAAGCGGCGGTAATCGAAGCAGAACCGAAGTGGGCCATCTTTCTCCCTCATCAAAACGACCAGTACTGTGCTGGAGCTCTGCGATGGTTGGATGACGTCGTTTCTAAGCACTTCTCCCACTTGATTGCGAATGGTTTGTCGCTCATTCAATTACATTTATTTTGCCTTCGGCATTCGCATTACAGGGGCAAGAAGGAGGGGGGGGGGGACCAGGTCGATCTGAAAAGGAAGCGTGATACGAAATAATGTTTTTGAAAATAGCTAGACACAAAAATGCAGTAAAAACAAAACCGGTATGTAAACCTCGACAAACAGAGACAAAAACGGAACAGCTGAACTTTAATCAGGGTGTGCAAGAAGATAACGACAGCAATACACGGTAAAGGCTTTGGCGGAGTGGTGGGGCGTCGTCGTCGTCGTCATCATCATCATCATCATCATCATCCTGACTATACCCACTGCAGGGCGAAGGCCTCTCCCATATTTCTCCACTTAGCCCGGTTCTGTGCTAGCTGCATCCACTTGACCCCTGCGAACTTCTTAACCTCATCCGCCCAAAAGTTAGGTTGTGTTAGGAAAGTTAGGTGGTGGGGCGTGTTTTTCAGTAAATATACGGTGTCTGACAATGAGCTTTTGTCGCACCTTCCGTGATGACAAATATAGGAAGGGGGGGGGTCAGGTTAAAGGTATGACGCGACAACTTTAGTAGTTCCCCTTTTCTTATTCACTTGCCGGACCATTGTTGGCACACATGCCTTTAGGAGAAAATCCTTTCTTGGCTCGTAAGTGACATCATCAGATTCTGTGCGCAGAAAGTGTCCACCATAGTGGCACTTAAAGAAAAAGAAAATGTCTCCACCATCCCTCTATCCACTATCCCTCTCAAATCTAACCACTATCACTCCGATTCCCAGTACAGCTCGCAAATCACTACTCCACGCCGGGCACCCGGGAAAGAGATCATAATTTTGTTTTCTAGCACAAGAATTATAGTAGCGATGACAATGACAATGCGGTTAGTCATAATGACAATGATAATCATAGCGATGACAACGGCGGTGCATTTGCTTAATAATGAAAATAGAGAGCTTTAGTTTAGCGTTTGCGTAAGTAGCGGTGCTAACGGAAATAAAGTTAGAGTGCCGCAAAAGACTAACCATCAAATCTAGTTTTAGTGTAGCGTTTATCAAACGGTACACAACATGCGGTATCCTCGATTGAGGATATATTCGAGGTGCTTGCCAGCGCCGCCTGGTAAGAAAAATAGAGAGCTTTAGTTTAGCGTTAGCGTAAGTAGCGGTGCTAACGTAAATAAAGTTAGCATGCCGCAAAACACTCACCATCACATCTAGTTTTAGTATAGCGTTTAGCAAACGGTACACAAACATGCGGTATCAGCGATTGAGGATATATTCGAGGTGCTTGCCAGCGCCGCCTGGTAAGAAAAATGTTCACTGAAATGAAACAAGGCGTAGGTTGAGCCGCAGGGAGCCGGGACAATCAACTTTGAACCCGCGAGCAAAGCGAAATGTTTAGAAGCAGACGAACCTGGAAGGGCACGCCTTCTGCTTTGGAAGCAGACGTGCGAAACGGTTAGAAGCAAGCGAACGTCTGCTTCTACAGGTGCTGTATCCAGACGCTCTTCTGCTTCTAAATGTTCCACACGTCTGCTTCCAAAGCACAGAGAACGTGCCCTTCCAGCGCCGAGTTACTGAACTGCACATTCTTCAGGCGTTTTTCAACTATAGGAAGCTTGCATGAAGCGATGCATGCTGGGTAATATCCGCCATGATGATGTCGCTGGCAGCAGACGACGAAGCACGTCACTCACACTAGCCTCGTCTGCATGGTCGCGTAGTGCGCGCAGACGATGCTGGCGCGATCAGACAGGCCGACTGCGGGTTCTTCACAATTCCAAAAATACGTATGTACGAGTGCGGGAAAGCAAAGAATCCCTCTAGCGTCGCCGACGCGAATGGCTCGCACGGGCCAACACACGGAGATCGACGCCAATCCGGGAAAGTATCAAACTACTCGCCAGAACTAGAAGTCGTCAATGTCGTTGATGCCGGCGATGTCGACGGGCGGCCACAGGTCCAGACGCATAGTACAGCCAGTCGTCTGCGCCTAGCGTGAACAGGTCCGCGCCGCACTGCTTTGCCTTTCTTCATAGCGCGCCCGATTTTTCGGGCACAGCGTCGACGCGTACTTTCCTTACTGATATCTTGCAAGATCTTTCACGCACGTAAGGACAGCGCACGAAAAGCCGCTTGTTTGCTCGGTGGACCGTCGAAAATGACAAGGCACTCGCTCCATTCAGCCTGGCTGCGCTTCCCGCCGTCTGCTGCCAGCGAAAACATCATTGCCGATTACCCAGCTTGCATCGCTTCATAAAAGCTCCCTATACCGTCGAGCGTCTTGGATGACTCACGATATCTGTCGTTGTTGACATGGGTGGAGTACGAAGAACTGTATCTACAGAGCGCGTAAGTCAGCGCGAACTCGCGGGTTCGCTCCAAGCCGACAGTTTGGAAATCTGGCTGCAAAGCAGAAGTGAGCCGACTATATGCCGCTAACGCTCGAAGAATGGTCAGCGGGTGTATCTGCTGGGGACTCTGCGCTGTTCAGATTGCCGTGCCTATTCTAAAAGAGGATTTTGAGCAACTGTACAACTGGCTTTCTCTGCCAGACACTTTCAGCAGCGCCCAAGGCTAAGTTAATGTATCTGGCCGACAGGCGCTTTGTATTTCACTAAGACGGCTTTCGTATTCCAACCGCTGGTGCAATTTGGAACTTATCTTCGGTCTTCATTCATCAGTGATGCCCAACGTCATGGTTCAAACTACCAGCTACATTGTTGCTAGTTTTCTGCAGCTGTTTAGTGATGTCGACAATCACAGCTGGCTGAAGGAATCAACAATCACAGTGTGCTGACAGAGAAATTCGAAACAGTGAGTACTCACACAATTCATGATCTTTTTCTTCTTTTTTTTTTTTTTTTTAGCGTCGCTTACTCTTCGAATCAAAGCTAATACCACGTGAAAAGTAGCTATGTGCAAACCACGATTGTTAAGCAGAGGGTGTCCGATGCTCGAAACAAAAACAGGTTCCGCACTTCTCGCAAAAGTGCGACGTTGCATTGAGCAGTGAAATTTACATGCATTTTCCGCAACAGTGTGCTCCGACTCTGACGTTGGATATTTTGATTATGGCGCTTGTCGTCTGTTCTCTTCTACTCTGAGGATTGATGGATGTATACTACAAGAACCCCGCTTGAATGCCCTTTTGAAGTGAGACTTTGAACATTTAACAGGTGCATTGCAAGCTTCACAGCCAGCTCAATACGTTCTCGTAAATTATAATTATATATCAGTAAAAATTAGTAGTAAAATATAGTAACCACCGAAACGAGACTTTAAACCAATTCCCTTCGTTCAGAGCGGTTGCATCGTCGTAGTTGACATCATTAGGCCTAGGAGCATCAGATTCCAGACCGAATTTTGACAACAAAGCTTCTTTACACTCTGCACATCGGCGTCAAAGCAAGATTAGTGAAAGCGAAAAAACGAGAGTACCAGTAGTTGCCCTAAACGTGCCAACCGGAACTGCAATGACTTCTTGTTCGTCTGAAGCGGACGGCTGCCCGGTCTAGGGACGCCGCTATGTTTGCACGCTAAATGCGCAAAAGACGCGCGCTAACTTCTCAAAATTGCGTGCATGCGTTGGCGCTATTTTGCTGTTAGCGTTCAGCGCATGAGCATTTTCGACCCGCTATTCGCTAATCACGCAATCGCCGCAAAGCCCGCTAAACTAAATCTCACTAATAGCGACAATGATGATTGCAGCGATGACAGTGACGATGCAGCTACTGAAAACAGCCCTATAAAGGGGATTCCTCCTTTGCGCTCTTAAGCAGAATTAAGAGCAGGAGCAGAGTTTTTTACAGCTCACCTTGTAAGGAATCTGCTGACTTGTGCCTTTAATATCGCGCACATACAATTGAGCGTACATCCGCAGCGTGGCTTTTTGGGCTTGTTGGTACATAGTTCCAGTACACTATAGCACAGCAAAAGACGAGGACACAAGAGACGAGAGACGATAGCGCTCGTGGTGTTCGTCTCTCGTCTCTTGTGTCCTCGTCTTTTGCTGCACTATAGTGTATTGGCACATTCGTAAGACCACTTTATATGCAGGGCAACCCGACATAAGAAGTTCCGCTTTAGCGAGCCGTACGAACGTGCACGCGTGACGGTCGTGCAACCCCGCAATGAATCAGTGCCCGTCCATGTCATCTGCCAGCTAACACCAGCCAGAGCCACGCTCATGCTTTGTCTCTCACAACGCTCACGTCGAAGACGCCAACGCCGGAGTTTGTGGAGAACAGGACCATTATTATCTCACGTTAAAATGCATTAGGTGTAGCTTTGATGAAGACTGTAGATCAGGACTTTTCTATCAAAGTTAGCAGCAAAGCCCTCTACAAACTGGAAGCTGTTGAAGTCTATACATGTATATTATCACGAAGTAATTCATAAACCAGTGATCCCGCCAAGTTGGAAACCCTAAGGGCGCACGAACAGAATGTTTTGGACCTCTTCGTCCACGAGTCAGAATAGCCTTCGTATGAGGGTGCAAACGTATTTTTGCCACCGCTGCCATTAAAACGGAAGCGCACGTCGTGTTCCTCCCAAGTGGCGTCTACAGCCCGCCCCAAGGGAAGGAGTGCTTGAAGCGGCATTGTGGGCATGCCACCAAATTTAAGCTTGGCTTCCCTCGTAAACGACCAGGATGGCTTGAACGGCTCGACCCCTATGCCAAAGTCCTGACCTAGAGAGCCAAGAGCATCAAAAACAAAGTAGGCTGGGGAGCCGCGCACATTCGAAAAGTAAAGATCATGCTCTAGCAGGTGGCAGTTGGCAGGTTAATCACTGATATGGTAGTACTGATAGTAGTGATAGGTCATCAGAGGCGCCACGGCTCTCTGGCGCTCATTTCTCGTTGGCTGACGCAAGCCGCCGGGCATGTGATTGGCCGGCAGGTTCTTTGACTCCACTAGACCAGATGGCATGGTGGAGTTCAGAGGAGCCACCAGCTCAGGCGGCTTCATTAATATAATACTGTGAGATGGAAATCGTAATGTGAATCGAACACACAAAGCCCTTCTACTGACGCGTGAAGCCTTGCTGCCTCGAACGATCGCCAGCAAGTGACATGGGGTATCTGCATGGCCTGTCCGCTTCACTGACCACAGGCTATGATAATCTCACTGAGCTCTAACTCTTCACCAGAAAGAAATGCCGACGCCTACAGGACATCCCACGTGGTCTAGATCGCGTAAAAGAGAACTGCGGTGCTACGGAACATTAAATGAATCAGAAATGACTGTCAAGTCTACATGTTGTTGTTTTTTTTCTTTAGGCAATATCATAATTGTGTATCATGGTGTAGAAAAGTAACGCTCTTGCATATATAAGGCACGATTTTCATTGATCATCTGTGGATTAAAGTTTCCGAAGGGCAACCAAATCTTTTAAAGTCAGTCCTTCGTTCACATCGAGTAGTTATAAGAATAAGAGGAAGACGAATGCGGAACGTTTTCGACGATAGCAAAAAAGTTAAAAACAAAAATATACGAGGCTCAGGAAGCAATATATGCTTATATGTTGATTGTTATAGCAAAGTTTTATGGTATGCGAGCCATTGCATTTATAACTAACTTTTCTTTGAAAAATTCCCTCGTCTAGAATTTCTGGGTATGAATGCTGACATGAAGGAGGGGACAGACATTACTTTTTCCGCACATTACTTGCTGTCCACCTCTTTAATAACTGTGCAAAACCCACGGACAAGAATTCGAGCCATTGGCCCCAGCACAATACTTTCTTACCAAGCTGTTTCCAAGAAAACCTTTTTTTCTCATTCGGTTCCTTCTTATCGCTTATACTTGCAGCGTCCCGTAGAAAGTGTTCCCAAGCTTCAGATAGTAATCCAGCTAAAAGGTGTACTCCGAACGTGCTTTAGCAACACCATGGCTTCGGCCCGACTCTCTGAGGATATATTGCGTTTCTCCAATGGAAGCATCTGGCGACTAGGCTGACCTATCGGCGGCCAACAAAATCCGGGCAGGATACCCATTTTCTTCAGGGGCGCCCCACTTGAACGGAGATTTTGTGCTTGCACCACAAGGTAATAAACTGTTTCCGTGCCGTCGCTGGTCAGGCTCACCTTTGATACAACGCAGGGAGCCTTGCCATGAATGAACCAACAACAAGCGAAGGCGGGGCCCGGATTTAATTGAAATCAATGATATCGGGCGAAGCACGCGTAAGGGAGGTCTTACAGCTGATTGGACGGACTCGCGTACGTCAAGGTTACTTTCCATCGCGTGTCTACTCCGAGGAACATCACCCCGGAATTGCCGGTTCGTGATGAGAAAAGGGAAGGCTGCTGTTCTTCCGCCCCGGCCAACCCTTCGGGGCCAAAGGGGTGGTGGAGGAGGGAGAGTGAGATAAACAGTGGGAAGTGAGTGGGAGAGAGACAACAAATGCAACATGCATGCTGCGAGACAAGGGGTGCCAAGGCGGCCAGATTACCAAGCCCCGGGTATTCATTTGAAGGCGATTAGGATTTATCGTCCATCGATCGCGAGCGTAGCCGAGACGGAAGAATGGCTGTGCGAACGCGCGGGATGATGACCGTTCCGACGGGGGAGAGTCTGATGCGTTGGGTTACTGAAGCAGTCTCCTTCCCTCAGTGTGGCCAACGGGGCCTTCTGGCTGCCGGAGGAAGGGCAGAAAACAACGCGTTGCGTGTTCCCCAAAACAAGATTAACGTACGACGAGAGGAGCGATCCCGACGGAGCGCCCCCGGAAAAAGGCGCCTTCCGCGAATGGCTGCCGCGGAAGCAGGAAGACAAGCGGGTGGCGGGCGCTGCGCTGCCGGACCCTACTCTTCTTCTACGCCCAGATGGAAGGCTCGTTCGGGCCCCTGCCACCGATGATGGAGAGAAAACAGAGCGATGCGGTGGCCGCTGCTGCGGTGGCGGGAGGCGGGATGCTGCCGCTCCCCCTGTTTTCGGGAATCGAGGTCACGCCTGGCTCCCCATGCCACGACCTGCGCAACCGACGCCTTGCTCTGTTTCTTGCGTTACAGGCCTTACTATACCGTTACGCTTTTTTTGTTCTTTTGTTTTCGTATTTTCTTTTTTTCCGTACGCCCATTGCTACCACGCGTTATTTTCTTTTTTTCCCCTCTTTCTCGACTCAGGAATGAGCAAGAAGATGCGGCTCGTTCGGATATCGTCAAGTCGCATCCCTCTGGATCTAAGCTCGTTTGACGCAGGATGGTTCGCTAGCAAGGTTTTATGGAACGATACCTAGCAACACAACTGCTAGACCGCCGGCTGTCAGGTAATGTGCTGTCGACTCTGCGTGGTTGGCGCTGCCGCCTCTCTCTACTATATTCGCAGTCAGGGCAGGTGCAGAATAAAGCTCTTGCCGAATCTGGTGGCTTGCAGTCACTTTTTGTGGCTTACGAAGGATGGGCCTTTTCTATAGGTTTTGTCTGCACGACCGCCATATCCAGTTCAGTACTCCTCTTTTTATAACTTATGCATATCAGGGAAACAATGGGTGCATTCAAGGTAAACCGGTTTAGGTAAGATTGGTCGCTGTTGCTATGCCCTGTGAGAAACTAAGGTTTCTGAGCCATCTACCAAAAAATTAATAAGCCTTAGGCTTGAAATGAGCAATCTAAAATCGGTTTGTTAAGATCGCTTCTGTCTAGGGAATATTAAGCGGCGTATGAACGGTTTCCTGCAAGCGAAGCTTTCTGTCGGCTTCCACTGTTGAAACGTTCTTTGTTCGGATTCTCTTTTCGAGCGTCTCCCTGCTCCGGCATGAGAGTGTGTGGTATTTCGGAAGAGTTTTGACAATCAAACACGGCTGAAAGAGTTAGCATACCGAACAGAAAGCTGAGCGAGTTAGATGCTGGTTATGGTGACTTAGTGCTTGCGAACTTTGCGAAGAAAGAGAAACACGTTCAGAGACATAGATAAGACGGCTCGTATCCTATCAGCTTGTTGTCTTTCTACAGTTTATGATAGCTCATTCATCATCTGCTATAAACATATTTAAGTTATTTTTAGGCCTTTTTTCGCGTTTCGAACGCATTCTGGCGCTGAAACAAAAAAGCCAACTTCATCTCATTCCCATCAAATGCAGTTGCTTTTTCTTATTAAGAAAGTTTTATTTATTTGCCGAAGGATTAAAACCAGCGAGGCCTGCTGGCAACAAACGAAGTTTCCTGCAAAAAAATGCGTGCCACAGTTCAGGCCGGAGCATCAGAAAGTTCCCTTTCCATTCTGCTCTATAAAGTATTTATTTGTTCCAAACTTCGTTGCCCCCGGCCTAAGATGAACAGACTTATCCCATGGCCCATGCGAGAAGGGTATCGCATCCAGAAGACTGGAACCATTCAGCCGTCCCTGATTGCCGCTCTCCGAAATACGGTCACGCCCACCACAAGACTAGCCATCAATCATCGCACGCTGAAACAGAACCTTGCTCTTTGAAGATTTACGTTCTTGTACGAGCTTTTCTTTATTTTCTTTAGCGAAAACGCCGTTTTTCGTTTGTTATTGTTTCTTGCAGAATATTCAGCTTTCCTTCCAATAAAAATATGCTGTTTTTCTTTTGCCTTACGCTGTTTTCACGTTTTGATTTATATATAATGTAAGGCAGTTGTGCAACCAGTTGAAGTGATTGCATTTTCTTGCCGCAGACAAACAAGTAGGGCTGATTCTAATCGCAATAGGAATTACGGGAAGGGTGGTTCACTTAATATCAAGCCTTTCACTTAGGGCGAATCGCATATCACCGGTGAAGTTGGATACGTTGTTATGCGAAGTTGTTGCCCCTTCAGTCAGGGATTACCCCTTCAGTTTTGTTCAGTCAAGGACTGATAGTAGAAGAGGGGGCAGAGGAGTCACTATCGCTTGAATAGCACAGTTCAAGCTTCCGAGCTCTGTCTAACGCAGCATACTCCACGAGGTACACATTGTAGCGCGAATAGGAGATCTATAATAATGTTCGAGGCAGTATTTTTAGTTTAGTTTACAGTAATACTTAACACAATGGAGCGAGATAAGTTGTCTCTTTGATATCAGCGAATGGCAACATTAAACTCGAACAATTGCAATATAATGCTAAATAAAACAATAGATTTCACCCTTAATAGTTTCCTTCATGTTTTGTCTTCCACCTTGCATTTATTGTAACAATCCACAGTTCTAGGGGGTAAACCTACAGCATTCATTAAAACCCATGTCGATCGTTCTTTTTTTTTTTAAATGTCATGAAGTCCGAAACCAATGGGTAGGCTAAGAGTTGATGATTTATAAATATAGTTGATAATGCACGACGATCGTTCAATGAGAAATGGCTCTCAAGGGCTGATTCCACAAACCTCCGCCAGAAAACAGCCATTCAGATAGCCTAGTCGTGAGAGTGGCTCATGCTTCCAACTGGAATAATACGGGTCGGGGCCGGAACTTCGTCGTGACAAGTAATCTTTTCGCCTTCACTTCGGTTATGAATGACGCATCGATGTCCGCGAAGTGCGGGACGAGGGGTTTAGCACTATCATCTAGGTCCAACTGCGATTTTGTAACAGCTCGCAATAATGATTTCCCTTAAAAATGATGTAGAAATCGCGCCATGGGGCCCTTCCCAAAAGCTCCCACCTACTCCTACTATCGTGGGCACCTGACTGACGGAGTGAGAGCTGAGTTCACCAAAACTGTCACGGATGTCGCGATCATACCTGGCCTCATGACAGGCCCTTTAAAGCCTTTAAGTCTGCGTCAACAAACGTTTTTAAGGATTGTTTGCGAAAGTTAATGCGCCCTGGCTCATTGAAACACTCGCATTGAACCAACAGGACGCGAAAAATGCACCTTGCAAGAAGCATAGCGATCTGAACTGCCGCTGCCTGGGATGAAATCTCGGAAATCTTGATTGCGAGCTAGTTCAGAAAGGGCAGCATTTTGAAGAACTTGGCGAAATAAAACATTTGCACGTTATGATAAGGATAGCGACAAGATAAGCCACGGTAACGAAATCTCAAAGAGGACAGGTTCGTGACAAATAAATATCGTTTGCGTGGTGTAGCTGTAGTCACTATATCGGTTTTCTAGTTTTGGTTTCATAATGTTACGAAGAACTAAAGGGGGGGGGGGGAGGGGAGGGGTTAGCGGGGGGAGTAACTCAGAATACTTGCCTTTATTCGGCTCCATCAGTAAAGCTTGCTCCTTACTGCATATTTATGCCACAAAATGAAAACGAAAGACGAATGTAAGAAGAATTGAACAGTTGCATTTATTGAGACACACAACAATTTGGTTGAAATACACGATAAGATGGCCATTTCCGCACTGAATATAGTCACGTTTAGCGGGAACGTGATTACTAGAAGTTTATGAGCGTTGAACTTGTGGCATGGGGTAAGGTGGTGCGACCAGTACCTACTCGTCCTTCGTGAAACGGAGCTGAATGGGCTATAACGCTGTTCTGCTCAGCACGAGTCCGCAGGTTCAGTTGCGGCCTTGGCGGTCGCGTGTCGCTTGAGACAAACTGCGAAAATGTCCCCGCAAGTAGATTTCAGTTCAGTTAAAGAGGAGTGGGTCGTTTAACAGGACCGCGAATTCTCTACTAAAACATGCTTCAAAGACCCTGCACCCGTTTGGTTAGGGTTTCGTCGCGTTAAGGTTTCATTCCAGAATTCATCTGAAGACCTTATGCAATCAACCGGAAGACCTCGCGCGCCACTGAACCCCATTTCCGTTAAAGCATATCTGTATTCCCAGTCTCGAAAGGATAATATAATTGAGCCGCGCCTCTTGCAAGCGTAACGGCTCATTTATTCCTCAAAGTGAATTCTCGTTTCTTCAAAACATAGATAAAATGCGGAAAAGCTACAAATATAAGAAAATATAGACATAAAGGACATAAAAGACCGAGAGGAAGACGAGTAAGACCGCAAGGAGCTTGAGGAAAATTGCACCATGGCGAGGGCCGTAAAACCCGGACAAGATAAGCAAAGTGCCACTGCTGGCGAGCATCTCCATACGGCGGCACTCGCGTCTGTGCGTGCGTGTGATATGTCGCCACAGCTGGCGCGTTCATTCGCAAGGCGTACACTGCTACTGCCTCAATACCGTCATCGCCGACATCGTCGTCGCTGGTGCCATCTCCCTTGCCTATTTCATCCACGTCGCTTTCTGCTCCTCCACATCATCCCTTTTCAGCGTGTATTTTGCGCGAAAGCACGTACGTCATATATTTATTCTTTTTTTTCCCCCACTTTTCCGTTGTCTACCATTCGCCCCTCGGTAGTGGCGGTGCAGAACTTCCGTTCATTTCTGGTCTTCGCAACTCGAGCGCCCGGGATGTGGAGAACCGAGCCCATTTCGAAAGAGCCTAGTTTCAGGCCGCAATCGAACGACGCCTGGGGCCTCAAACTTGTTTCCGGTTGTCGTTCAAAACATGGTCCAATGGCAGCGACGATGGGCCGGCAGCAGCCGTTATGCAAGGCCGAGAGTGACGCTTCGCTCGCCGCATCGCTATCGCCACGGCCTCCTCTCTACTTCGCCTATTGGAACCGGAATACACGCGGTTAACGCAGCGCCTACGGGGAAGCCTCATGCGGCGTTCTTATGGCGGACGACGTGGCGAAAAGACCATTTACTCGTGCTTTCTCGTTCTCGGTCATGCAAGTGCGGACTTAGTTTTGTCGAGTGAGCAGCCGCTTTTTGTAGCAGCGTCGGTTTGAAGCGGCCGCGTAACGCTCTGGCAGTTGAGCATGTTTCCGTGTTCTGCCTTATTTTACTCTTTTCTTCCTGAACTGCGCCATCTCTCCTGTCACCATTTCGCCTCGAGAACCGGTCGTTGGTTTCCATCAGACAGGCGAAAGCAGATAGCACATACATAGCGCTTTTACACAGTGTAAAATTTTTAGATTATGGCCAGGCACTTAAGAAAAAAAAATCATGTTACCGGAAAAGATATGGGAGTGGCTGCAGAGGTGTCTATAGCTGGTTTTGTGTGTTTGTGTGTTTCTGCAGCTATAGATGTTGAATTTCTCGTAGCTCATTGACAGCGGATGTTTTTCTTTATTTTTTCTCATCTGAGCTTAAAAGGACTTAGTTGAAGATCCGGTGGGGTTCTGGGGGATAGTCCGAGACAAGTGCAGTAAAACGCAAATTACTTCTTCCTCGTGGTCTAATTTCTAGACTGCAAGTGGGCAGTAGCGCTTCTGTCTTAAGCCCTGAGCCATTCACTAGCCTACTTTTATTTCACATTTTCGCTCTATTGCTGCTTCGTGCTCCTCTGTCAAAGTAGCGTTACTCTCCATTAAGACTTTAACACTTCTTTTCCTTTCGTGTTCCTTCTTCATAGAACTTGCAGCCGCGTTAATTAATTAGTAAGGTTGTAGTTACCAACTGGAAGCTACCCAAGCGCAGAAACCGCCTAAAGAAGAGCTTTTCACGCTCTATTTCACATATTTGATATTGAATAAAAAATTATATTTGTAAAGATACGAATAGTTTTTCAAATCCGAATAGGTTGAGGAACCTGCAGGGTACGGCATCACACTTAATAGAGTTGACGAGCATTTTATGATCTGAATGATCCGCTTGGAGTCGCTTTGGAACGCTAAACCCCGTAAACTTCTTTTCTTTCTTTCTTTCTTTCTTTCTTTCTTTCTTTCTTTCTTTCTTTCTTTCTTTCTTTCTTTCTTTCTTTCTTTCTTTCTTTCTTTCTTTCTTTCTTTCTTTCTTTCTTTCTTTCTTTCTTTCTTTCTTTCTTTCTCTTTCTTTCTCTTTCTTTCTTTCTTTCTTTCTTTCTTTCTTTCTTTCTTTCTTTCTTTCTTTCTTTCTTTCTTTCTTTCTTTCTTTCTTTCTTTCTTTCTTTCTTTCTTTCGAACCACTACGAAAACGAAGGTCGGAGGAAGTAGAATTCCATGAGGAACTTAAACAAAGAAAAATCGTCAAAGTGACTGCATAATCTTAAACAATCCAACAGTTTAGTAAAGTATCGTGTTGCTTTAATATACACGTCAAATTTATTTTTTCGTCTTCCGGTGTCGCGCACATTTTCGGCAACAGTGCTAGGGAGAGGACTTCGGTGATCAAACTCGTTTCACCCTTTACATAGAGAAATTTAGGGAGTATTTAATACATATGTTGGCACATGCCACTGGTGCGCCTGCGTATAAACCTACAAAACCATCATATTTTATTTTAGATGCTTTTAAAAGGGTTTCAAATGCCCAAGCATGCTCCTTTAAATTTGGCCAACCTGCACATCAAGTGCACTACTGGGCATTGTTTGCCTTCACGTAAATGTCGTAGGTGCATCCTGCTGAATGCTGTTGACTGTCTTGAAGCGTACACTCCTGGCTCCTGGGGAAGCATGACGTTGCGCATAGTAATCACCTCTTGGCCGTGCACCAGGCGAAACTGCTAAAATAAAATTGTTTCTTGAGTTGTGCTATTGTAAGGGACAGTTGCATAGGGAAGAATGTCGTCTCATCTACGGTGCTCGACGTCCACATGCATATAGATCATATCCGCCACATAGTCATATTGAGTCGCTCAGTAAGCCCACTCGTTTGTAGGGGAGAGGGAAGGGGGGTATGCAAAAGTTCTGCGGTGGCGCGTGTTGCTTAAACGCAAATTCTCTGCCATTAGTTGGGATATTAACGTGCACCATAAAGAAAGGTGTTAGGCAAGGAGACACAATCTCCCCAGTACTATTCACAGCTTGCTCAGAGGAAGTATTCAGAGACTTGGAATGGGAGTAGTTAGGGATAAGTGTAGATGGAGAATACCTCAGTAATCTGCGATTTGCTGATGACATTGCCTTGCTAAGCAACTCGGGGGATGAACTGCAAATAATGATTGATGACCTAGACAGGAAAAGTAGAAAGGTGGGCTTGAAAATCAATATGCAGAAGACTAAGGTGATGTTCAACAGCCTCGGAAAGGAACAGCAGTTTACATTAGGTAGCGAAGTACTGGAAGTAGTAGGCGAATATATCTACTTAGGACGGGTAGTAACCGCACATCCGGACCATGAAAAGGAAATAACAAGAAGAATAAGATTGGGATGGAGCGCATTTGGCAAGCACTCACAGATTATGACTAGCAGCTTACCGGTATCGCTAAAGAGGAAAGTATATAACAGTTGCATCTTACCTGTACTCACCTATGGGGCTGAAACGTGGAGGCTAACCAAGAGAGTTCTACTTAAGTTGATGACAACCCAGAGGGCTATGGAACGAAAAAGGGTAGGGGTAACATTAAGAGATAGGAAGCGTGCGGAGTGAGTCAGAGAAATAACTCAGGTTACCGACATTCTAGTGGAAATTAAGAAGAAATGGGCATGGGCAGGACATGTAGTGCGAAGAGAGGATAACCGATGGTCACTGAGGGTAACAAACTGGATTCCAAGGGAAGGAAAGCGTAGCAGGGGGCGGCAGAAAGTTAGGTGGGCGGATGAGGTTAAGAAGTTCGCAGGAATGCAGCTAGCACAGAACTGGGTTAAGTGGAGAAATATGGGAGAGGCCTTCGCCCTGCAGTGGGTATAGTCAGGCTGATGATGATGATGATGATGATGATGAACGTGCACCGCGATCAGTGATCAAAATCTCAGGAGCACCGTGGCGGAGGACGATGTCCTCGACGAAACACTTAGATACATCAGCCGCTGTTGCAGAAGGCAAAGCTCGCGATTCGGCATACCAAAGGTCCGAGCAGGTCCATGTCTACCTGCTGGAATGGAAGATGTCCTGCGGGTTGTACGTGTGGAGTCAACGTATTTGACATTCACGGTAGGTCCAGGTATAGTGACGAACAGTCTCAGCTAGTTGAGGCCAGTAGTACTTAGAATGAATTCGTGTGAGTGTTGCGCTGTATCGTAAAATGCTCGGATGTTGGGCCATCATGGCAGAGTCTATTGTTTCATTACGTAGGTCAGCCGGAACAACCAGTAGCCCAGACATCGCACGCGCTGTGAATTTCTTTTTGTTGTTGTTAAGAAGGCGTAAAGCGGGTAGAACGTGGCTAGAACAGACGCGTGGGATGGTGCTTTTCTGACCTTTCAGATGAGCGATTATTTCACACAGTTCAGTGTCGAGTCGCTGCAGCGCTGCTATATCGACTGTACTCAGTGCTCCCCAAAAGGCGTCTTTATGCTCGTCGTCTTCATCTTCAGATGCTGATTCTACAGGGGCTCTCATGCCGGCGGCTATCTATGTGCAGGCGGCTGGACTTATAAACTATCAGAGCGTCGAATTGTTGCAACCGAAGGACCCACTGTGCAAGTCGCCCTGAAGGGTCTGTCAGAGTGCTGAGCCGAGAGAGAGGGCTGAGAAACGAGAAAGAAGATTTTTTTCACCCCTTCCGCGGGGGGACATAGAGGATGTAGAAACTGGCATTAAAGCATTAAGTAACTGCTAGCTGGTGCAGCAGGTGTTCGTACAATATAACGCCACCTACCTTATAAAGATCACATGTAGAGCGTGTTCAGGACAGCGGCTGATGTCTTCACGAGAAAACGGCATCGGATAAAAACTTAATAAAAAAACTCTCGCTGAAAATTAGCTGGTCGTAAAAACTGTTCATGCAAGCCGCAATTAGTTTACTGCAGTTTGAGCGAGATTATCTTATAGCAATAAAGTTCGAATAAAAACAACGCAATTTTAATCGATTAGTGTTGTGTAAATTATCAGTTACTTTTCTGGGGCTGTTTACTTACTGCTGTAATCGGTTATATTTGAAACAATGTAATTTCATTTGTAGTCGGTTACTTATTTGCTGTAAAATGTAAAGCCTGCGATTGACTGTCGTGTCTATATTACTCGCTCACCAAACCGTAGGGCCAGGCCATAGGAAACTGTGGTTATAGCTGCAGGAGTTGAATGCTGGCATTTTTCACTTACAACGCCCGAGGACGATGTCGGTCGACGCCGAATAAAAAAAAAAAAGTCGGCTACACAGCTATCATTCCGAAACACGTGTGGCCAGTGGTCGAGCAGCTACAGCTCTCTAAAGAGGATGCTCAGTCCTCTTTGCGGCAGGCGGACACCAAGTTACGTCCCTACTTTGCTGGCGGGTCACAGCGCAGGGCTAGAACAAAGCGCAAATGAGGAGTGCTTCGGGCGTCCCAAAACCTTGTGGACTGCGCCCGTACACCGGGATCACACGCTCCCTTCCTTCCTTTCTCTAGTGGCTGTCTCCCTAAAGAAACGACGGAAGAGAAGAGAGAGAGAGAAAAAAAAACGAAACTGCATTCTTGACGCACGTGGTGGTGCTGCTAAAGTGAGCCCTGAGACGCACTCTCTGAATTCGCGAGATAGCTGCGTGCAACGAAGAGTCCAGCGTAGAGCCGGGATTGCCACTTAGGACCAGCGACTCGTAACATAAATTCGCTGCGACGCACATAGCGTCTACGGTTGTGTGGCACGCATCTAACGCTAGCCCACTGTTTGCTCCCCCGAACACCGCTCCCTGCAGCCTCCTCCGTTTGCGTGGCAGTTTTGGGCGCCATTCTCGCCCCTCGCCCTCCACTTTGTCTTTGCCGTTCTCCGATCTCTCGCCACCACCCGGCAGGCGGGCTCTACGCATTACATTTTCTTGTGGGCTGTACTTTCCCGGGAACTTATCCGCGCTTTTATTTTCTCGCTTGGCCACCACCAAAAGGGTGGCCTGTACTGAGATGCGCGTTAGTGTACGCGGCATCGCCTCTTACTCCTCTTGGAGTAAAAAAAGAAAGAGGCAATGTCGTCGCCATCACGCCCACCTCCGGTCTCCATTGCCGCTGGCGGCGAGGTGAAGCCTTCGAGCTGTTAAGCCTAATCTGCGAAGACGCGATGTGGGCGCCTGTTGTCGCGCGCTCTTTCTCTTATTTTTCTCTCGCTTTACGCTCCGTGCTCTTGCTAGACTAGCTGGCAGGGTGGTAAGGACGAGAGGACCGTAATTAAAGAAGGACTCTGGGATCGGAGTAACGGTACGCTCGACTGGGGCACACTCGCTCTCTGCCTTAGTTTTCTCCTTGCGAGGACGGAAGCTCGAAGGGAAGAATGGAGGTTGCGTGCTTTCGGTATCGGACCAAGAAGTCTATTCTAGTTTTTACCGATAAAGGTAAGGATGGTTAGCTGTTCGAACGCACTTTTTTTTTTTTTTTCGAAGATCCCAAGGCGCGCCTCTGCGGAGAATAATGGCGCCTGTCCAAAATATATTTAATAGTTTTTGTTATTTGTGTCTGCAATGAAGGCCTCAGCAGAGAAGCCATTAGGCAAAAAATAACTTTTCTCACGTAATTTGAATGACACTTTTCTTTATACACGTATCCTGCATTTAAAATTTTGCTAGCCGAATTTTGGGCCATCGCGAAGAAACCGCGAACTCAGATAAGGTAGATCCCAGTCACGGATATGTCGGGGGCCAATTGTGGACCAGTGGAAGTTGTGGGGAAATTCTTGAAACCAAGAGGGAAGGGGCGAGTCTCTTGGGCTTACGTTCGGCTTGAGAGTAAAGGCACGGCTTTAGCACACAGTAGTTTACTCTATGGTTTCAGCTTTATTTATGCCATATGGGAATCACTTCACGTATGGGCACCGTTGCCTCTCGCCGTTGATCATTCTCATTCGGGTGTAGAAGACTTCTAGTGGTATTACATGTCTCTACGTCAAATCTCCTCCTCCTCCTCCTCCTCCTCCTCCTCCTCCTCCTCCTCCTCCTCCTCCTCCTCCTCCTCCTCCTCCTCCTCCTCCTCCTCCTCCTCCTCCTCCTCCCTCTTCCTCCTCCTCCTCCTCCTCCTCCTCCTCCTCCTCCTCCTCCTCCTCCTCTTCCTCCTCCTCTGTTTGGAGAGGCACGGACAGGCACGACAAAATGGCGATACTGTGGTTAATGTAGCTCTCGTTGTGCTAGATTTGCCGCACAGTGATGTAATCCACATGTGCGTAGGCTTTGCACCCACTGATTGTTTTACCATTGCAATGGCTTACACGGGTGCATAATAAGCCGCAACAAGTAATAAACGCAGGTAATAGAAAGCAATGTGCTCCTCGCATAGTATCAGGAAACTATAAGCAGCAATTCAGGCTCTGGCTGGGGACGCGACCATGAAATGGCCTTTTGGCGCCATGTAAGTGCGGTAAATCGTTCTTTTACTAAACCATTGTACACGGGCTTTTCTTACCATCGAAAGCCATCATATTCGCTACTGCTACAAACTGGCAACCCGCTCACTGCAACTTTTGACGGAGATCACGACTTTAACTGAAAATAGCAACGTAATTATTCTTTTTCTTATCTTGTACCTTAATACCCATTATGACTGGAAAATAAAACACACCCAAAACACTGTCGAAATTGTCGGGAGCAGTCTGTTATATATAGTGGACAGCTGGTATAGGACTCTTGGCATAGGCTATGTGCGAATGTGAAACATTAAACTCCAAAGAACAGTAACACGACACGACAAAACACGACGCGCTTCAACATAATGTAAACAACGGAGTTTAGTATGTGGCATGACATCGTGGTCTCGGCGCAAAAGAAGAGATCCTCAGCATGCCTGCCGAGCACGCGCAGTTCGTTCTTCGTGGCAGCAGGACTGAATGCCGGCGGTTCGCTGTCCCGTTCCAGCCTGGCATAGCGGGTTCTGCCAAATATATTTGTGGAAGTTCTACAACGAGTGTGTCTGTGGTTCATCTCCACAAATTTGGTGACTACGGGCTTCGCGTCTTCTCTCTCGGCTCTTGCCCTGCGCTTGCATCAGCCGCTTCGCTAGGCCTACCAGCGCCCGTAGCTCGAACCCCACCTACCTTCGATCGTGTAAGCCATGACCACGGATTTCCCACTCATGTACCGTCTCCGTCGCCTTCCACGGCGCCACCCATGAGTCCGCGGTCTCAACCCTCAAATGTTTTCCACCACCAGCACCCTGACTTTAGGTCACTGAACTCGAAACTTTGGTTCCTCACCATCGAGGCCTTGTTCTGCCAGCCCCGCATCACTTCGCAGGTGACCATATTCGACCACGTCATTGGCGCGCTCGCGCCTACTACTGCTGCGATCGTTCGCGACGTCCTGCGCTATCCGCCTTCCGATCCCCTTTACGATCATCTCCGGGCGACGGGGATCCAGCGAACTTCTGATACGGAGCCGCGTCGTCTGCAGCAGCTCCTTGCCTCAGAAGAGCTCGGAGATCGCAAGCCCACCGAGCTGTTGCGTCGCATGACCGCCCTGGTTGGAGACTCCGCTGCTTCACACGACAGCGCATTCCTGCGGCAAACTCTTCCTGCAGCGCCTACCACCGCAGGTGCGCATGATCCTGAGTGTGTCTACATCTCAGACACTGGAATCACTCGCTACGCTCGCAGATAAGATCATGGACGTCAGTTTCCCCTCCTTGGAAAATATTCATCGTCCTCTTGCCCATCCGTTACCCAACGTAGCTGCTGACGATAGCTATGCCCGCCTCACCGATGCTAATGAGGAGCTCACTAGGCAAGTAGCGCGGCTTACAGCTTAAGTTGCAGCCCTTAGTAAACGGCGGCTGCGTTCCTTATCGCCACCCCACCGTACCAGCCTCACTGCTCCTGGCAACCGTTCTCCACCCTCCAGGACCCTTTGTTGGTACCACCGCCGCTACGGCTCTCGCGCACGCCCATGTCGCCAGCCCTGCTCCTTCGCGGAAAACAGTCCGGCCGAACACTGAAGGAGACCGGTGTTCTCGGCCCACGATTCAGTCGCCTCTTCCATGTCACTGACCGTATAACGAACGTCCGCTACCTAATCGACAACGGTGCGGAGATCTGTGTTTTTCCGCCTACGTTGCCTGAGCGACGCCGTCCTTCACACCTTCCACCTCTGATCGCAGTCAACGGATCGACCATACGTACATGCGGCCAGAAGTCGGTGACTCTAGACATCGGACTCCGCCGTACCTATCACTGGGTATTTGCTATCGCGGACGTGCTCTCGCCAATCATCTACGCCGACTTGCTATGGCACTACAGGCTCCTAGTTGACATAAGGCAAAACCGCATACTGGATTCTGAAACAAGCCTAGTCGTCCAAGGCGTCTCTTGCCACGGTCCATCACTCCGGCTCCTTTAGGCGCACAGCACAGAGGCCAACAGACCACTACACACCATTATTTTTCTGGTAGCAAGAGCAGCTGTTGGTAATGTCTTTCTAACAGAAAGAATGAATAATAAAAACAAAAAATTGGACGGGCCAATAACAGCTGATTTTGACTTTAGCTTCACTGAACTTGTCTCCACGCTCAACATAATTCCGAAAGGCAAACATATCTCCCAGCAAGGCTCTTCTGCTGAGTGAAGTGCGTTCGTATGTAACCATCGCTTGGAACAGGGTGCGAAAACTGCGCACGTACCGTCTTCTCTGGAGTGGATAATTTGACAGCTGTCATCATTTATCAGAGTGCATAAATAGAAGCGAGAAATGAAACATATTTGTCTGTCTACAATAATGAAAAATTAATATCTCCTTCTTGCTCGCCACTCATTTCTTTTACACCTCACTAAGAAGGCCTTCTTATACAAACAAAAAACAATAAAACAGTATTTACCCTCGTCTGTACATACATAATATATATTTTAAACAAGCTGCAGGGAGGTACGTAAGTACTTCTCGCTGCTTCGAGCCGAGATTTTCTTTCTTGGAGTCTCTTCTTTCAGACGTGGCCCTGAATGATCCATCATTCGGATGTTGAGTGCATTTTGCATACAAGACAAATTGCGGACATACAAACAGCCCCTGAGTGAAGTGTGTCTCTCGTTTGTTTCATTGCCTACATGGCGGCGGGAGTATAAATAACCATATCTGTAGCAACAAGTAAACTTCACGGCTAAAATGTTTCTAGGTCTTGTCTCTCTATTGAGAGTACGCAATTGTGCAACTTTTGTTTGGTTGGTACGTTGGCACATTAAGCTTAAACATGTGGAAACTTCGTGAAACGAAAGCTGACAAGAAAGTTACCCATTTCATGAAACAATTGTAATTAGTGATCAAGAAAAAAAATTAAAACAAGGACTACAAAACGCAAAGTACATATAGGAGGTAGTGTTCCAACCAGATAGTGTGGTCGTAGAGTCTCAGGGTGATCACGTATGAATTTATTTTCTTTTTGGCGCCAATGTTATATTTGTGGTGCCTTTTTGAATGTTTTATATTTGAAAAGGTTCCAAGAAATTTGGAATGCTCTTCTAGGTCTCTATAATCAAGTCGCAGGTGCTAATTATGCTTCTTTTTTTAAATGGGCAAGTGACATAAATTATAACTTCGAGCAGTGTTTTTGATTTTACTGTGTACAATTTTAAATTTTGCTGGAAAACTTAAACATTATCCGATTTCAGGGCTTAGATTGTGGAAACAGGCCTATAACTAGAAATATTTCCTAAATATCAAGACGTGTACTTTTAGTTCTCATCCCGCTGTGAATAATTTCTACGCGTATGCTTAGATTTGCTTTTGAATTCATGGCACAGCCTCAATTGTTTTTCTCTCATCCAAAGTTCGGCTTATGGAATGTTAAGGGTGCACCTTTATTAGGGCGCTTTGATATCATCTGTCCTGTCCAATTACAAGAATTTTGCTTTCTTTCGCTTATTCGGATCATGCCGACCCTCAGACAAACATCAAGTGGTAAACAGTTCTATTCTGAGTTTATCGGAGGACGGACGTTCTCAGCAATCTTACGGAAGGCCTTTATGACAGTTATGGCGCCATCACTTTATCCTGTTTGCTCACTTCCTCAATTGCTATAAGTGGCAAAGAAAAAAGAAAATGGTCTTCCTCTCAGAATTTCTCTTGCACTTCTGCCCATGTTCTCTTCAGCCAGCGGCGTTTTATTTCGGGCAAGCAAAACACCATGAATCGACCACAGAAATCCGGGTTTCCTATCGTCTTCCACTTACACCGAGCACAGGCATGTGCGAACGCACACACATGTACGAACGCACACACATGTACACACGAGCAGCGCCAGGGGGCGCTCACTGAACAAACAGACGAAGCAAAAATGAAATTGAGGTGACCGAGAAAGGAATGCTGATGGAAGCGAGAGAGAGAGCAAACAGCAGCGACCGCGCGAAGATGGGCTCACATTTAATCGGACAATTTCAAAACACGCAGGCAAGGAAGAGATTGCCATGATGAAGAAGAAAAAAAAAAAGGGGGGGGGGGGGGGGGTTAGCGGGAGTGAGATAGCCAGCCGAAAGGCCCAGTTCTGAGGAGGGTCCCGCACATTCTGCTGCGGCGAGTCCGTAAACAAAAGCTTTCGCCCGATAAAGCGCGTCAGAAAGGCCCTCGGGGGAGAAACGTGGGAGACGTGGACGCTCACGCCCCGCCGAGCCTCCTCCGCAGCTCCCGAGCGGCGGCGCTTTCTCTCTTCGGTCTCATCCGGCGCTCCGTCGCTCTTTTGCGCTTGCTGCGTCGTGCACCGACTAGGCCGAGGAGGATCTCCGCTGGCATGGGAGCAGGAGCAGTGAGAAACAGATGCACGCACAGACGACGCAGCGGCCAGGCCGGACCAAAGAGCGGTCTCTCAAACTCCGCGCCAGACCTTACCGAGCCGGAATACGAGAAGTTATCGGAGCATTCCCGGCGCACCTGTCAGATGTGATATATCGACCGACCAAGGAAGAAAAAAAATTCCCACACCCTGTTTACTGAGGGGCGGGAAATTTCATTTCGAGAACAACTTTTCATTTCAAGCGCTAAACCCCGCAGCACAAGGCAGCAGCAGGGACAGCAACGGCCCCTTCGATCTCTCTCTGTGACTCGCCCTTTCGTCTGCGAACTCTCATACGCGGTCCGACAAACACACATCGAGGCACTTTTATTCTCAATGCCTTTTTCTTCCTCTCGCAGCCACACATTCACGCACACGCAAGCACAGACACACTTTCCACCGGAATCCCTGCCTCTCGCTCAGCGTTGTTTCACTTCTACCTTCATTCATTGGCCCCCCTCCCAGCTGCCAGCATCTCTCGTGCGTTCCTGCCTTTTCTGTGGCCAGGAGCATTGCTGCTTCTTCGCGACCACTTTGTTCAGTCGCGCCGGGTGTTTGAGGCAGCTGTGATTGTTTTCTTGCAACCGGAGAAGTCAAGCTCCCGCCCGCCACGAAGGCGACCAATCGACTCTTCATTTATAGCTGGGTTCGCAATCGGAAAAGATTAATTTGCCTTTCTGGCTCCCCTTTCAAATTATTTATTTCTCGAGTGTCTTATCTCGGCCGACCACAAAGCGCCTTTTTACCCCCTTCTTCTTCCCTTTCCTCTTTCTTCCTTCTTTTTCAGCTTCCTCACCTGAGATGTACTCATCGAGTTTCGCTTTTCTCTTTTGTTTTTTTCGCACGTGGGCTGCTGTATGTTTGCATATTTCCTCTCATTCTCTCTATACCCGCTAATACTATTCCTATTTCACCGCTCTTTCTTTGGTGTTTAGGAAGATAAAAAGAAAAATGGAGTCAGCTTCAAATGAAATGGCGTGCCGTTACCGAGATAGCGGCGAAAAAAGGCGGCTGCCGTTTTACTGTTTATTGATCTCGCCGTTCTACGCGCGGAACCCTCTGCGGGCGTCCAAGGCATCCTAGCCTCGAGTTTTCTACCCATTCTTGTGGGGAAGAGCTTAGCAGCCTTTCTTTCCTAATGGTCGCCTGTGACCATTTCAGTTTTTTTCCCTATCTCCCTCGTTGACGAGCACAGGAAGGAGGAAAGAAAAAATGTAATATCAATGTGTGACTTTTACAGTGGCTCCAAATGCGACAGATCGTAATAGCTTCGCGATGCTTTGCAGCCGCATACGGCCAGTTGTGTGAACCTGAGGTGCGGCAGATCTGCGTGCTCTTCCAACGCGGGTGAAAGAGAACTGGTCAAGCATGATTACCGGTGAACACATTCAAAGCCTATACTTACTGCATTCTCTTTATATAGGTTACTATCGATACTTAAGTACAAGCAACAGTGTCCTGGCAGAGGCTGGTTCATAATTTGTACTTTAGTGACAGCAAATTGGTTTAGACATGAAAGTTCATAGATTTCACTGCATGGTAGACGCAACAAAGGAAACATTGTGAACCAAAAACAAGCACTTTTAGATTCGTAGAAAACTGTCTAGGCAACATACAAGGTTCTTTCTTGTGTAACGTACACACTGACACAGGAAGATGCAAGACAGCGGTCATAAGTGGTGAAGTACTTCGTAAGACCAATGATCTGACCACTTAATCAAGGGTTTTACAGAAGCCTGTCTGGCAAGGGGCAAATATAGAGGATGAAGAAAACATACACTCGCAAAGTAAAAAAGAAAAAAAAGAAAAAGAAAGTTATAAACATGACGTTTCGGGACCCCTACGGGTTGCTTGATCACAAAAAAAGAGAGTGTGGAATGGGCCGCCTCTTATAAGGGTGCTTTACAGCGTAGTGAGTGTGCTTAGCTATCGGGGAGATTTCCCTTAATACGATGAATAATACTTGTTATGGTCTGTATGTAAAAAGATTCCAGAAGCAATCGTGAAGATAAAGATTTCTTTGTGTCCAAGATCGGGGCGTTGCCAAAATCAGTGGTGTGATTGGTCTTTTGAGCATGCTCAGCAATGGCGTTGGAAGACACACGACCTTTGCTGACGTCGTTGTTATGGTCTCTTCATCTTCTAAAATCGCCGGACTCCCCAATGTGCGAAGCATTGGAGTCCTTGGAAGGTATCTTATCGATAACTCCAGGTAGTGCGGGCACTCCAGACAATCTTTCACGTGACAGAGGTTTTGTTTCAGCTTGCTGGACGGCATAGCGCGATGCTCACACCATATTTCTCAAATATACGCGCAAGAGCTTCACTTGTACCCCGAGAGTAAGGCACGCTGGCGCGCTTTTGTTCTCCGACGAACCGGGGCTCTGTAGGTTGCAGGGAGCGGCTTTCTTCGTTTCGAAGGAACTGTCGTAGATAGCCGTTATTTCTAAGGTGGACGCGGACACTTCTTGCTCGGAAGAGTGCAAAGTGGGACTGGAGCATGGACGAACTGCTCTGCTGAAAAGGGCGGAAACGACGGAACTTTGTGGCTAATAGGATGGGCAGATTCAAAATCCAGATATTTGCCGGTGTTTGTAGGTTTCTGGAGAATGGTAATGGCAAGTCCTTCCTGTGTGCGGAGAACGAGAACGTCAAGAAAAGCGATCCTTTCAGCAACTTCTTCTTCAATAGTAAATTGGACACTAGGTTGAAAAGAGTTGAGATGGTCCAGAAACGGTTCGGCGCTCTTGCGGCGAGTTACACAGAAACAATCATCCACGTACCACGAAAAGAGTTTTGAACGAGTATGAAATGACTGCAGGGCATTTGCATGCTCAACCGCGAGGTTGGCACAGGTTACCGACACCGACGCACTCATAGCTGTACCAGACTTGCTTGTAAATCCCCTTGCTGGAAAAGCAGTATGTGTTTTTCAGGCAGGAGCTGAGGAGACGGCACACGTCAACAATTTCAAAAGGCGTTCGAGATAGCAGTGACGCATCTTCTTGTACCCTCACCATTTCACAGCGAAGTCCGCAAGAACGCATGTAAACATCGACTTTACATCAAAAGATACCATGATGTATTCGTCATCAACAGATACGTCTTTGAGCTTCGAAAAAAAAATCCGAATAATCTTTGACGTATGTCGATATTCGTACAACGAGAGGCCTGAGAACTTGGTTCCAATACTTAGACAGGTTTTGCAACGGGGAACGCATGAAATCGACAGTTGGTCTGAGGGGTATGTCTAGTTGTGATCTTGGGCAAGCCGTAGATAGCGGGTGCTGCGCTGTTATGGCAAAGCAGCTTATAGTAGAGTTACTTTTTCGCAAGTGGAACAAATTTAAATACGTCGGCTAGGAGTTCCTGAAGCTCTGATTCTATTTGCTTTGTTGGATTATGGCTTAGCTTGGCGTAGGTTACTTTGTCTTGAAGCATGTCAGGCATCTGTGAAACGTACTGAGTACGGTCTAAAACAACGGTTGCGTTTCCTGTGCAGCTGGAAGCACTACTATAGTTTCATTGTTCTGGAGTCTCTTTAGAACATGCTTCTCGGGCGTCGGCAAACTAATGGATCCACTTGGTCTTCTATAAAGCGCGCCGATAGCACGTGAGCGTGCTTCGGCTTGAAACTTCGGATCTACTAGGCGTACTGCTTGCTCAACGGCACAAGTCATTTGGCCTGGCTTGGGTGCGACGCCTTTGTTAAAATCGAGGCCACAGCTCAAGCGGCCGTGTTCCGCAGGGTCCAAGATGTGCGATGATAAATTGTAGATGCCAGGTACAGCCCCGGAGGAGTGTCCGGTGCTTCCGAGTAGGCGCACGAACTTCGTTTCTTGGCTTGTCATCCTTTCGTCCTGCGTTCTGGATGAGACGTAGCTGACGTGAAGCAACGCGTTGATGAAATAAGGGCTCAGAAGATCCTGAAGTTTGTGTGGCGAAAAGAACGTTTCTTTTTCAAGCCGCTTAATAGTGGCCTTTGTATTCATGATGCGGGCCTGAAGGAGATGCTGCTCTGCTTGGGAAATTACCTTTCTTTCAAACGGTGTCTTTATTTGAAGCGGTTAGCGAAGGGATTTCGAAATAAGCCCACGTGCCTCGCAGCGGAAGTTGAAATGAAGGTGGCTGTGAAATGAGGCCAGTCTGGACTTCAAGGAAACAAACTGACGAATCTTTGTGATTGAAGCTGGTCCATATTTTCCGCAGAAGGCAACGTAGTCAAAGGTAATCCTGTCTGGCGAGGGGCAAGCATAGTGGCTGCAATTTCTCCTGTGCTTTACCACGCGAAGAAAACAAAACAAAAACAGAGATGCTTTCAAAGCTTTGTGTTTCAATCTTCGATTTACTGTTGAGGTTGGTGTTGAAATAATGTTGATTCTATCCAAGGCCAGACATTCTTGCATGTCGTATCGCTCATTCTCATGCCGTCTGAAAGGTCGATAACTATAGACGCTTCTCGTAAGTTGATTTTATGCTGCTAGCGATGCTACTGCGGAACAGCTCGTAGCTTGCAATTCCTCGAGTATATTCATTCGTTCGAGCCCGCAGTCTTGGTAAGCAATCTGTTATTTAGGGCGGCGAGTCCGCTAAGAACTCCTGTCTAGCGAAGTGTGGAGGTGAAAGGCTACTGCTATACTAGGAGGCGAATGAGGATTTTTTCCTAACGTTTGCACCTGAGAAATGCAGAACTCGCCACAATGAAGAAAGCTATCTGAACGAGTCTCTCTGGAATAATATTCTCCGTGCTTCGAGCCTCAGTTAAAGTATTCTGCTTTTTGCTGCACTGATTTCGGTTACTATTATATTTATAGCACTAAAAACATACCTTGCAAAAAATTAGGGGGTTACGTTCAAGCTTCACCCTTAGCATAGACCTGAAGCGCCTTTAACGGAGTTTTTATTCTGTGAACACTTTGCATTTTTTGTTAATAATAGTAATAATAATTGGTTCCCATTAAGGGAAAGGCGCAGTATCTGTCATACTTGTTTTTGTAGACACCTGAACCGCGCCGTAGGGGAAGGGTGGAAAGTAGAAGTGAAAGTGCAAAGAAAGAAAGAGGAACTGTAGTGGAGGGCTGCGGAGTAATTTCGATCACCCGGGGATCGTTAACGTGCGCTCATCACATAGCGCACGGACGCCTCTTCGTTTCGAGTCTATCAAAACGCAGTCGCCGCGGTCGGGAAAGAAGTCGAGTACACTATCACAGTAGTCGGGCGTCTTTCCACTGCACCACCACGGTGGGTTAAATAATAAATAATTAGTTCACAGGAAAAGAAAGGCGCAGTATCTATCATACATGCTCCGTGGACACCTGAACCGCGCCGTAAGGAGAGGAGGATGAAGGTGGAAAGGAAGAGGCGGTTGCCGTAGTGGAGGTCTCTGGAGTAATTTCGACCACCTGGGGATCTTTTAAAAATCCTGGCCCTACGGAGCTGGGACGGTAGGTCAACGCCGCTTGCGGCGTGGGCTAGCCAGCCACCGAATTTTATCTGCTGTAGGCTGCCATTGCACCCGCCACTGCTTCGGTGGTGAACGACGGCTGTTGTTGTGGCGCGCGTCTTTCTCTCCCAATTCTTTTTCTTTTTACTCTGTTTTCTTCTGTCTGCACGAGGCAGCGGAGGTGGCTCAGCACGTTAAAGATTCCCAGGTGGTGGAAATTACTCCGTAGCACGGTGCAAGAATATTCTTACACCGTGCTCCGTAGCCCTCTACTATGGCTCCTCTTTTTCTCTGTCCACTTTCACTCCCACCTTTCTTTTAACGCGGTAGCGTTAAGGAGCTCGTGTCGCAGAAAAGCCGGTGTCGTCGGCGTCCAGTGAGCGATAAATTCCGGCATGCACTTCATAAATAAAAAGCAAGTTCCAAGATGGGCTGGGTGGGAATCGAACCAGGGTCTCCGGAGTGTGAGACGGAGACGCTACCACTCAGCCACGAGTTTTTTTTTTCTTTATTTCCGAGGTATACATGAACAACAAATTGTCACACTTTTAATAAAACACTTCAGCTGCCCTTGAGCTGACGCGTGTGAGGTTAAAATTTCTTCAATTTTACCAGGTTATCCAGAACTTCTGCCCACTGTGGTGGGTCGGGGAGCGCGCAGATACAGTCCCGTAGATAAACAGCACTTTCAACAAAATTTTAACGTACACTGCGAATGTTAATATCTTCATGCCTTACTTGCATCCGTGTTTTCCACAAGCTGTGGAGGTCCAGAAGCATTATTAAATCATAGGGTACGTCTTCGTTCTCCACCGGTAAAAACCGGATGCCATAAGGGTTTAGTGGTAGCTCTTTTTTAATTGTTCTTTGTAGCACGTCCCAATGAAATACTGCATCCCAGCAGTCTAAGAATATGTGTTTAATTGTCTCTGGCTTCTTGCAAAGCAGGCAGTTTGTCGTCCAAGGGACATAGATTCCTTTTTTGTGAAGCCAGGTTTTGACGGGTAGAGTGTTCGAGTGCAACTTAAAAAAGAACGTTTTGGCAGCCGGTTGAACTGGCATCCTCTTCACTCGTTTTAAAATATCCTGCCCTGGGCCTCCACGGTAGGGCTCTCGATACAAAGGTGCCGGCAGCATTATTTCCACTAGGTCCTTATACAGCTTTTTCTTGCCAACACTGTACAAATATTCACGGGAAAAACGCACTTCTAACAACTTGTAAGAGAGAACTACCTCGCGCAAATATCCTGTGACAGCACCACGCATGTTTTCACTTGAGGAGACAACAAATCCGGGTAACAGCCTTTGCAGCCGCACTTGCATGACTGTTCTTAAAAAGGTGTCATTTTGGTCGCGAAGAAAAAAAAAGCGCGATACCACTTGGCGCAGAAACAAATGAATCAAACCGACTCCTCCGCTTTTTAAAGAAAAAAATAAATTCGTTCGCCTCGTCTTTTCCCAGGTCGAAGTCCAAAGAACAACCGCAAACACACGATGAATTTTTTGAATGGCAGTTCGTGACGCACATAGAACATTCATTACATACCATATCTTTGAAATCAAAAACACATTGCAGATGAACGCGCGTGAAAAGATTGACAGTTGCCTTCCCTGCCATGCTTCCGATTTCTCTCGCACTCTATTTGTTTCTTCCTTCCAATGTAAGCTAGGATCGCGATAACATTGTAGGGGCACACCCAGATACTGCATTGGCAAGGAAGACCATTGCAATCGGGAGAAAGAAGCCGGTTCAGCATCCCATAAGCCGTGCCAAAATCCGGAGCTTTTTTCCCAGTTAACCCGACATCCAGTCTGGTCACAAAACTTTTCAACAACGTTAACCAATTCACAAATGCTCTCTCTGTTTTCACAAAATACTGCAATGTCGTCCGCGTATGCAAGTAGCTTCACATGCGCCGATTGAAGCTTGAAACCCGAGATGCATTATGCTTGGCCATTCTAAATAATGACCACTCAGCCACGAGTTCGATGCTTGAAAGCGGTACAAAAGCGCTTCTAGCGAATGCGGTGTTGCCTCAGAAACATGCCGTAGAACGTTATACTGCAGTGTATATCGGTAATTATGAGCATGTTACTTACAGAAGTCGCAGTTACACGAGTAGCGAAGTACGTTTCCGCTACATTTCTTCTTCGCTCTGCGCACATGCAGAGCCATCTTGCGGCAAACACGGAAGAACCCCTCCTCGCAATGTGCGGCGCTGCCCCGACACGCGGCGCGCCACTCGCCCCTGACGTTTCGCCGTGCACCCTCACAGGTTGTAGAATCAAGCGTCTTTCCTTTCTTTAGATCACTATCTTCGCTCACCCGCTTCTCCCCTTCGGGCTGCGCGGGTACCGGTGCGAGGATGCCCCAATACCCTTGCGTTTAGTAAGTTTTCTCGACGAGGTGCAATAACGCTATCGCGTTCCACTCTTGAAGGCGAAGCTTAAGCGTGCTCCAAATTTTTTCTCTTACGGCGCGGTTCAGGTGTCCACAGAAACAAGCGTGGCAGATACGGCGCCTTTCCTCTCCTGTGAACCAATTATTATTATTAGGCGGCTCAGCTACAGAGCCAGTAGCAGGCCCTTGCATTTTCTTTTCCTTCTTCCTACAGCCACAACAACAAGTGCGGTTGCGTCATAATTTTGATGTGAAACCACGCGTGTATTTTTTCCGAACAGTTTTTTTTTTCGGTTGGGTTATACTGCGGCGGCGACGGCAACAACCACGGCGATGGCTTTTCTGCCTAACGAGCTGTATGCGCTTCGCGTAAAAAGGGTCGATCTTCAATATCACAGAGTCTAAACTTGATTTGAATACCGTTACTAAAGCACAAATACGGAAATTGCCCTTGGGAGTGCATCAAGAAGCTAAGTGCTCTGGAAACGAGGAAGATGAGTTATTACAGCCGACGTAAACTCACGAGCCACTGGAGCAGAATCTCACCAACAACTCCACAATCGATAGCCTCGATAACGTAACGGTCGTGGTCTAAGACGCTCTCGCAAGGAATAAGCCGAAGAAATTCATGAAAGTAACAGCGAGAAAAAAAGATGAAAAGAAAGTGTGAGAAGAAATAATGATGAAAAAAAAAAAAGAAAGGACGAGAACGCCGGAAGAAGACGCTGCGGCCTGGAAAGCGTTCTTTCGTCTTAATCGCGCGTTGATGAACGACGTCCGAAGAGCGCACGCCTCAGCGATGATACGAGCGGATCAATCTTTGCCGTTGTCTCGTCCCTCGTCCATAACGGTGCTCCGACAAGGCGAACCCGTTGGTGCTTGATCTCTTCCCTATTCCCTCACCTCGTTTTCTCCGACCCGAAGAAGACTCCTGACTCGTGTTGCGCGTGCACGCACGATGAGACATTCCTCTCTGCGCGAAGGCACCGTCCCTGGTTGAGAGCGACGTGGGACAACTTGAGCGTGCAAAATAAGCGCTTTAGCGAGATGCGAGCAGCTTATAATTTGGACGATAATAGTTAAAAAAGCTTGGGGTGTGAAAGAGGATCTCCCATGCAAGCTTACGCTTCTGCTCCTCGGCGTGTTTGGGTGTGGGTCTGGAGTGTAGGAAAGTGAAGTGGCAAAGGGCACGAACGAAGAGGAAAGGAACGGTCGAGAAAGAAAAAAAAAATGACGCTTGTAGAGAGCTGCGATGCAAAAGTCGAGAAAAAAAAAGACAAGGGCAAAATGTATTCGACAAATAGCTGTCGAGGAGAAAGGCCTTCGAATAGGGAGTGGACTCCGTGGTGTTCCAGCGTCATTCGGGAAAAGTGCTCCAAGATGGATGGACGGATTTGGGTGAATGATGCGTGTGCCCCGAGACCGACAGCAGTGCGTGCAGTGGGACGTCCTCTGAGGGGTCTCTGAGAGCAGAATGAAGCGGCGAGTTGTCCGCTCATCACAGTCCTCGAAGCTGCGGATTTCACGCAAACCGAGGAAAGTGCCCTCTGGAAAGGCGCATTAAAAGAACAGTGAAAGTGCGGGATCTTCGCTGAAGAGAGCTGCTGGGAAGAATCCTGCCTCGACGACATCTGCAAAGGTCTTCCACTAGCCTAACCTATTCGCTGCATCTGTTTTCATTTTATGAACACCGAACATATTCGCCGAATGGTCGTGGATATAATAGCTCCATGTACTGGAGGGGGCCTCCGATTAACTAATAAATAAATTTCAGTCAATAGAACCCAAAAAAGAACCAAAACGCAAATCTCAGAGTCATTTTCAATCTGTCTCTGTGCAGTTATCTTCAGCAGTATGCACTTTCGGAGAAAGATTACACCCATTTTTTATCTTAGAATAAACCAATCATGCAGGGCATAATTTTCAGGAAAATGACTCAGTCTTACAAGCAAATCATAATTCTATGGACGACCTCAAAAGGAACTTTTAAAATAGTTTCAAACTTGTCAACCTCTCTCGAGCACGGTTCTATTGAGCGCGTTTGTTTCTTTCCCGCTCGCGAGGCATAGTCGACCAGAACAAAAAGGCAGTCTAGAGGTATGGTGAGGCTAATCATAGCCTTTATTATTTTTCCCCAACTCGGCTAGCACCTGTTATACACAAGCCGTATGACACGTGCCGCCGCAATCTTTTATCAGCGTGATAGGTGACACGCCAAGGGACGTTAACAGGGGCTCTACAAAAAGGGAGCATCTGCATAAGCGCAGCCGAAAAAGCAGCCTGGCGGCCGCCAAATAAAGTACTCAGCAGCCTTCATGCTGCTTCTTGCTTTTTGTAACCAGTGAACACCACATCGTGAAGGACGATACAGTCTAAACGCGCATAATAGAGAGTAAAAAAGGAGTGATGTGTTTTCAAGCACACCCCGTATCACAAGTGGAGTATATTCCCTCAGTCTTGAGTTTTATTGCGAGAATAACGCAATTCATATGGTCGGCAACGAAAGCGGATTCTCACTTCAAAATATGCGAAGCTGTCGCGATTACCAGAATTTTAATTAACGGATGTTTATATCTCTAATTCCCAACCTCAAGACTTCTATCACCGCGGTTAATATCCTGTGCCATTGCTAACATCAAATTAGTATTTTGTAAAGTGGGGTAAACATCTATTGCCAACAGTGTAGCATTTCGTATATTCAGTTTGGGAAAATCTACCCCAGAGCATGAAATGAATGCCCTATACTCCCACGGTGGGTAAATTTGGGAGCCTGTTATTCCATTTTTACTCCCTTATGGGGTAATTCGCGTTTACTCTATGCGCACCGAATTTGCAGTGTCCCGTTGAAGTCAGATCTCAGTGGATTCATTCGGCATTAGAAGAGCATACGGTGTTACAGTTGTATAGCCGAGTAGGTAAAAGAAAGAAAATTAAATTCGATTGCGAACTATGCGCTATGCGAACTAGGCAGTGATCACTTCACTGCTGCACAGCGATTCCTTCTGCGTCGTTTCTCTTTGTGAATTTTTCAGCTTCTTTAATATGCTGAAGTATTGTACTTTCTGAAGTCAGATGTGGGCACAAAATTCAACAGAAGCCTATAAGGTACTACATAATATAACCGCATGTTACCTCGTCGACATTCTTCTTTTGTTGTTTTTAACCTTCAGTCGAACCTGCTTATCAAGGGGAAAAAATCAGCATGCCTCACAGCATTGTATCGTAGTAAGACTCGTTTCCTCTGCCCCAAGCTTCGCTCTAACTAAGATCTATTCGTGGCTGCGGAATAAGTTCGTAGAGAAAGGTCGCAGATTTTTCACAGTATGCTACTCCGAAGTTCAGGCTACGAATTCTTTACAAGCCGCTACTTAGAAGTTCGCAACTTCTAACTTCACCCGCCCCAGTCCTTGCGAACAGAGAACGCGTGTGGCCTGCGGTAGGTCCTCCACCAACAAAAGAATGATCTTCTCTTTCTCAACAAAGAAATACCACGAACGGGCAGAGTTCAACTCTTGGTCTCGCAACCGCGCGGAGCTGCGGTTGATTGCGCGAGAACGACTTCCACTGCTCACTCGCGAGAGCTAAGCTTTTTCTCGTGAAGAGAGGGAAGAGCACGAGGGCGAGGGAAAAACCTGCATCCAGCGCGAGCGGATTAAGCGCACTGGCGATGAACAAAGCGGTCCTAGGGCCGCGCTTACAAAACTGCTCTCCGTGCGGATGAGGGAACATCGATCTCCGCGTAGGTCTTATTTCTCCTTCGTTCTTGTTTTCTCCTTTCCTGATTTGAATCCGCACCATTCGAGAGCAGCGCTAGTGCAATTTGTACCAGCCTGTAAACAATGGGCGCACACTAAAGCCCGGTCTGCCACGCGCTGTCATCGTGTAATTAACGCGAGAGTTTGCCTTCACGCTGCGGCTCATTTGACTGTTCTCGCGCTCCTCGAGTAAGTAAAGACATACTCAAACACGCGCCCGAGCAAACTAAAGGAAGGGAAAGGGGAGGAGAAGAGGCTGGGCTAGCGACCATCAGCTAAGCGCGATCTCGCTCCGTTCTGGAAAAGCGTTCCGCATTCGCCCCAGTTCGCCGGCTGCGAAGCGTGACTCCTGGTTTGTTGGTGAGGAAGCCTCGTTGAGCTGTGTGGAGACTGCAAGCAAAGAGTAATCATTAAACTAAGCAATAAGCCGGCGAACGCGGACCAAACAGGCTGAAGCCTCATTTAAATTTCGTGTAAAAAAACTCTGGGACAAAACAGAAAAATTTTGTTATGCACAAAGTGTTAAGGGCTGAACGGGGAGAAAGATGTTTCTCTTCTTAACACATGACTGCACGAAACAGAAATAATTCCCGAATATTTCTGCTTTAAAAAAAGCTGGTACCTTCCCCAGAAATTGGTCCCGAGTAAAGTTTGTGACATCAATTAATCACAGGTCTGGGTAGGCATGGGTAGGCATCCAATCCTGCCCTTAATTAAGTTTTTGGTTTTTAAAACGCTCATTTAGGTTTAGTAGAGTACAGGTGCTGGCGTTAGCTTTTCCTCCGTTGAAAAGATGAATGGTTAGAAAATTGCTTATTTAGAAAGTATGGCGACGACATCATTAGCAGACTAAAACTAGTTCTTGAGTGGAGAAACATTAAACGAGGAGGCACAAATAAACAAGTAAAATGATGCAATAAACCATTCTCGATTTCTACGGCGACAATAAGCTTTAATTTTGGTTGCGATGCAAATTTAAGAGGCGGGTTTTGCTATCACTCGATAGCTCAGAAGGCGAACATACATCACAGATGAAACCAAGAAGTAAATTATCGTGAGCGACAGATTGATAAACACACTGATAAAGTAGAAACGTTCAGGAGAAGAGATTTTGTATTTAATCGCTTCAAAACTACTAAGAGGCCCAACACTGTTATTGGACACGTGGAATAGGCGTTAGCAACCACAGTACGTACTTTGAGATAACAAAGGGTTAATTTTTTTATTCATGTAACCTTCACCTATGCAGTAAGAAGCTCTGAATAATGGGGCGCATTGTGTACTGAAAAGCTTCAGTATAGCCTGATCCGTGATCCGCTGCCTGGGTGTAGGAAACGTAGGGGTTCACCTGAACTGCGTAACTGCAGTGTGTTTCCCACTCTAGGTAATGGAAGCAGGTCAGTCCGGAGTAATATAGTTTTCTTATAGCAGCATTGAAGAATTTATTATCAACTTATCTAAGTGTCGAATCATGAATAAAAAACGTTGAGGCCACTGGGGTAACCCGCATAGGAGAAATGGGAAAGCATCCTTATTAGTAATTTCCTTGTTAGTAATGTTCTCATCACTAATTTTCCTATTAGTAATTTTCCGGTCACTAACTTATTATTGCTTACTTCCTTCCAATTTCATTATCACAAATTTTCAATTTCATTTTCACCTATCTGCTACTTATTTCATTATCGCTAGTTTCCTTGTCGCTAATCATATCAGCGCTACGCAAGTTTTTGTTTTTGTCTGGGGACACGTTTTGTCGTCAGTTCTGGCCTCATGCAGTGTTTGGCGGAACAACATAACTTAACATGGCTTCCGTGTTAAAAATGTCGTCGAGAGCAAGGCGTAGCAAATAGATAAACGCCTTTAATTGACGGTTGGCTGGGAAGATGTTTGCATAAAAGTGAAGAAGTGAATGCAGTATGAAAAACGTACAATGCAGTCACGGACCAGCACAGTCATTAAGAGGTTCGCAACAGAAACGAGCCGTTACCGGAAAGGTAAGACCTTCGGAAAGGTAAGACCTTCCTCACAAGAAAAATGGGCTGTAGGACGTCGCAGCAGTACTGAGAAACAGGCGAAAAAAGCGGGGCGTTTGCTGCCATATGTAGATTTAGAAATTCGTAGCGAAGGCGTGTAACGTTTGGCCTACCGAAAGCTTGAAACGAAGCATAGGAAGCATAGGAAGAAGGGAAGGGAAAAGGGGAGTGCATGACTTCGCTTGGGGATAAGCTAATCTTAAAAAAACAAAAAATGCTAGCTAATTTCTGCTCCTGAAGCTTAGAAGGCATGGTACATGCATAAAATCTTGTTTACCTGCCCCGTCTTCCAAGATTTCTTTAAACAGGGTGTTTCGGTGAAGATTTCAGTAATTCAAAAATAGTGAGTTTAAATAAAAAAATATCATAAGGGATACTTAGATTCCGCTTTTAAGGGTATGCCGCGATAGCCCAGGCAACCACCTGCCATTTAAATCCCGGCTTTCAGCAATCAAGGTGCTTGCTTGGCCTAGGTGCCTGTCTCGAAATTCAAGAGCACTTGAGGGTTGATTCTTATTTTACATTTCCACTTCAAATAAGAAACTCGAGTTGAGTGCTCCTCCCAACTTTCTGATATCATGTGGTCTTCTTAAGTCGCACAAGCCACGTAACAATCTGTGGGTGGCCATGTCACCTGTCGGCTACAACCTGCTGGCGCCATGCCCGTGATTGTTCGCTCGCGACGGCGACGCCAGAGTTTCTGAGAAAGAGCACTGTACGCTATCGCGTCAAGGTTGTTTGGTTTCTGGGGTTTAACGTCCCGAAGCGACTCAGGCTATGAGAGACGCCGTAGTGGAGGTCTCCGGAAATTTTGACCACCTGGAGTTGTTTAACGGGCACTGACATCGCAAAGCACGCGGGTGCCTTGCTTTTCGCCTCCATCGAAAAGCAAGGCGCCCGTGTGCTGTGTGATGTCAGTGCACGTTAAAGAGTATTCTCAGTAACAACTTTTTATCGCCGTGAGTCCTCTAATTATCCAACTAATTAACTAGACTCACGTAAAAGTTTTTAATTATCCCAGGTATGGCGTTTGTCCTAATCGGGGAGCTCAAAGACGATGCCATATATGTATTTGAAGCAGAGAAAAACTAACTTTATAAATTCTTTCAACGCACGAAGATCCGACCTTCTCCCCTGGCTGCCTGTAAAGCATACTTCACTACCCAAGATGTTGCAATGTTAGGAAGCCATCTTAAGTGCTTCTCCTATAGCCCTTCTTAAATGGACCCTGAAATGGTACATGAAGGTATATTACAATGCAGTAAGTCCATACAGGTGGTCTTTGTGAGAATTCGGTTTAAAGTTTAAAGTTTTTTTTTCGAGCGTATAATTTACAAAAATTTTATAAAGAGTGCCTCTGGAGATCTCTGGCGACCGATTGGGGATCTCTGGTAGCCGATTGGGGTGATACACCCACGCGTGCTCCGAGCGCAAATCTCCCGTGTGACGTCACATGGGCTTCCTGGACTCACCCGCTCATTGCATGTTCCCAGGTTAAGTGGGCGAGAGGGGGCGTGATGAGGCGCCGTCGTGATTTGTTCGCTTTTTTTTTTTTTTTTTGCTCTCCCGCGTGGGCTGAGTTTAACGGTAGAGGCGGAGCATTATTTTTGATAGTCCATACCTTCAGTGCTTATGAAGACAGCTTAAAAACATTGCGTCACGGTGACAACTGATGGAAGGCCTATTGCTAACGTGCATTTTTTTGCTTTCGTAAATAGCTTTTCATGGCCCTTTTAAGCTCTGTGCAAAAGCGACGTCCGGTGATGACGTGAACATGGCAACGGAGCAAATTCGAACTGACTGCTCTATTATAACGTATTGAGCCCATTAATCCGTTCCATTGCTGTTACATATAACAACCACGCAGCCCGTAACGACTGGCCATTCCCTTGCAACAAGCTGCAAAGCAAAATAGTGTGCATGATGCGGCTCCATTTTGTTTGCAGTTCGAACTGACCGTGGTCGCCACTGCTAACATCATCACTGCAAGCCGCCTCTGTACCGAACGTCCCGCGCATCTCTTTTGCTCTCTTCCGATTTCGTATAAATAAAAGCGCTGGACTTCTACCCGCTGTAAGGCTTTATGAAAGAATTTTTTCTTCGTTTCAAAAAATAATACGGCGTCGTCTCCTCCACGGCTTCGAACTCCCTATTGGGGAAAATCACCCAACTGCGACAATGAGAAAGATACTTAGTAGGTGTTGCTAATTAGTTTTATAATTAGAGTAGTTTAGCAGCCTTCTGAGTGTGCTGCAGTAGAGAGTTTGCTCTCTTCAATATATTTAATGCAATAGCATTAAAGGGCCCGTTCACCAAAAACTCTAGCTTTGGTGTCGTGAGCAAAAAATCACGAACATGCATTGCTGACAGGTGGTAGCTAGCAGTTGACATGGACACACACTGATTGTATGTAGGGTTGCCTGACGGCACGTTTAGCAGGAGATGTCAACTTGCGCCGCTCCTTTCACATGAGAGGTGTCAGTTTGCCAGGATCTTTGCATTCTAAGTCAGACGCGTTCCTTAGGTCACGCAGACGCGTTCAAACGGCTTGGTTAGAGCGGGACTTTATATGTTGTCTGATAGCCTGCGCTATCGCGTCACACCCTTAAAGGCGGACATTAATATTCCCAATGTATTCATTATTTCTATGTTGAACCCACCATTTGTTTTCCAGTTTATTATAGGTCTTGCCGGAAACTAACTGAATTTCACTCGTCTTTGTTTTATATGTATATTTTTTTTTCATGGCATGAGAGAAGCTGTTGGCCTCCGGCTAGCTATTTCTGGTCAGAAAAAACTGTCCCTTTTGATATAAATTATTATTATTACGGTTTATCTGCCGGCAACAGTCGAGGTATTTCGCGCACTACGTAGAGTGTCCAATACACGAAGTAACAAGTCAGGCGTTACCGGAAGATCGGTTTGGACCAAGGCGAGTTATCTAGATCTTCGTGGAACTGCTATAATATACCCTCTGCGGCGGGAACATTTGTCAAATCGGACCTCCTGGCTGTCGATATTACACGGCTTTCTACCTCTTTGGAGAACAAAGGCGTGCCTGCCACCGGCAAAGAATCTCGCCCATTACTATATTTTCTAGTGCTTTTACGTGCACGCTATGAAGGAAACGCAATTCCTAACGCCGTATCCAATATTTCATCCACTTTTGCCTCGGGTGACAAGCCCTAGCGTGGGGAAATTAATTCGGCCTGAAAGATATAACGTTACTCAATAGCATAGCAGTTCTAAGTTTGAGCCAATTTCCTTCCTTGGCTGGTTGAGGTTACTCGAAATGTCAAGTATGGTAAGTACCCAATAGTCTTATTCGTCTCTAAGGGAATTCTATTTTTGCGGCGTTCATCACTGCTTTGAAATAGCTTTTACGCCACACATATACTGAGACTAGGGCTGATCTCAAATGAGGGTTCGACATTTGTTTTTGTTGTTGTAGTGGTGTTTTATTGTATATACAAAAGGAAGGAAAAGATGTTTGCCAACCCCGGTATTTGCTATCTAATATCTGAAGCACCTGAACTGGGGCGGCCGAAATAAAGGGATAGCGAGGAAGAGGTAGAGGAAATCAAAGAGGTGAGCGATGGGAAGAAAGAAAAGGATAGGTAAAAATAAATAAAATATATACACTATGGTACAGTATACAGTAGTTTGCTTGAGGCCCACCCGCAATTGTCTTAGGTCACTGAGCACTCGGCACATCGGGCGGGCCTCCACAATAGCTCTGCGTCCATGCAACTGTTCACGACGCACGCACGTGAGCACTGTACAAAACACTGAAGGCCGACGTGAGGCGATCGGCCGTTATTATCCGAAATAGCACACGCGCAGCGTTCGGTCACAGCGCGCACTATTTGGCGAGGTAAAATTGACGGGTCATCAAGCCAGCCTGTTCGATATATTCACACAGGCTTACGTGTGTTAGCTCGCGGACGCGCGCACTGTACGGCGGCCACAGGAGCACAGCTACGCTGTTCGGGATTACCCCCTGCGCTCTGTAAGCCGCCAGCAACTCACATCGTGGTTTGGCTAGCGCGGTACAGTGCAGTAGAAGATGTTCGAGAGTTTCTACCGCGCCACAGCCGTCACACACGTCACTGGTGGCAAGTCCGTGGCGCATCCGTCGTTCCCCAGGCCACACACATACAATGCTTGCACGGAGGATCATTGCGCGTTGCAGCCGAGTCAGCGAGCGGCCGTTGACACAGCAGATGCGTTTCGATAAACGCTAAGTGACACTACGTTGCTGTACTAAATGTGTCTCTGAAATTAACGAATCTCCAGTGTAAAATATTATTCGGCGCTGGCCACGCTCACACGCCCCAGAACACAAATTATTTCATTTGCTCATAAAGTTTAATTACCTTAGCTGCCTCATTGCAATATAGCAGCGTTTTGAAAGCCTTAGTCGAAAGTCTAAACATCAGCGATTGCATTGTCAAAGTGGCCCACACGTGAGCATTATATGTCACTACGAGCTATCCCATGAGATTGTTTCTGCCACCGGAGTGTCACGAGTTCCGACAGAATGAGGACTAGGCAGTATTAGTTAAGGTTTTTTTTTTGCGAAGTGGTTTCACATTTCCATCAATGATTTTGTGATTTTTGTGATGCTTCCCATGTCATCTACACTACTTAAAAATTGCAGGACTATGCTTAAGTCTGCTTGGGAGCATAATTGGCAAAATACAGTTAAAGGAGTGACTTCATTCACGGCATCGACACTGTCATACCAATTCATGCCAACTCGATGTCGTGTGGCCTCGGAACGCCCGTCACAAACTACCAACCAATAAATACGCCGCCATCTAAGTTCCCAAGTGCCAGATGCTAGAGTCACGCCTGTTATGTGTCGCTGACAATGCTGACAATGCTGACGCCAACCCGGCACCGGATTTTCTGCAGAAGGCGGCCTTTCGCTATCGTGTTAGATTTTGAAAAGGCAAGCCCGGTCTGATGGTATATACGAAGCACAACTAGCAAATGAGCAAGCACTCAAAGAGCGTAGTAGGGAATCTTATGAACTTACTTCAAAGAAATCTACCAATACAGCAGTAACTGACTTGTAGGATAACACTCTTCAGCCTATAGTTTTTTTTTTTTTTTTCAGTCTTAGGTGCAAGTTCTCCGAGGGCATACTCATTTGTATATCTGTACGAGATAGCCTCAGTTCGTTACGTTGCGCCCTATAATAACTTGATAGAAAATTTGAGTTCTGAAATCGGTTGCAAAGGATTAGTTTATTACGGCATTTAAGTCTCAAACACTCGCAAAGGGGATAATTGTGGACGTTTTTTTTCCTGGCTTTATTCCAACATTAAACAGCAATCGGCCACCACTTTCTTGCCCTGCTTTTAATGATAAATGTTTTGTTCACGTTTCAGTTAACTGTTTTTAAGTATGCAGCGCTAAGCTTGCTCAGCCTTTTAAAATTTCAGTATTCGGTATACTGTTTTCTTTACTGCGTACACCTGTCCGAATAACGAAATTCGCCGTTATCGCTCTGAGGCCTCCCTCCCTCTTCTCTCTCTATCCCTTCGTAAAATTGAAGCGTGACAAAGAAGGTGACGACACGCGCGTCAGTGGGTATTCGTTTGCCTACACCTACAAACGTTTGCATGAATTCATTATTCATTTGCTACAAGCACCGGGTGTCGTGATATCGGCATGCAGAGCTGGCAGGTATGCGAGCAATATTTTCTTTTTTTTTTTTTTATGAGGGCGGTCTGCTGAGGTAATGTATTCCGTAGTAGCACATGCCACCTACGGTTTGAAGTGCACTTTTTCATCTGAAATTTTGAGAGCGAAAAAAAAAATGAGAACAATGCAGAATGAAATGAATGTTTGATTATTGACTTACTGACCTTGTTTGTCCTACTACGAGCTACCTCGTGTGCTTTTATTAAAAATTCAACGAGTTGAGCAAGAAGGATTCCTAGCGTCGGGGAAACCGCTGCAAGCGATCCGTGTCGCTGCTTTTGTTTCTACGCATGCTTTCATGAATCGACATATCCAGCGGCAGGTGCCACTTGCGGTTTGGCCTCCTCGCCCCCCCTGCCTTCTTTCATACACATATGAACTTGTGCGACGCCCACACAGTCAAACACACGCATGTACGCACCTCTTCGTAGCGGAAGGCGGTGAACAACAACGCGAACAAGAACCCGAAGGCGTGAGTGGCGAAAGGCGTTCGACAGAGAAGGCGTGCTGGTAGGAGGGGAGCCCTTCGTTAGGTATTCCGACGAACGTAGCCAGCATAACGACCAAAACTCTCAACGTTCGCACGTCCCTCCCCTCTCTTTCTTCTCCAGCGCGGCTGAAGAAAACAAAGAGGCTGGGGGGAGGGGGGGGGGGGGGAAGAGGTGACAAAGTAAACGTACGGCAGCCGCACGGTGCTTGTGTCGGTGCGGAGGACGCCTGGGGAACCGACGCCGCCGATGTTTCTCGACCGCTGTCGTACAGCGTTCGCAGCGAGCGAGAACGCCCGCGGAACGGGTGACGCTAAAATAATGCCCTCCCATTAATTATTTTTCTTCGACGGCGTCTTTGGCATTCAATTATGCACGCGAGTGGCGCTGCCGGCGGCGTCGGGCGCGCCAGTGGGCTTGGCTTTTGGAAGCCAGCAGCGGAAAAAGTGGCACCGACCCCAGCCTAGACAACAAGGCGCGCATAGGAACTTGCGAGAGAACAAACACAGGAGGTAGAAGCAAAAAACAACGACGAAGTGAAACACAAGGGAAGACGGAAACAGAAAGAAGGAGGAGTGGTGGACGCAGCTGCCTTTTATTAAGGTTTCCAATCCCGTCGCTTGCCTCCTTCGCCGCCGCCGCCGTCTTGTCTTAGCCATCGTCGTCGTTGACAAAGTAGCATTTGCGGCTATTTTTCTTTGCTGCCAGTTAGCTTTCCTTAGGGGTGCGCCTCCTTTCACTTCAAATAGGTTTTTTTTTTTTTTTTTTTTTTTTTTTATTCTCTATTACTATTAGCTTCTCTTGTCCTGTGTGATTTTTTTCTGGCTGCTTTGGTGCCGGCAAAGCAGCAACCAATTCTGTCTTTCGTCTTGATTTTGTCTTAACCCAGATAAGTTTCTTAAAGAAAAAGAAGATAAATTAAAAATAAAGCGAGAAAAGAAAATGAAAGCCCCGTCCTTTTTTGGCTGCGCACTTAGTCCGTGGGTAAACCTAATAAAGACACCTCTTTTAGATGCATGTATGCATATCGGCATCCCGTTTTCTGCCCGCGTAGCACGAGCGAAGCCTACATAGGAAACAAGAGTAAATGGGAGGAAACAGCCGCAGGAAGAAGGCGGCCGGCTAGTCAACGAGAAAGTTGGCCTCATTTCTTCTTTCCTTTCTACTCCGTCTCTCTCTTTCTCGGAAAATTTTCGGTTGGAGTTCTTTTTGTGCTTCGCCCCTGCGTGTGTTTCGAATGAAACTCTCCTCGCGGGGCGCCTCCGAAGACGTTGGTTAGCTTCGGGGCACGCCGGGAAAACGTTGTTACCCGCCAAACAAACTCATGATCTGACCTCGTGGTCTGAATATCGCCACAGCGTCTGCTTTCGCGCCAAACTTAGTATTCCGAGCGAGGTGTTCGTGTTCTGCACGCCTGGTTTGACATGGTTCAAGAGTCATGAGTATTAGATTACTCGGACGAGATATGTATTTACTCTGCTCTTTCCGTCTCCCCTCTATCTCCTTCGCGTCTTACGCACCGGCAAGTTTGGTCTGCGCAGACGTGCGTTGCTGAAGACTGCGCGGGAGACGAATCAAGAAAAGGGAGGGTATCTTTCAGCAAGCATGCATGGGGCTCGCTAGACAGCGGTAATGAGGTTTTGATCCGTGAGTACTTTTATGTGACCCCGCGAAAATGCAATATGCTGCCGTTTGTGCTTCTTGTAAGGCCAGATGAACGTGCACCGCTGTACGCATTTATTGAGGTAAAAAGAGGTCCTCCGCTGCTACTTCCCAACCCTTTAAGGTTTAGCGCGTTGACGCCATAACATGACTATATCCAGTGCTAGATTCGTGGATTGGTGGCTTGCATACAAGCTGGCGCTAAGGGTCAGAAGAGTGAAAACGTTTTTTTACGTATTCAACAAATTTGGCCACCGATTGCTTTCATCTCTAGTGATATTGTTTTCAAACTTGTTATAAAGGACACCCCCCCACACACACACACACATTTTTTTTTTCAAGTAACAACTGAATCTTGAATTCCAAGTGCATTCATCTTGAGTAAGATAAGCTTTTGGGCTAGTTGGTTGAATTCTCGATCCATAATTACATCGAAACAACACGATCACATAAAGGAAAAAAAGAGCATATGGACGAACGCTCCATTTATCTGTGCTTTTCTTTATTTATACAATATTGCAGACCGAAATGTTTGGCCCAAGCAGGTGAAAAGTAAACAATACATACAAATATCACGAGCGTGTCTCATTACGTAATGTTGTTTGTCCGCTGCAATCATAATTGAAGCTTCCATCTTCTCAAGGCGTTAGTACAAGAGTTTCATAACGTTTTGGGCTTCTTTCTTTCTTTCTTTCTTTCTTTCTTTCTTTCTTTCTTTCTTTCTTTCTTTCTTTCTTTCTTTCTTTCTTTCTTTCTTTCTTTCTTTCTTTCTTTCTTTCTTTCTTTCTTTCTTTCTTTCTTTCTTTCTTTCTTTCTTTCTTTCTTTCTTTCTTTCTTTCTTTCTTTCTTTCTTTCTTTCTATTCCATTTCTCTCCAGCCTAATCTAACCAAGATTTGAGCTTCTTTCTTTTTTTCTTTCTTTTACAATTCTCCCCAGCCTATTCTAACCAAGATTTTAAAACTGGGAATCGCAATAGCCTAATGAAACAAATAGGGGCTGTTGATAGCCGTGGGGTCTATTCTGCAGAGTCTGCAGTATTTTGTTTTTCACTCTTGAAATTCTTATTCACTAAAGAGCAATTAGTTAACGTTTCTTTTTTCAGCTTTGAGGGAACAAATTCTCATCCTGAAAGTTGTTAATAGTCTTGAAAAATAGCTACCTGCATTGCTTATGTCAACGTGCCGTAGCGAAACTTTATTTACTGTCCTTAAAATAATGCAATCATGCGACCAACCACTCGTATATATCCCTCGCTTCGTGCACTTGCAAAACCCGGCCGGGGAAAGAACTTTCTATTCTCTGAGACCCATGTTGGGACGCTGAGGCAGCGTTTCAGCCCCATGAAAGCGTTTCATTGTCGCGAGATTTATTGAAAGGCCAGTAAAATAAACTATTTTAAACAAACGACAAATGTTTGCAGACATTTCACAAGCTGGTGTTTCAAGGAAATCTACAGCTTATTATTCGACAATGTGTTCGCAAAGCCAACACCTAAATGATTATAAATTTATTATCACTAATTAATAAGTTTGGATCGAAAAATATTGCAGATCAGACTGCATGATTCTCAATAGATCCCTGCTGGGTTTACTGTTGCCAGTACTTTCCATCGTTTTTTAAGTCTTGGTTACATGTACGGGACAGCTTGTAAGGCCTATATATACCGAGGGTAGTAGAGAGAAAGAAACGGCTGCACAGTACGAAAGAGCGCTTAATAAGTAAGGGTAGAGGCGGGTGGGGGCTCAGTTCGCAAGCCGAGGCAACGTTTCGACAAGTGGACTTGTCTTTGTCTGGGCCAAGATAAGCCAACTTGACGAAACATCGACTCGGCTGGCGAGCTGAAGTTCCCCCTATAGCCTTGCTCAGTGCTCTATAGATACCGAGTTACTACTTCCAACCTGTGTTTTAATAATTACTACAGACAATAATGAACTAAAATAAATAATCATTTTCTTTTTACCATTTTAAGAGGTAATATTGTGTTTCAAAATTGGACGCTGTGACTTCAATGGTGAGCCCGCATTGAAAATTTTTAATGCGCACTGTGAGTCGAAATATCAGATGTCAAGTATTCACATTGCATAGCTCGTAGAGTCGGCTTTCCCGCAATAAATTGTTATATCTATTCTCATTTTCCTTATTTTCTCTAAAAAAAAAACGCTCTGAAAGGGTCCCACGGCTCAGCTGTTGGAATAGCTTGACGAGGGGAAGGAAACCTGTCGCTTGGTAGATGAACTCTGTCAACATAAAACAGCAAAGCAGAAAAAGAAACCCTTGTATTTGGCAGCAGTTAACAAGTTACAGAACAGAAACAATTTTACAAAAACAGAATCACGCAATATTGCAAAAACTACAAGAATTATCAGTTTGATCAATAATAGTGTATTTGTAAAATGTGCTTAAATGTACAACATAAGAGGTAATGATAAAATGGTGTAAATTATCTAGAACATCATTCACCTGCAATATACAAACAGTAGTTACGGAACCTAGTTGTCACGCTAGAAAAGTCTTCTTCATATAGGCAAAGTGATCGAGCGTCAATGACTGTGGGATTTTGTATGATTTGGTATTTATTTAGGATATATGAAAACTCATACTGCAATGCCTGGACTTTATTGCGCAACTTTGGAATAAACCTTGGTTTAGTACTTTGAGTATGTATGCTCGGTCGCGGTTTGATATTAAACATGCATTACACCTTAGAATTTCTAAAAGCCGTCGGAAGAGAAATAAAATGAGCTTAAGATTCGAAAATTATACCAGCGTCGAAATTTCATAATGTTGCATTATCTGAATGCTGTTTGCGTTGAGGAGCCGTAGTCTATGTTTGCCACCTGTCTGGTAACTCTTTACTGTAGGCACTGTAATGGTGATATTCTCTTCCGTCGTAGTCGCCCCTACTAGGCTGCAGACGTTTCTTGGACAGGAAGAGCTTGTTGTATAATGCAGCGTAAGCTACAATAATCTAATAGAAGAGGATTTCGCGGAGCCTGGCAGGGGCTACTACTGCGCATGCGCCATTACCATGGCAGCCAGTTGCGCCGGAGCCAAAGGTGCGCGCCGCGCTCCGTCGCTTCGCCGCAGCCGCAGCGCAGAGTCCACACGCGTGACGTCATTACTTCGGTATGCTCCTCATTGCGCATGCGCCGAGTCGAGCCGCGCAGCTGGGATATAATCCAGGGCGTTGCGCTCGATCCTCATACGCGTACCATGGAAGGAGGAAAGTGTCCGTGCTCGTTAAGTACAGGCTGCGGTAAATTGAGTCTTCCCATCCATAAGTTGTCGCATGGTACAAGGCCGGCCGACAGCGTGAAAACAAGGCGGGAGAGGCTAATCGGGTGGCCGGGACGCCGAAGAACGAGAGGAATGTCTCGCGAAGAGACGTCGTCAATACGCTGAATGACAAGGATGGCGTAACGCTACCGAAATGTCAGTAGACGAGTGAGACACGACGTCGAGATCGGCTAGGAGCTTTACCGCTTCGGCTATGAAGGCATCCTAGCAGATATGCTGCGCTTGCGAGCGCCATAGCGGAAAGCTGACCGAGTGGAGTAGGAAAGCGTTTGCCAGTATCGCATGCGCTGGGCATGAAAGTGGATTCTGAATAGAACGTCGGTGACCTTTGATACGTCATACGGACCTGTGTTTATGTTCAATGCAACACTCGGCCTCCCGGAGCCAAGGCTTTCTCTCCCTATTCGGTTCAACAGCATTAAACTCCTCTATGTTTTTCTTGTAATTTAACATTTGTGGGTAACAAATGGTGACATACTGTCAGTTCCCTGATTAAAGCTGATAGTTTGTTGCAAATATTGGTAACATGCTGATACCAGCTGAGCTGCTCAAAAAGTATGGCACCAAGAACTTTGTGCTAATTTAAGTACTGAATCTCCAGATAAACGCACAAAGCGCTTGCGTTAAGTTGACGGTTTTATTCTTGGCTCGAATGAGCGTTCCTTTCGGTTTTATTAGATTAATTTTCCGTGAATTTTCAATGAACCAACTATGTTGTGTATCTAGCATGTTATTACCTCTTGAGATAACGTCATCAGCCTACGAACCCGACAGAAGGATAGAGCTATCATCTGCACATATTATAAAGGTGGCATTGATATTAAGTTTTACAATATCGTTTACAGGTATGTTAAACAGTAGTGGACATAACGAGCTTGCTTCAGCAATGGTACTCGACACTGGTAAGGTAGAGAAGTGTTCCTAATCTAAATGAAATGTTTATTTCCTCTTCTGCAAATATCGTTTCGCGAGAGATGTACCACTGATACAGCAAACAGACAACTCTCAAGCTTTTATAAATATCCGTTATCAAGGACTGGCTGAAATAGATAGAGAGACCTAAGATGAACATATTTTCAAAATTTCGCGTTTTGATGTCTCTATTTCAGGTAGCGTCACCAAGGCAAAGTTACCTTCTTCAGCATTATTAAATACACTAACGCCGTGTGTATTTAGTGCGCAAGAATTGCAACTGACGGCATTTTATCAATGCGCATTGCCATGAAGTCAAATAAGAAGGCAATAAATATGCATATTTGAGCTTCGATATTACATAACACTCTGCCAATTAAGAAAATTTAATATGGGGCTCACTTATTATGCTGTAGAACTTTAATTTTCAAGTATAACGCTACACCTTACAATAAAAGAAAAACAACTACCAAGAAACGTCATTGGTTAATAATCACCTAATACTCAATCTGTATCACGTCTCTGAATTCTGACTTGCTACAGGCACCGTACATACTTTTTTTGGTGGTTTCTGAAATACACGTTTGCAAATTGTTAACAAAATCACTGCGAAAACAGATCAAAAGCGGGCTTGCATCACACGAGGTGCGCTCTCAAATGCCAGACCAAACTGCATGCGTAAAGTAGGGTAGCTTTCCTAAGAATATATGTGAGAAAATGTTTCAATGCGGTTTTCTGACTGCACATCGCGCTTATTATGATGCCGTATCTTCACGAAGAAAACCCCCTTACATTTTTTAGTAGATCGTGAGGACATGAAAATATTTTCGCAGTCTATTTAAGGATGCAAGTGGTTAATTTATAAAGAAAACGTGATAAGTGCGCGTTGTAGCCCACGTGAGCAAAACTTCCCGAAATGTATTTCTTGTGCTATTTTACTTACACTTTACTTACTGTGACGGCCGCTCATGTAGATGGCGGATATTGCTTCTAAAAGGTTGGTTTGTGGGGTTTAACGTCCCAAAGCAACTCAGGCTATGAGAGACGCCGTAGTGGAGGACTCCGGAAATTTCGACCACCTGGGGTTCTTTAACGTGCACTGATAACGACTTCTAAAAGGAGTGTGATGCAGTATGCTGTGTGATTTCAAAGGTATCGTTTCATGACGTATGTTTATATGTGTGTTGTATACCTGCATATACCCTCAATATGCCCTCAATTATCGTAGATGTTTCTCCACATTGCGTAGGGTTCCTGCTAATTCAGACATGCCACCGTGAGAGTTAGACTCCTAGAAAATACTAACCCGAGAACTAGACTGCCCAAGAAGCATGACATGGTAGGTAGTAGTTCTCAAACGTGATGGTAAACTATAATGAAAGCGCGTTACAGTAGAATACGAGGCAAATGATGTTTGCGGTCTCCCCGATGTCCTTTAACGCTGCGGTGGGTACTTGAGTGCATGACAGTCATTATCATACACTGAAGCTCTCTCCACCAACCCGGTTTTGCTGCCGCTCATACTGCAAAGTAAGGGAAGCATGTCAAGTTAACTTTGTGTTTGAAATGTACACGTCATCTTTCCCTGCAAAAATTGATTTGTATTTGCAGCGAGCGAGGCAAAACCAGGTTGAGAGAAAGATGTTTAGTCTAAGTCATGGTTAGGCGGGTGAGTAACGAGTAGGAGAACTCATAATTGTGGACTTAACTACAATACATTTTAGCACACGATCTTTATTTTACAATTCACGAGGGATGTAGCCTCGGGCAAAGAGTTATGTGGAAGAATGGTAAGTACAGAAACAACTTTTCTTAGACTGGACATTCAACGTTCGAATAACACACATCTACGCTTCTTTTTCAAACAACGCAATGTGATATATTTTTTCCGCAGGATCATTTTCTAATGAACATGTTTACATCATACACAACGCAGGTCGCCGTAAGCATGCAATAACTTCTGACTTTTCAAGCTTGAATAATGACATTTCTATTCCGGAAGCTAATATATGTTGGATGCTTGATCACTTTTATGCATTTTCAACTTAAAAGCAAGAATAAATTTCACGTAATTTTTGTGAGCAAAATTAAATTTGTTAAATACTTCGAACATTCTCTCACCCATATATCAACAAAATTATATCAAAAGAGAAGTTTGTAACGAATGTAGCACAGGGGCAGCTAGACGATGCATAGTCCCAGCGTCCACTCGCGAAGTAAAGGTGCCCACCTTATTTAACACCTCTTCCAGAAGGCCTCAGGCAACTCTTGTTTCCAACGCAGCGGCACGGTTCCGGAACAGCGTTCAGGGTCACCAAAAGAGGTCTTGTGAGTCCCGTTAGCGGGACTCCCGCCATCACCAACGACAACGGCGGTGCGCGTGCCTATACGACGCTTGGCGCCTCGAACTCGGTCCCTTCCCCAGTGTCCGGCGGAGAAGCAGTCTAATCGTCCGAGGGATCATTTGCGCCTAAACGTGATGCGCCGGGCCAGGGGCCAAGTAAGGGCCACGTCTCCGCGGACATCTGCCGCCGCCCGCGAAGGCCATCACGCACGGCCCCTAGACATAACTAGAAGAGAGAAACTTTGACGCAGGCGACAACCATTTTCTTGTCCACGGAGCCATAAGCGCTTTTCGCGTGACTGCACCAAGGCAACAACGTCGGGAGAAAGGCCCAGCTTCCATCTTCCCCTTTAGTGGTAAGGGAGGTCGTGCATAGTGTCTGTAAGCGAAGTGGCGGTTTGCAGCTAGGCATGCCTGAGCTTTTCTTTCACACGTTTTACTGTGCCACAAAAAAAAAAAGAGAAAGGGTGCCAGTCCAAATATATAACGTTCTTGCACATAAAGTGCCGATGTCCGACAAATAAAAAAAAAAAAAAAAACGAATGACTGAAAAAATAAAGAAAAAATATTCAATTTATTTTTGAAATTGCAACCTAAGATATTTTTTTACTTTTTCATTCTGATACTCTTATGAGGTAGAACGTTCCACATTATTAAGAAGTGTGATTTTATGTGTTGTAATAGCTGGAAAGGTATAGCTATTTTTTGGAGGAATTGTGCTGCGTAGTTATACAAGCATATTGTCTGAAATAGCATTGTTATCAAGCTCACGTAGTTTGGCTTAAAATACCTCCCTTTAATGTTTCATGCATTTTATAAAGTTTGCCACGTAACGTTTTGTCTTTCATCGCTACTGTTCGACTTTTCTGCAGGCTCCACTAACAGTATGATGCCGACTATGAGCAAATATAGGACTACATTGAATAGCATAGCCTAATATCGCGTATAATGGTGAGAAGAAAACGTGAGTGCAAGTGACCGATGCATGGCTTAATGTAATCGCCACCTGCGGGCAGCGATTCACGAAAACTTCCGCAACAATGGCCTGTTGCCTTCTTCGTGGCTCAATACTACGTAATGTTCAGCCTGCCAAAAATCTTCATTCCTTTGCTTGCTTTTTTAGCCAAGCCAGTATTCAGTCAGCCATGCTATTTCTCTGTAGTCATCACTGTAGAAGTCTTTCCAAGTCTCAGAACTACTACTTTCATAGTCTACATTTTCCACCTTGAAATCGTATTTTGCACAACGAAGTATGGTTATTCACGTGATGATCATGACACTGCAACTCTGTCCATGGCACTTCGCACTCATTTCAGTTGCACTTCGCATCATTATGCATAGTCGTGATGCATAATAAGGCCCTATGAACCGCATAGAGAAGCTTCAGTGCTCGGTAGTCTAGCATATTTACTTCAATCGGCTATTCACAACTAACGCCAGAGTTTATTTTCACCCCTGAATTACACACATCTCTAAATAAACAGCATAATGAACATCAAAGCAGGTTTTCGTATTTAAGTAGGCGGCAGCGCACTGCCGTTACGTCTTTGGCGAGGCTGGCACTTATATATCTGCGTGCTACTGACTCGCATAAAAACTAGATCGCGGAAAGTTTGAGCGCAATCCACCCCAAACAGCCACGATGGCATGGACGTCGGCGTCGACGGCGTAACTTTGCGCTCCCAGAGAACGGCACACGCGCGAACACACGCATGCACGCTGTTCCGGCAGCAGCGCGATTTACGCTCTTTCAAAGCCAGCTGTCGCCCGCGACTCGCGGAGCCTGATTTTGAGCGAAAGCCTCGCGCGAACGTTCTTCGCAGCGCCGAGCTCATAACGCGTAGCGACGGTGGCCCCTCGCGCGCTGTTCATCATCTAATGACTGCCACTGGCACTCGGATGAGCAGCCAGCGAAAGTACGCCGCCCTGGGCCCGGGTATAGCAAAAGGGGGGGGGGGGGGGGGGGGGTCGGGAGACGAAACGGCGTAGGAAGGGGCAAGTCCAGCAGTGGAGCGGCGAGGATGCGCACCGAAGCTATAGAGGAGAAACGCAAACATTCTATTAAGCGTCGGCCATCGATTTTGTGATCAGGATGCGGATCCAGGTAGTTCAGAAACGTTGCCGGAGGATGCCAAGTGAAGTCATTTGTGCCGCCATTCCGACCATTCCGCACGGCCGGCGCTGCCTCGCGCTGCCTCGCGCTGCCTCGCGCTCCCGATCTCTCCCTCCTTTTATTTCTGCTTACCTATCCTGCGCTGGCTCCTCTTCATGTGCGCGAGCCTCATTCTTGGCCCGCGCTTCCCGTCTTCGAGCCAGTCTCCCCGACGATTCGTCGAAAAACGTGCGAAGGATTATGAGGGCACAACGACGTATATATGCCACCACAGGGAGCTGGCGCGGTGTGGCGGTGGCTGGAAGAACGAAGAGGAAGGAAGGGAGAGGGGGGAGATGCTGTAGTTCTAGGAACGAAGATTGAGTGCTGGCCCGGCAGCTCTACGCAGGTAGAATATGATTTATGGCGCCAGGGCCGTCGGATATTGCCTGGCTGCTTGATGTTTGATCACTGTAATTAGCTGGGAGTGCAGCGGAGATGACGGCCATCTTGACGAATGAAGCGAGCTGCGAGAGATTGCCCCAGGCACAATAGCGGTCTCTCTTTCTCTCTAGTCATTTTTGTTGCTTTTGTTCGACAGGTTGATATTTATTGCAAATCCGATCATCAGGAAACTGAAACGGGATATATGTGTCCTAACGGTTGAATCAGACGGTGATATAAAACTGGGACACCGGGGTTGTAGTTTTTTTGCGGACAACGAATGACCGAGGACGCTACTACTGACCGTGCTGAAAAAAAAAAAAATCAACAACAACAAAACCGTAAAAATGAATGCTTGCGAGGCTTAAAAATTAATGAACGTACTGCGAGGTGGTAGTAGTAGGCTTGCTAATGTAATGAGGAAGAGAGAAGGAAGGAAAAATAAAGGAGGTTATTTTTATAAAATAACTCGAAACCGGACATGAATAGTTTTTTTCAGAAATTATCAGAGGCCCCTCAATTTCATTCGTTCGGCTAAAATAATAGCAGTAGGCATATATGTGTTTTGTGCGTGACTGTGCTGCATAGCCGAAGGCAACTCAGTAATTATACCTTACGTTCCCATCACCGTAATCATTAACATGACGGCTAGGGTAGTGTATGACGAAGCAATATTCTTCGCTTCTCGATGAATCTTTAGAGAGGAGACCGTCTGTTCAAATTACATAAAGAAGTGCTCCTTCCGTTGGAATTATAGTCTGAATATCGATGCACTGCACTGTAATTAAGTGAAACATGTCGTGGCCTGAAAATAATTGTACAATGTTTCCTGAATGTATGAAGAACTGGCTGCAACCGACAAAATCAGCCATTTTTGAGGGCGACTTAGCGGTAGCTGAGACCTCTGCGCTAGGAAAGCGAAGATTATTCGACACCCAAGATAATTGAACCCTATACAGAACAAAGAAAGAAAAATAAATACTCTGATTTTAGGCAGCCCTAGTCGTTCATATTGATTTGCACTTTGAAATATTGTATTTTAACAAAAAAGAAAGTTATAAACAAGTGATACTTTTACTTAGCTGCACCATATATGTAGGAGCAGCCCCTGAATGCATTTAGACTGGATGTGCGGCGATGATAACAGTCTGCTGTCGTATCGTCAAATACCGAAACACAGTGGTTTAATTCTTCATGATACTTAGTGCCTTTGCTTCGTCTGAGCGACTCGCTGAGAGATTAGTTTGCGGAAGAGATCTAAATCTTGCGCATTGACATGAGTTCGAGGGAGTCGAAAACGTGCCAAAACTGGTCTTCAAGAGGATTTTCGCGTGTTAATGCGTTTTGAATGGACTGCACGCGAGCATCAAATAAAAACGCTCAGAGAACGGGCAGTACTTCTGTAAGTATAAATTTATATTAGCGCCTGCTCCGAATTCATTGCATTAGGAGGGGAGAGCTACTGTAAGAAAAAATATAAGTGAAGAAAGTAAAAAAAAATAAAGAAAGCCATTGTACTAAAAAGTATAGGCCAGCAATTTTAGCAGGTAATAATACTAATGTGTGGATGGATCGTAAGGAATATACAAAAAACAAAACTGATGATAGCGAGCAGTTCAGCTCAAAATGAAATGAGAGCAGCAATATTTCTGATTATTTTATATTTAAGTTCTGCAGAAGAATACTGTGAGCCAGGACACACACCACACTGAGGTTTCCGGATTAAATGGAATGTTTGCGGGTCTATTTCGTTCCCGAAATCTGGCCGGCTTTATTTTTATATTGATTCTCCTTAGAAATTCCGCCCCTGATAGCAAGGGCTGCAGTGGATGTGAAACAGTTATTTGGCGTTGTGGCGTACAATAAGCATTAGAAACTATGATGTGTGTTTTGTGGGCCAATATTGTATCCTTAACAATAAAATATTAATGAAGGTTTCTCGTTAAGGTATTTTTGGTCCTCTTAAATCTGTAGGCACAGAAGAATTAGAGAAATCCACACGTGGACGCAAAGAAACTTAGAGAACGCTTTGTTAAACCGAAACAAGACGGGAGCGCAGTAGCACGCGGAAACATTTCTGCGCGTGTCGGTAGTGGGGAACTCCTTACCGAACTATTAAATTAGTATTCTCTCTTTTAAATGTCTTAGCCTCTACCTTTCTTTATTTAATGTTTTACTAACCCCTCTGACTGCGTTCATCGCTGTTGAACGCATATACGTGCGGTTGAGGTAGCAGATCCGCTTAGCGTTACAGCACATTTTCAGTCTCAATTCCCACTTTGTAGCAATTAACCAATTTATTACTTCAAATTTTCACACGAGCCTTGAACGTATGGTCTTAAGCAAAAGCTGTTGCGTCCAAAGCCCGAGGCAAAATGTAACATCAAAATTAAAGGCAGGAGAAAGCCTGTCCTGAGCACATTGTTATAGAATGCATGGCATAATTGGAGAGAAAAGTAATAAACAGAAAAAAATAAACAACCTCCTCATAATCTGTGAAGTCAAGATGAAAGCTCGTGCTCAGCACATGACATGAAAGAATTGGAGAGAAAAGTAATAAACAGAAAATAAATACCAACAACCGCCTTATAACCTGTGAAGTCAAGATGATATCCGATTCACTGTAAAGGATGCGACGTCACATACGTGTTCTCGAATCCTTATTTAACGTACGTGGTACGTCAGCTTTCTCACCGAAAAGGAAGCTAACACTGTTCCCTTAAATACAGAACGAGCATTCCTACCCATCAATTCAAGACAAGCGCTTAGCCAAGCTGGAAATCACTTACGGACACTTTTTTTTTCGCATATTCTAAGGTTTACATACAAGTTTTAATTAATATATGTCCACAGATCTCACCATAAGCCTTGTAGTCTTTTTTATTTGTCGACAGAAGCATAGCCCATTCGTCTTTTTTTTTTTTTTGTCATGTTATACTACAGGTTGAGCACAAAGAATAACATAAAATAAATGAAAGATAATTTTGCTGCGCATTGAAACATAAGGCTATTTTTATCCATATTTCCATAACAGTATCTTACAGTAATAAATTTTTGTCTCAGAATTAAAATTAATTACCAAGGAAGGTGGACTTGAGCGGGAGCATTATGTGCGAAGTTTCCATTTCTAATGGCCTGTGGTAGATGTGGTCAGCACGAAGCGAGAAATCTGTGCTTGGGTGGGGCTATAATTATTTCCCTTGTAATTTGGAATTCACAATAAGCATACAGCTCTACACAGGTTGTCTCTGTATAACAGATTTATGAAAAGTTATAAAAACAAAATTTCGTGGTAGCTTGAAATGCGAGACAAAATACAGGCGCTTATATCTCACTAAAGGTAAAAAGTAAAATTAACCTGGACAGTGATTATCCATTCATCTTCTTTATCCTGATCCTATAATAGTTAGCATATTTTCAACCAAGCACCTAGGTTGTTCGAATCAAATATCTCGTAGACTAAAAACTGAAATGGCAGATATTATAATTAATTTAACACTGTATCTGTTAGTATGCATTAGCCTGGCAGAAAGACGCGAGCTTCTGACAAGATAACAGACACGTCAGTAACGAAATAGCATTAGTGATAAGTGCTGCATTGATAGGTGGCACATTGGTACGTGGCATGTTGAAGGTCCCGTTTTCTGGATGATCAGGCTGAAAAAACAATGGGATGGCTCTGGGAGCCAGTAGTCGGCAAGTGACATGACTTTATAGTGAAAAGCTGTCGTGTTGTTTGGCATTATGAGAACACGTAACGTGGTTGAACAGACAGGCGCTGCCAACTCCGGCTTCACTTTTAAGAAAGGAGGGTGAGATCGGAATTGAGCCATCCAGGGCCTTGAGATCCCCAACCAGGCAGGCTGTCTCCGCACCACGCCGGCACGTTGTTCGATATTCTTTGACATAGAGGGGTATGTGGCGACTGGATGCGAGTGAGTATGTATGGAATAACAAAATTAAGAACACGCACGCACGCACGCACGCACGCGCACACACACACACACACACACACACACACACACACACACACACACACACACACACACACACACACACACACACACACACACACACACACACACACACACACACACGCACACGCACACGCACACGCACACGCACACGCACACGCACTCGCGCACGCGCACACGCACACGCACACGCACACACGCACACGCACACGCACACGCGCACGCGCACGCGCGCACACACACACACACACACACACACACACACACACACACACACACACACACACACACACACACACACACACACACACACACACACACACACACACACACACACACACACACACACACACACACACACACACACACACACACACACACACACACACACACACACACACACACACACACACACACACACACACACACACACACACACACACACACACACACACACACACACAAAGCAGGCTGTATATTCCTTACAGACACAAATTGAAAAAAAGAAAAATAGAGGGTCCCTCAGATGTCCCTTAAGAGGACACCGGCGAAAGTCTACCCTTCCTATATCATTTGCCTCTCATCGTTTCCATCCATTTGCAGTCATTTTAAGTTGCCGTTTGGCATAATGGTCGTTTCGTAGTCATGATGAGTCATGCCGAGTCATTGCAGTGATTACTACTGTTAGCTAAGCATTTTCCCTCATTTTGAAACAGTTGCGGTCATTACAAGTCGTAGTTTGACGTATTGCTTGTTTCGTAGTCATTAGCAGTAATAATGAGTCATGCCTCGACCTCTGATCGCTAAGAATGTTTATTCATTTCCAGTCAGCTGCGGTCATGACAAGCCGTAGGTCGATAGATTGATCATTACAAGTCACTTAGTAACTCTATAGATGTCTATTTATAACTTTTATTAACTATCTGTCACCATGAATTGTTTTCATTCTTGATCTCCCTCCGCATACCTCACACGTTCGCTATTTGCGAGTGACACATCAGCGCAGTGATGCAACAGACAGATGCGACGCACAGATCGCGGGAACAACTCCCGCGCACAGATTTTCGCTTCATGAGCCTAGAAAGGCTTTCGCCTTTGAAAACTAGGCGATATCAAATATTTGAAAGACGTCCTGTTATGGTGTCGAAGCCAACTGCATGGCTAGAAATAGACAACGAAGATTATCAGTTGATAATACAAAGATACTAAAAATGTTTACGGCCCACGCGTTAGATCAGGAGAGCCAAAAGAAAAAAAAACAAAAGAGATGCAAAGAATAGCAGTCCGTGGACACCGAAAGTACTCAAGCGAGGAGGCACCGCGTTCACGAAACCGCGTAATTTAATTTGGCTCGCAGAAAAACAAGAAGAAATAGAACCAGATATTGTCGAGTGCAAAGAAAAAAAAAGCGAACACGGTTTTAGAAAGAGCATGTGATTGTTGTACATTAGAGAAGCACTACTTTGAAGGTAATTTAAAGCCACCAAGAGAATACCTGATAGTCTGGCTGGCGTAGGAAACTAAACGTGCGCGGAGAAGACCTTAATTTCAGCATCTGTAAAAATAAATACAAAGAAATAAAGCAGCAGAGCACATATTTAAGCTCATGGCAACTTCAACAAAATGAGCGTTATCAGGTTAATTGCGTGGCTCCTAGAACTAACAAACCTTTAAAAAAATCTTGAGGTAGTTCAACAGGTACAGGTGCAGTACCCTATATTTGTCGATACGCAAGCACAAATATTACCAGCAGGTGAACGAGAATTTTTTGAATAATAAATCACATTGAATCTAAAGAAGCACGTGAATACATTGTTTCATGCAGGGCATGGTCAATATTTCGGGCACAGTGCTCATTATGATGACTTGGCGACGTTTTTATCCAAGCAAAGCCTCAGCGAATAACATGTCTGCATTATTGGATGCATAAGTAGAAAGCTGGTAATGTTTGAAAGCAAAACAAAATACTAACTAATAAGAGAAAGAAGAAGGACCATTACTAGAGTAGGTAACCTCTACTAGGATTTTATTTTTTTGCTCCCAAATAAGTGACAGTGCTGCTGCGAGTACCGCAAATGAAGCCCCAAGTTTCATTACCTCGTGATGGCCGAATATAACGCGACGAAGTCTACCTTATTTTTATGGTGCAAGACAATCAGAGAATCAGGGGGGCCAAATGTGTGCAGTGGAGTGGCTGCCGGGAAAGCTTACATTGTTTCAGGGGCAAAAGAAAGAAAGCCCCGGCAGTCGCCACTGTAGTGTGCATTTAGCGAGTACACATGCTCTCGGAGATGGATGATTTTCAAATTTTTCAAAATTTCAGTGACAAATCTGGGCACCAGAAACACTCACGTGAGCAAAGAAATACTGTGGCGGAATTCGCGGTCCCCCATTATCTATTTTCACTCTTACTTAGATGTTTTATTACTGTTTTTTTGGCGGGGAAGGGGAAGTCGGAAGAGGAGTTTGGCATGAAGTGGAAGGCAATTCACAATTAGGTCCTTCCCCAGGTGTCCTCCATGCCCTACATATGCAAAGAAAGGCGCACTTTTGAACTGAAAAACAATCGCAGCACAAGAATCCTTACAGAAGAAAAGTAAAACGCAAAACTATGAAAAATTGACTGTCAGCTGCAGTTTGAGTGGCTGCTTTTATATGCAGGGAGGGCCTAAAGGAACTCGCAGCGAACACTGCTTGCTTCGATTGTACGCTGTCCTTTCCTGCATAGTTGCTAAGGTAATGGTGAATATTGCACACTTCTCCCATGATTTGTTGTTCGTAAGCTCACACACAAGCGAAGATCATAGTACTCATAAACATCAGTGCCTTCTCGTGTTCTTACTCAGATATGTCAAGGAATGTGTCCTTCCACCTGTACCAGTGAGAGTGCACACGTGACTGAACTGCAGCGACAGTGAAACACGCAACGTTAGAATCTGCACGCTCTCTTTGCATGACGGCAAGCTGAGCTTATTCGTTTTGTAGCCTAGAGAATGCAGGATTTATGAGCCAATAACTGCGGTAGAAAGGCAAACGTATTTCTCCCCCACCTGAACTAGAAAACAAGAGAAGAATAACGGAACTGATCATGATCAAAGAGACCATGCTGAGAAGTGCGTGTGATTTCGTCCGTGAGGCTCAAGAAGAGGCTCAATTTCGTAGAGTGCGGGGTAACCTCTGATCGCAGCCAAACAGGTCCAGTGTTTACGGCAACGTTCCACTATGAGCGGAGGGCGCAACTGACAAGCTTAACAATTCACAGGCACCTAAAGGTAGCTTTTACGGGGCCATTTCAAACAAGCGCACTGCTTGAATAGTCTTGGCATGATCGCTCGAAACGCATGGATACACTCTTTTGTACATGTATTATTCGCGAGCCTTGAACATGAAGAAACGGCGACTCGGCTTTTCGGCTTTTCGAGGGTCGGAAACAATAAATGATTTTATGAAGGTTGGGTTGCTAGCCAAGCAATTTATTTATATAGAAAACCGACGTCAAATATTTTGTTCACAACCGAGCAGCAGCGGTCGGCATGAACTCTGCTCTATGTCTACTTCAAACGTTTTGAATAATAAAAATTAGCGCTTCTTCTTACACCTTTTTGCCTTTGGCCAGATATTAAGGCACATTTTATATTCAAGGCTTGCGTTACACGCGATTATTTATTTCCTGTGCATGCACCACTTGCGTACAAGCAGACACGGTGCCGTTGTGTTATCGACCTTTCCTATGTAAAGCTACCGAATTGTGAAAGAAAATTCGGATTGGGAAAATACAAAAGGTCAGAAGTGGTTTCAAAAAGCGCATAACCACGACTACTGCATAACTTGCTTGTCGCGAGACAATTGACGAATCGAATGCGGTCGAAATCAGCCGGTGGTATGTTTCTTGCCGCATACGTTTCGGGGTGTATGCGACGAAAGGACCAGGCGAACTTATCGACAGCCTCAATGCATGCATTTTACTTGTACGCAGTGTCGTCGCTTGCATATCGCTCATGTACAAAGTTGTGCCCAGAGTGGGCGTAGTTACGGAAGTTGCGCGCCTCGCTCCTACTGAAGCTCTGTTGCACTTGCATTTTCGATCGGTGTTATGGTCGCGTAGGCCTTGGCGCGAAGCTCAGCTTGTACTAATCGAAGTTGGCGAGCCGCTGTTACTTTTCGGCGCCACTTTCTGTGGAGAAGTGTGTTAGCATGTGCGCAATTCTGGTCTCTCTTTTGGGAAGAAAAAAAAAGGATAAGGGTGCAGAGCTATTTATCAGCTGACTTGTCCCTAATCGAGTTGTATGGGCGAACCAACGGGCGCTTATAGTAGGCTTATCCTCTCCAGCTTTCGTTCCAATACATGGCATAGGTAAACCCGCTGTTTAAAGGAAGCGCGCTGAGAATTTGTGGGAAGGAGTTCGAGAATATATATATATGATTTTTTCACATATTGTTTACCGTCACAATAATAATAAATACATCCACGAATCGTCTCCGGCAGCCCTCCAGTGATTTTCGCTATAAGTTAAAAAAAAAAAAAACAAAAAACGTGTCACATTGGTTTTTGGTGGCTGACACGCGCGCGCGCGCACGCACACACACACACACACACACACACACACACACACACACACACACACACACACACACACACACACACACACACACACACACACACACACACACACGCACACGCACACGCACACGCACACGCACACGCACACGCGCACGCGCACGCGCACGCGCACGCACACGCACACGCGCACGCACACGCACACGCACACGCACACGCACACACACACACACACACACACACACACACACACACACACACACACACACACACACACACACACACACACACACACACATATATATATATATATATATATATATATATATATATATATATATTTATATATATATATATATATATATATATATATATATATATATATATCGCGAGAGCAAGACAAACTTCGGGAACAACATTTTGATATGCATGGGAATACTAGGTCATTATATTCAATGTTTATAAAGTTATCTTGGAGTATTCCACAGTTGCCACCTAGCTATTTGAGTACTCCTATCCTGGTTATCTACAAAATATATTATTTACTCATCATAAGCACCGGATAAGCTTAGAAGCAAGAATCTTCCATGCAAAGCAAGCTTAGACCGCTCCTAAAACGTGGTCATAAGAGTATATTTTTTTCGCCATAATTGACTCAGAAATAAAACATGTCCAAAAATAATAGATCTGAGGGTATTCTTGCCGTGCTTTCCCCATTTCAGATGCATATGTACACGTGATTTGTTATTAATGATGAAACGTGTACCTCTTCTCACAGTTTTAACTGGCGGGATAGAGAGCGTACCTCTCTATATAGCCAGCAGCTTAGTTTCCAATCTCAGAGTTCCCACGTAAAGTGGAGATCGAGTATGATGGCTGTCATATTACCAATAGAATTTACCTGCACAGAAGCTTTTAAAAAATTTGCAGTTGAGTTCAGCTGTTTTCAAGTGTCTGTGGTGGTCCCCTATGGACATTGACATAAGATTCACTGCATTATGTGCGCTCCTAGCCGAGGTGTTATACGTACAATGCACCAGAAAATATAAAAAAAGGATTGGATACTTTTGAGTATTCACATAGAGGAAAAAATCAAGGTATCCGCTCAAGGAGAACGGATATAATGGAATTGAACGGCGGCGCAACACGGAAACGGACACAGACAAGAAGGGGACACCACATGCGCACACTACCAACTATTTATTAAACGGAAAGGTGGCATATTTATACGTCCATCTCAAGCATCACCTTCTTGTCTGTGTCCGTTTCCGTGTTGCGCCGCCGTTCAATTCCATCATGCACCAACTCGCCCCCCAGGCAGTTATTCTGAGAACGGATATTTTTGCGTTTTCTTTTTTACGAAGGGATGACCAGCCATGCATTACGGAAATTAACAATTTCCGACCCATGCTGGAACAACTATAAAAAAAATTGTAATTTCTTCACATGCATGTAAATTTTTGATTGAAGAAAATTGAAGGCGCCCTACTTCTGAAATGGCGTTTCTAGGTTGACGTCAGTGTGATCTTTTTTAACTGGCTGGGCTCACTAATGTTGAAGCACGTTGTCAATGCTTTTCACTTAAAAGCATGAATAATATTTTTTTTTTTCCGCCATGGTGAAGATATTTTCGACGAGCCGACCTCTTAAATGCTCGACACTGAGGTGTCTGAATGTTGGGCTGTTAAGTTCTAAGTACGCTACAAGCCGCTCCGCAGAGTTACGCTTCACGTTGGAGAAACAAGATGGCGCAGTCGCAGCACCTCTGAACATAAACGAAGGATGAAAAAAAAAAAAAACAAACAATTGGCCTACGTCTGTGATAGCG